>NC_079165.1:98277271-98487271 GCF_947568905.1 Ostrea edulis | reverse complement strand
TGTCCATGATGTTATATGGTACATACATATCTAGTCTGTCAGTGAGTTGATGATATGGTATGTACATATCTAGTCTGCCCATGATCTTATATGGTATACATATCTAGTCTGTCTGTGACCTTATATGGTATTCATATCTAGTCTGTCCATGATCTTCATGATCTTCATAACACATCAGTCTTGAGACTCATCCTCCCTCTGCTTCTGCCATTTCTTCTGCGTTGCAAAGTGCACTAACTTTGTTCCTAAGGGTTATCTTCAAGTCACACCACTTGTCGTCAGCCTTGACCACTGCATAATCTGTAATAGAATATTATAAAAAAAATATATATATAAAACATTATCATATAGTCTATCTATTGTCCCTTTATAATCTATACAAATGCAAACGGTTCATATCACATATTCACCGGATTTGAGACCATATTCACTGGAGGTACCCCTTCTGGAAATCCTGGATCTGCTGCTGTCCACCCCCCCCCCCCCCTTCTATATAGATCTATGACTATAGTGTGGAAACTGGACAAGCTTGAACTATGCAGGACGAGTAAACCCCCCCCCCCCCTCGATCTTTTTTTTTTAAATTTGACCGCTAAGGCCTAGGTTTTGTTTTGGAATATAGGCCTAGCTATAATTTTCAGAAAATTGTAAAGTCAACTTTACTTTGAAAAACTATCCTTCCATACTACATAAACTGAAAGTTTCATCTGCTGCAAAATAAAGAAATCTTGGGCATTACTTTAACTTACCATGTTGTGATGATCACAAGAACTTTACGTACACCCGGCCCAAAACGTCTGGACATGCCGTTCTTGCAGGATGTCACCTTCCTTATATATTCCGTGATTCTGGACTCCGGTCCTCATTCCACTCAACCACGGAATATTTAGCAATTTATGCAAAATAACCTCCGAAATATTGCGACAGTCTAATCACTTTGAAAATGGCAGCGTCACACATTCAACCAATCAAATTTGAGAGCTACAGATTTTGGAACTTCGACCAATCGCGTGAAAGTACGAAGACGGCCGAAAATTCTAGTCTTGTATTTATCTTTCGTAAATATGCTGTTATTATCTCGTTTGTTTAAATTTTCTGCTATTAGAAACTAATTCATAATTCATAGCTGTTTTTTTAAAACAAATACTAAGATTGTAATAATTTAAAATTGATTACGGAGTCACCCGAACTCTATCTACAGTCACTTCCGCTTCCATATTTTGAAATCGTCGATCTGTGAACATTGTGAGGAAAGGAAAGCAAAACAATGGGAGAAACACGTGGAGAGTATACAATCTATTTTGTGGACAACTTGTTAAAGGCTCCTAGAGTATTCTTATGGGGTATGCGACGTGTATAACACTGGAAGAAGCAGTCCTACCAAACTTGAAAAGCCATGAGGTCGAGTGGTAATGGCGCGCCCGTGCCGATGAACTTGCACGTTGTTTTCACAATCGGTATGCATTTTTCTTATTCGTTTTCTTTAATATTATTATTTGATAAATCCTATAATTGCGTATTTGAGAAATAGATATTTATTTTTCAAAGTGACTTGTGGTAAAATCGCACCTGATAGTTGCCCGATGATGATCAATGTGAAATAATATATCGTTGTTTAAGTTCATAAATTTTAGTTGTTTTTGTTTTCATGTGACCAATTCTATCATAGGTTTTCCCAACTGCCGACTATTCCTTGTCAGATAATCCTAAAAATCCGGGAGATATAGCATAGCCTATCTAACTTTGAAGTTTGAGGAAGCAGACTGACTTTGAAGACGACAATGATGTTGATTGAATAATACCAGGATGCAGCATTGCAGAAAGTAATGACGGTAAACGTAATTCAATTCTTTAACATGAAATATTCAATTTATGACCTTTAATAAACCCAAGTAACTGTTGATAGAGTATGTCCACAAAAAATAATAATAAGCATGTTACAATCACAGACACCTAAAATTTTAACAGTAAGTTGCATGTATTCATTTATAGGGAGGGGTGTGATATATGTTTTTTCAATCTATGGCATTATTGATATATGTTTTTTCAATCTATGGCATTATTTGTAACTTAAGGATAAAATTTCAGGTGCCTGTGTTACAGTTTTAAAAAAAAATTCTTTCATTAGAGGACATTGAAGATATATATATATATGCCCCTGCGGTTGAATTTAAAAAAACAAAATTAACTCTGTGAACCTGTAGATCAAAGTGTCGGACATCTTTAGAATGAATTGTATGAACAACAATGCTGCACATCAGCATACTTTTGTTGAAGTGCTAACACGCTTCGTAAAGCATGCTGGTATAAAACAGTAACAAGTAAAGTTCATGCCCTCATTTATTTTTGAAAATGAAATTTTTTTTTTTGAAAATTAAAATTGCAGAGAAAATGTTCAATTTCAGTTGATTTCTTGTGTTTCATTTTCAGGTATCTGACATGTCTTATGCCAATCAATTCCTCCAGAAGATGACACAAACTTTAAATTATGGAAGTTGCGAGCAAGAATTGTTCAAGGGAATGTCAGATGGAGAAGAAACATCAGTCAACAAGACAGTGTAAAATGATAAAGTATCTGTAATAGGTGCTTACCATATTCTGCCTATTGTGGATTCAGTGATGGTTTTTCAAACGAACTATGCTCATCAACCAAATGTCCTTAAAATTTGTGGAGTGCAGAGCCACTTTCAGGCGAGACAGTAGTGTGGTTCATTTTAGTGGACATGATTTTAGACGAGATGTGCTTTGTGAAACTTGAAACATTGTTCATTCATCATAGTGTAATGAGAACTGTTGTGGTCCATCATTCTATGCTTTAGTGAAGTAATGGAGATAATGTGAAGTACATGTGTAAATGCTCATATTCTGCACAACATATTTTTCAGTGACATTATTTCTTTGAGACCAAGCTCTGGACAGTTGATAGCCATTTATGTGTAGGACTTTATTTATTTTTCTGTGTGTGCAATAGCAACTGCCACTTGCAGTAAACCCAAACAAAGTGGAGAAGTAATTTGTTGAGTTCAGAGATTACAATTTTTATTGTGTTATTTTGATGAGAAGATAGTATTAATAAGGTACAATGGTACATTGTATCTTATTGAAAAGCTTATTTAAGAGTTATCAGTAGAATTAGACTGCATGACAATTATTAGAATGGGAAACCTAGATGAAGTCAAAAGAAACTATACTGTATTTTACAGACTGTCCTGGAAATATCATGCAATAAATAATGTCTCCAGTGTTATTTAGAAGTATACTTCCTTATTATTTCATTATGCATGCAACTGATAAAGTTGTCTAAACTTAAAAGTTTGAAATCTTTACTGTGAAGTTGAGAAGCTAAATCTTGCATCATGTTTTCCACAAGTTATAAGTTTTATATTTCAATTTAAAAATTAGTCAATTTTTATACAATGAAAATCACTGGGAATTTTTTTTAAGTCCAATTATAATACAAAATTAATACATATAAAATCAAAGATTTGGATTAAAAATGACTAAGTTAAAAAAAAATACAATTATAATACAGTGAAAAATCACTGAAATTTTTTAAGTCCAATTATAATACAAAATTAATACATATAAATTCAAAGATTTGGATTAAAAATGACTAAGTTTTTAAAAAAATACAATTTTAATACAGTGAAAATGACTAAGTTTAATTTTGATACAAAAATAATATGCTAGAAAAAAAACTAAGTCCCTATAAATACAAAAATAATATATTGAAAATAATCTAAGTCCAAAATGATACAAAAATAATACCCTTTAAAAAATCAAAGTCAGAATTTAATATAAAAATGAGTTACCCATTTTTTTTGTGATACAAAAATAATATATTTTTTTTGTATTATTTCAAAAAAGTACAAAAATGACTGTATTAATAATATATTAAAAATATACTTTTATGTATTATTTTTCCAGCTAGCTGACACAATATATATACAACATTTCCATTGTGTTGCTATAGCAATATTTTTCTGCTTCACACCAGATTAAGATTTTTTTTATATCAAGATTTTTAAAAGATTGAATAGTAAGGAAAATACCAATTGAAACAATATAACTTAGTTTTTAACAGTTGAGGCCTTTTTTAATGATCCACATTGTAACTGCCCCAAATTAAGTAACATCATATATATTTATTAAAAGTAAACTTCTCTCCTTTCAAAAGCTATCAAATTAGAAATATGTCAGAATTATAAGTTTTGAACGTTACATTCTTTAATTATTCATTGAGGGGGGGGGGGGGGGGGGGGGGATGAAAACTACTTGTGGGAACTTTTCAAATAATACAGTCAACATCTGTCTATGTTGTGAGAATTTTGTCAAAGTTGATTAGCGATGATGCTATGTAATTACATTACTTGCATTTACCTGCATTCCACTTGAAATGCCTGTCCTATTTACCCACGGTGGTTTTTTGTCATGATGACGAAATGGTATTGGATAGGTGATTAGAACTATAATGAGGAGTTGGGTCTGGAGCATGTGGATAGTCTTATCAATGCTCCGTCTACTGAAATGGCACCCCGAAGACGGTACCCTGAGGCAGGTTCAATTAGCGAAGGTCAGTCCAAGGACAGTCACTCACCCTTTACAGGGTCATTAGAAGAGTACTACATGTGGGTCTTTCTATTTGATGACACTGCAATAAAACCTGGTAGGACACTGCCAAGGTTAAATTGAATTCACTTAGATTGTTTGTATTGATTTCCTGTTTTTCCCCTATACTGCTTTCAATAGACAAGTCCATTGTAAACCTTTAATAGTTGGTTGCTGTTTAGTAATAGTTATTCAAGAATTGGTTCTCTGGAATGTGCCCTTGTCTTTGCTAGAGAGTGATAAATTTCAGCAATAATAACTCAACTGTATGCCATAGTATATCACTTTCTAGCATCTTTTATCAGAACATGTGTATATAGTGTGTAAAGATTTTTGAAATATCCAAGGGTCTTAATCTCCTTCTCTCTCTCTCTCTCTCTCTCTCTCTCTCTCTCGTTTTTATTGTGCTAATGGAGGTAAAAAGTAGGGAAGGGGGAGAGGCTCAAATCATAGAGAGTAGCCTCTGACAGTTAATTCACACATGGAATATATATTCAAATCTTGGTGGACTCTGATCTCCTGTTAAATGCCATGGAACTGGTTTAAAAGAGTTCAGGGTCATTTTTGTTTAAGGCCTAACATAATCTGTTATCAACACACACTTTAGATTTAAGAATTTGTCAATATGCACATACATGTTTAAATTAGCAGTTAAATATATCCATGGTAAGGTAGGACTTGCACAGAGTAAATCTTGTGCAGTAGGTTAAATATCTGAAGTAGCTGGTATGAAATCTGCACAGATTTAAAAGTAACAATAATGTGTTAAACAGTTTGAAATTCCTTCTTCCTTTTTTTTTTTTTTTTTCCTCATCCCTAAATTTCTAAACAGATTTCTCACCTTTCAGACTGAGCAAACATATTTTATCTTTGAGTTGTTTGCCCAACAGATTGTGTGTTTTTCGTAGGATCAGCTTTTTTCGTAATATATTGGACCAAGCTTAATCATGTACCATAGGCTCTGAAGGAGGTTCACAGGGGATTAACAATATGCTATCCATTGGCCCCTATTTACTGTCTAAAGTCCCAGCAGGCTGTCAATAATTTGGATACAACCAAGTATACTGTGTTAACCTGTGTTTCAGCATGCCTAATTTTTCTGTACTTGTAATGGCTATTAGGCAAATTTATTATAGGAATGCATGCAAATAACATGTTATTAGCCCCAAACCTCCACCCTAGTCACATTCACATTCATTCAGTGGTCTAATATCTGAAGCTTGCATCTGCCATACACATTTGGGATGGAAATTTGATGTTTACTTCGTATTATATTTACCATCCTTTGTAGAAAAATTAGCTGAGATGTGACTATATATCAATATAGGTAACAGATGAGATGTTAGTACTTAATAAATCAAATGTTGTTTTTGAAAAAAAATAATAGATTTACATTCCAGAATAAGTCAAGATTTTGAAAACTACATGACATATGTAGTGATCACAATTTTAGAATGAATTCATGATAATGGTATTCAGAGAAAAATACAGTCCATGTGGGACGTGTAATTGCCAGGCTGTAGTGTTAATCTACTGAGCCAAGAAGACAGATGTGTTACTGAATTTATTTTTGCATCTATGGCAAACATCCATTTTTGAAAAATGTGTAATGATGTGTTGTTCCACCTTAAACTTAAACATTTGGCCTTAAACTTAAACATTTGATAGCCATTTGGAATTAAAGTAACATGTAGATTAATGATACCAGTATTTGATGAAAGTCCGCATCTAAGATGAAAGCTTTAATGTGCTTACATAATAAGAATGATATCACTGAGATACTTTATAGTTGGTATAAAAGCTCCTGCTGTTGGCACTTAATGCCTCATGTATACAATCAATAACAGTCTGCATGGCATGTATACACATATATTTCAATGGATTACACTTGGGTAAAAAAAAAAGAGAGTTGAATTTGATGTTTGGTTACACAAAGACAGGAATATCAACAACCTGTTGATAAAGATTACAGACAGTAAATTTCTAGAATCTATATTTGTGATCCAATTTGCTGAACTACAATGCTTTATTGAAGTTGTAGTTGCATAATACTGAACAGTTTCAAAAGATTACACAGCAGAACAAGGTCTTATTAAGTATCATTATGTAGAGGCAACACGTGTGGAATGTGCCACACTCAGACCAGAAATGATTTAGAATCCTGACCCGTTAACTGCTGGTGTGTGGTTATCTGATTTCCTTGGGTTGTACAGTACACCATCTTTGTACCCTGGTAGATGTCAGATCAGTGCAGTTATTAAGTCCAAATGCAGATTCCTCCCATTGTTCTCTCCGCTAATTATCCACTGCACTAGCTGTTCTATTGCAGACTTCCTAATATGTTATAGATTCAACAGGTTTTCAAGTTGAATTCCATAAATTCACACGAAAAGAGCATCTGTCATCCGTCTGTGACTTGATTAGGCAATTTAAAGCTATTATCAGTTATCATCAGTGTTGCCCAATATTCAAACAGCTTTAAATGAAACTGCACTCTTATAGAGATATACAAAATTTTACACTCTAACCCCAAGATTTTGTTACTTTGCAGAGAAGAGATACAGAACCACTGTGTGTCTTGGAAGACTTCCTACAACTTTCAGTGCAAAGTAACAGCCAGCGCCAGCACCGGCTTTCTGGATCCCTGTGTCTGCCGAGTCTCCGTGCGCATGGTACATTACATGTATTTAACATAATTAGTCTTGAGTTGTTTTAAAGAAACAGGACCTCAGATCTGAAAGTAAATTCAAAACAAGACTCGGTGTTAGAGAAAACTTTGCATGTAGGATAGATTGGAGTGTAAATCAAACATTTAATTCTGTACATTAAGGAAATCTGTGGTGTTATTTGATTAACGTAACAGTACTCCAGCATTTCTCAAGTACTACACTTTGGATTATGTAACTGGTATTTCTTTATCTTTATCTATGACCAAGGTGTATTGAACAAAGATAAAGATGATTTTGTCTGGGTCAGGTTCATATATGTGATTATCAGTGATTTATTATAATCAAAATAAGAGTACATAAAATTAAGTAAGAATATCATACAAAGCTGCACATAATGAAGTTTCTGTATATGTTGAAGAGGAATAAGTTGCATTGAAATTCCTGAAATTGACAAATTATATCAATATCAAGTTGAAAAATCATTAGAATCCGCATCTGCACAATAACAGAGCACATGTCAAACCATGAAGAACATGGTCTTAGAATAAATTATAAAAAAAAGAAAAAAAGAACAAGGTCTTAGTCTTTGAAGATACCTCATCAAATGTATTTTTTAACAAGCTATACATGTATAACCTCAAATTTTATTATCTTAACTGCAAAAAAAGCAGTCAATGGCCATTGTTTGTAGTGTGATATTGACACCTTACCAGTATTTAGCTGTAGTTCTGCAGTTGTAAAACATCAGAGTGGTCTGACATCCCATTTTTTTTTTATGACCAGAGAGCTACGGCACTGCAGCTAACCAGTATGTAGCATGTCCATGATGTTGTTATTCTCTATTACAGGACCAGAAAGGAGGGAAGGCATATCAAAAGCTGGGCTTTGTGGACATCAATCTGTCCGAGTTTGCTGGATCTGGACAACAGTCCAGGAAATTCTTGTTGGAAGGGTATGATTCCAAACATCGACAAGACAACTCGACCATTGAACTCACCTTGGAGATGACCTTGATCTCTGGTGACCCTGTTTTTAAAGTGTAAGTATCTACTGTGAATAATCAGTGAATACCTGACATATTCTGGACTTTCATTTTCTTGATTGCAGACATGACTACGGTAATGATATTGACAATTCGGTATTCTAAACATTGTTATTAAAGGTGTATTCTATACTAGTACATTAATGTAGTCGATTACAACACTGGTGAATCACATCATCAGCATTCCTATATTTTTACTATAATGCTGATACTACACTGTAGAAGTGCTTATTTACTCAGACATTAAGTACACAATTTTCAGTGTCTAACATAGGGAGAAAAAATATGTGGCAAAGAGTAATGTCACGAATGAATTACAATGTCAAGGTAAAAGTGGGATCTCAACAGTATAAGAAAGAGATTTTTTTTGATTTAACAAAAAATATTAAGAAAACTCATGCGAATTGTTTTATCCTGATATGATAAAAATAAGAACACTGGGCTGATATATTAAAACTGTCTTGTAATGTTGTCCTGGAATTGTCCCATTCACCCAAGCTGTAATGAAGTAGTCAGTCACCTTTATCCTCGCGTGTAATGAGGGATATTTATTTTTTTTTTTTACATCACTTGCGTAATTACTGGATTAAGTGCTCCATTTGTGTATCTAATGCTTAAGTACCTACGATTTTGGGACATACCAGGTAGCTCATGTGTCACGAAAGACCCTTTAGCTGCAAAGCATACTCTGCTTTCATGAAGGTAAACCATTTTTTTTAATTAAAGGCATCAGAGGAAAACTATTCAATATATAAGAGAAGTTTTTGTAAATATTGATTTACATCCACTTAATTCAATATACATGTATAGTTATTAGTATATGTTGTGGATACTGAAGTACCTCTGCACAAGGCCTATATTGAATAATTTTTCCTTTTTTTTATACTCTACACTTGAGAAAATTTTTTGCATTTATTACCTGACTGCATAATTAGTGCAAATTCCAAAAAATTATCCCCCCCCCCCCCCAAATAAATAACCACTTTTCCAGTAATGATTTTCAGCACTTTTTGAGGTGAAGCAAGTAATGTCTGCCGAAAGGTTGACACACTCAGTACTAGAACTTTCTTTGTTCACAAGACATCCACAATACTTATTACACAGAACATTCTTTGTAAATAGAATTATGAACAGATTACGTAGTATTTCAGATTTCACAACAAACATGTTTTACAGGTACTGTAATGAATTTAAAAATCCACTTTCATTATTGGGTTTAAAAAGTTATATTTCATTCCCTTGGAACTGGTGTTTTGGTATAGATGAATAAATTGATTCTCCACTGCTAGGTTGTGTATTCATAAGTACTTCATTAATCACTCTCTTATTTGCTCATGCTAGGGTTTTACCCAAAAGAAAATGAAATGGACACAATAATCAATAACACAAAACTTTCCACATAAATCTCTCCCCAAGGGTTATCAGAGTTTGATTTCAACACATCTCTGAAGAGTAACTTAGCTATCAGTTTTAGATGATGTAATTGACTTTGAGTGCAAAGTTTAAGTACATGAATGAGTGGGGTAAAAGGAACAAATTACTTGAAAATTCTTTCTGAATAAAGAACAGAAAATAGGAAGGACATTTTTTTTCTTCATTTTACTTTTCATTGAAAACAGAATTTCCTCATTTTAGATTCACATGAAGTATTTCTGCAATTTATGTAATTTATGCAATGACTTCCGAATTATCCACCTTTTGTTAAATCAGTCCTGTTTTGAATTCACCCTTAAAGAATTTAGGCAAAATAAAGTAATGCGGAGGTGAAATTGTGCTGAACGACAATTTCAATAGTTGGAAGTTTAACAGGTATCTGCATTCGTAGATTTATGATCCATATCCAGATAATGGGGTTTCCACCTGTATTCATTCAGCTTTGTTTCTGTAGCCCACGTCAGACCACCAAGTGGTACGATGACTTAGACCAGCCAGCTGTGAGGATAGAGGAGTGCAGCGAGGGTAGTTTGGCCTCAAACAGTGCCAGTAGTGGCTGTGGTAGTCTACCTCGCAAAGACAGGCCAAGTATTATTACAGGTCAGTCTGCTAGCTCACCCAAATCAAACTTTAGCATGTACTAGGGTGTCTGACATTCTGATTATATTGTCATTACCAAAGTCATAGACTTAAAATTTGGGGTGGGAGGGGGGGGGGGGGGTAAAAATATAATTCAAATTATTAAAGTATTTTCAATTTTCCATCCAAGTCTTTAACAGGTTATTGTCTGATTCATACCACAGATTCTCCAGAGGTTGATATGCACCCCCAGAATCCTGACTGTGAGGGTTTGAAGAGCCACCAGAGAAATGACAGCTACACCAGTACACACTCGCGGGGGTCCACCGGGTATGCCTCGCTTGGACACAGTCGACAATCAAGTGTGGGCAGTGAGAAAAACCCCTATGCTACTCACACCAGGTATGCAGGCATTAACACCTGACAGAAGATACAACACAAACATTGCATTTTTAAGATAAGAGAGCTTATAATCAGCAAGATCAAGGGAAATTTTCACCAAATCACCAGTGCTGTAGATTTTAATGACAAACCTCTTGCATGTAATTTGCAATAGATATGAAATGGCAAAACTGAGATATTTTGGTGCAGAGTCTCATGACATAGTGACTCTATTAAGTTTTGCAGTGTAAAGGAAACAAATTAAACAAATGAGGTGAAGAGGGACAAAGGGCTATACACTTATAAATAGTCAGTGATCTGTGAATGTCAGAACTTTTCAAATTCTGAGGATCAAATTTCTACAATAAAATGTGTAGATTTTCATGTCATTTTAGCAAGCTGTTGAATGGTGAATGACTTGAGGGTTTCATTTTTATCGATTAACTATGTGGTTATTTAACACCATAAGTGGGTTGTATTTTCCTTGTTTAATCTACTATCAATTGAATAAGAAAAGACATCTATTTCAAAATATCTATTTCAAAATACCAGCTTATTCTTATGTTTCATTTTTGTGTGGGAGTAGATGTTGAATACAATTCATTACAGTGATTCATCACATACTTACTAATGAATACAGGTTTGTTCCATGCAATACTAGTATGCATGATGTCACATTGACGCAACTTGCTGTGCAAATAATGTCTATCACAGCCCATTATGCAAAAACACATATAAAACTGGAAAGGGATTTATCATTACAAATTATTCAAATCAATTTATCATGAGGTTCCTGGATTGAAATGCTCAAGAAAAAGACCAAGAATCATTATAGTGGCTTAAATTTTGATGCATAAGCATTTCAATGGATGCAGAAACTACATGATCAAGTAAGGTTGCCAAAATGAAAACTGACAGGACCTGTTGAATTTTTTATTACAGCAATTATTTATTATACCAATAGGCATTTTACCTTGAAATTTTCTCTGTGCATTCTCTAGAATTAAAGAAATTGATGGGGACAAAATGCATAACTTCCTTTTAATTCAAACATATGTTATAAACTTTATTATATGTATGATCAAATCTCTGATGTTTTGGATATACACTATATATTGGTTAAAAGATTACTTGATTTCCACCAATATGCTTGGATTAATAGAAAGGAAATAGCTATTGATTTCTGATACATCTCAGCAAGCTGTACATGTCAGATTTGTTCATTTACAATAAGTAGGATAAGAGAGACCTAGCTGAAGAAGCTTTTTGTTTTGTAGGAGCTCCAGTGCTGGCTCAGCTCTAATCAATGATCTCACAAAGGGCGACAGAAGAAAAGTAAGTCCGTCAGAGATGGCAATCCATACTTTATTTTATTACTTTAAGATAATAGCATTCCATTAAGTTCATTCTAACAAACACACACACACATACACACACACACAACAAAGTTGAGAGATGGGGTATACTGGAATTGGTTGTCCATCCATCTGTAAACTGAATGGATTACAAACTTTAATTGACTCCCCTTTTCACTTAAAGTCACTATACATCAAGTTCACATACATATGGGGCTCACGGCAGGTGTGACCGGTCAACAGGGGATGCTTACTCCTCCTAGGCACCTGATCCCACCTCTGGTGTGTCCAGGGGTCCGTGTTTGCCCAACTATCTATTTTGTATTGCCTGTAGGAGTTATGAGATTGATCACTGTTCGTTATCTTCACCTTGCATACAGACTTCCCATGGGATGAGGATGATCACTATCAAATTTGGGGTCAAAGGACAAGCAAATTAGACACGGATATGGGAAACAAGTTTCTGGTGTTTACAATTTCTCCTCACCTGGAGTCGCAAATTTCACACATTGACTAGCCAGGGAATGAGGATGATCTCTGGTGATTCCAGGGTCAAAAAGGTCAAGGGTATAGGGGAAAAAATTCCCTTTTACGAGGAGTCACCATACTTCATATACAAACCTTCAAATGAATACAAACTCACAAATGAATACACACCTTCAAATGAATACAAACTCACAAATGAATACACACCATCAAATGAATACACACCTTCAAATGAATACAAACTCACAAATGAATACACACCTTCAAATGAATACAAACTCACAAATGAATACACACCTTCAAATGAATACAGACCTTCAAATGAATACACACCTTCAAATGAATACAAACTCACAAATGAATACAAACTCACAAATGAATACACACCTTCAAATGAATACACACCTTCAAATGAATACAAACCTTCAAATGAATACAAACTCACAAATGAATACAAACTCACAAATGAATACAAACCTTCAAATGAATGATTTCTATTGATTTTTGGATTAAAAATGTTGAAGGTCAAGTGTAGTTGACATTGATGTAGGAAAATGAAGTGTTTTTAGCTCAACAACTGAGCCGAAGGCTCAAGTGAGCTTTTTTGATCAAAATTTGTCTGGTGGCGTCGGCGTCGTAAACTTTTCACATTTTCATCTTCTCAAGAACCACTGGGCCAATTTTAACCAAACTTGCCACAGAGCATTCTTGGGTGAAGGGCTTTCAAGTTTGTTCTAATGAAGGGCCATGTCCCTTTCAAAGGGGAGATAATCACAAAAATGCAAAAATAGGGTGGGGTCATTTAAAAATCTTCTTCTTAAGAACCACTGGGCCAGAAAAGTTGAAATTTTCATGAAAGCTTCCTGACATAGTGCAGATTTAAGTTTGTTCAAATCATGACCCCGGGGTATGGATGGGGCCACAATAAGGGATCAAAGTTTTACATACTAATATATAGGATAAATCTTTAAAAATCTTCTTCTCAAGAACCACTGAGCCAGAAAAGCTGAGATTTACATGAAAGCTTCCTTATATAGTGCAGATTCAAATTTGTTCAAATCATGGCCCCCGGGAGTTGGATGGGGCCACAATAGGGGATCAAAGTTTTACATACAAAATATATAGAATAAATCTTTAAAATTCTTCTTCTCAAGAACCACTAAGCCAGAAAAGCTGATATTTACATGAAAGCTTCCTTATATAGTGCAGATTCAAGTTTTCCAAACATAATGCAGATTCAAGTTTGTTCAAATCATGGCCCCTGGGGGTTTGATGGGGCCACAATAGGGATCAAAGTTTTATATGCAAATATATAGGAAAAATCTTCTTCTCAAGAACCACTGAGCCAGAAAAGCTGAAATTTACATGAAAGCTTCCTTATATAGTGCAGATTCAAGTTTGTTCAAATCATGGCCCCCGGGGGTTGGATGGGGCCACAATAGGGGATCAAAGTTTTTACACACAAATATATAGGATAAATCTTTAAAAATCTTCTTCTCAAGAATAGGGGGTCAAAGTTTTACAAACTAATATATAGGATAAATCCTTAAAAATCTTCTGAAGAACCACTGAGCCAGAAAAGCTGAGATTTACATGAAAGTTTTCTGATATAATGCAGATTCAAGTTTGTTCTAATCATGGCCATTGGGGTTTGGATGGGGCCACAATAGAGGATCAAAGTTTTACATACAAATATATAAGGAAAATCTTTAAAAATCTTCTTCTTAAGAACCACTGAGCCAGAAAAGCTGAGATTTACGTGAAAGCTTTCTGACATCTTTCAGATTTCAGTTTGTTAAAATCATGGCCCCCAGGGGAGGATGGGGTCACAAGTGGGGGATCAAAGTTTTACATTCAAATATATAAGGAAAACCTTTAAATATGAGCCAAATGACTCAGGTGAGCAATGTGGCCCTTGGGCCTCTTGTTTTTTACCTTTCCACATGAAGTCATTGTATTTTGAATAAAAAATTGCCCTTGGAAAAGTTTACCCCTACCGATATCGGGGTCCAAAGGCCAAATAAAGTGTCCAGTAACATAGGAAAAAGGCCAAATAAACTGTTAGTAACATAGGAAAATGGTTCCAGGGCCTTTAACTGATTTCCCTCCTCACTTGAAATCACCAAACTTCACACACAGACATGGGTTTATCTATGGGTCAAAAGGTCAAGTAAAGATAGGAAAATGATCTCTGGTTTACAAGTGGTTGTTTTGGGGTTGTTTTTTTTGGTTAATGATACATGATTGTCAAAACAAAAAGCATAATACATCACCCACCAAACATCATTACTCTTATCTTTACCCTTATTTCAATTTGTGCTCAAAGGGGGAAGGGGGGGGGGGATCAGTACACTTAGGACAGTTCTAGTTTCACCAATTCTACTGACAGCACTGAAGATCTTTTTGTAATGTGGTATCTCTAATATTTTTCAATATAAAATTCATGTTCAAGATATAGGATTGTTTGACACAATAATTGGGTTTTTCAAGCTCCCAAGATAGAAGATTTTATGCTTTAATATTGTTTTTGGTCAGTTTGTTTATATATTAGGATGTCATACGACTTCTTACACCAATTCACACACAAATTGGATACGGTTAACTAAAACTTGAATTTTTCAAACTCATTCTCATTTAATATGAAATTCATGTCTTAAGACAGCATTTCCATCATTTGTTCAGCTTGTTAATGTGAAAACATTTTTGATGCAATATGGGTCCCTAATACATGGTGAAGTTACCCTTCTTGTTAATGATGTATGACTTCATTCTACATTGATATTTACTACAATCATGTTACCTATAACTGGGGTCTGCTGTACAATATGTACATGTATTATCATTGATTAAGAGTAAATGATTTTGTAGTTTGTAAATGAACATGCTTAGGCTAAGAGTTAAAAAACAAAGTGCACACCAGTCATTGTACTTTTAGAGTAAGGGAGGTAACTTGATATTATATTGAATTTACAGAAACTAGAGGAGTTGGAAAAGGGCAAGCGAGTGGATCAAACACGGGTAAATGCTGGAGATGTGGTGGATGACCTATTTAAAGAGTTCATGAGCTCAACAGAACTCAGCACCAAAAACCAGCGAAGTAAGACTTGTCTGCAGTAACACTCTTATACACATAAAATTACTGTTACAGATATTTTGGGAACTATAATGAATTACCATTAGGAAACTCATTTAGAAAATAGAAGTATTGACAGTTACACAACAAGTCTTTGCAAGTGGGATATGGTTAGTGGGGATTCGGGTTAGAATAGGTCCATAGTGCCCCTTGCTTGTCGTAAGAGGCGACTAAATGGGGTGGACCCTTGAATGAGACTGCAAAAACCGAGGTCCTGTGTCACAGCAGGTGTGGCATAATAAAGATCCCTCCCTGCTCAAAGGCTGTAAGTGCCTAGCATAGGCCTAGATTTTGCAACCCCTTCACCAGCATTGGTGATGTCTCCATACAAGTGAAAAATTCTCAAAAGGGATGTTAAACAATATACAATCAATCAATCAAATTGAGGTTAATGTATTAAAAGATGTAATGAATATTATTTAGATGTTTCAGGTTTACATTTTAATGTTTATAGGTACTGGTCTACAGCTTCAGTTTGACAAAGAAGGAAATCCCTTTTTAAGGTGACATGACACCTACAGAAACCATGGCAGCATTCCCAGGGATCATTCCTTGTTGATCATGGAGAACAAATCTGACTGTCAGAAGAAAGGTGTACGCAGTCCCAGAATTGTTTTGTGATATATTTATTCAGGTTGCTGAAGACATGGCTTTATATCAGCAATTCTTTATGTTGACAAAGAAGGATTTTAAATGTGCAGTTCAAAGAGGAAGAAGTGTGAGGAATGTAGTGGAGGAAACCATTTCTGAACCACAGATCTCCATGAGGATTCAGAAGTCAACTTTTTACAACTTAGTATATAGTGTGTTATTTTGTATGTATTCTTAAGATTTGAAATTTTTCTGAGATTCAGATTACTAAGGTGTAACATTTTAATTCAATGGCTTTTTTAATATCCTCTGTGAACAAATTTCATAGGATATTGGTGCTTTTATTCTGTTTGATAGTTCCATCATTTTTCAATTCTCACAAGAAAATGCTGTAAAACAACGTATCATAATTACATTCTGTACCTCACAAATCACATTACTCACCCCTCTCTATCCATCTTATTATCACACTTGATGTCAACAACTTACAGTGTAAACATTAGAAACGGAAACCAGGCAGACAAGTTTCTGAAGACCATAGTGTATGTCTTGACCCAGAAAGAACCAAGGTATGTTTGAAAGGACAAGGTTCTTCAGATTAGCTGTCAAATTTTTTTTCATGATTCAGTAATGCAACAATTTAGATACCCAAGTACGTTAAGGTTACTTTTGGTCAGTAGGGTATGTTTTCCTCTACCTACATCGTTTTGAAATATCATGGCCATAGGGTTTTAAATAAAAAAAATTAAAATGTCTGGGCCATATCATTTGACATAGCATTTCACAGATTGTTGAAGCTTATACTTGCACATAAACTCTTGTTGACAGAGTGCATTATGACTTTCAACTATGATCGTGTGAATTTTTATTTTTTTTCAAACTTAACTTTGTAACACCGAGATTGCAGTGAATGGCCATGTGGCACAGACTTAGTATTAACATTATGATATTCTTTGATGGGCATTGTCATAGCGGCACACATATGGAAAACTACAAATCAAACATACCTTCCTTTACTTACAGCCTTTTTTATGACCTTTGCTTATTAACTGCAAAATAGCAGTCTAAGAGAAGTGGTGTGTAAATCACTGTGCTTTCTTACCTGTTGAAAAGAGAAACACTTGTTTGTAACTTTGCAGTGTTGTTGAAATGTTGCTCTAAACTATCTGTAGTCCTAGCAAAATGTATGTGTACTGCTGTTGTTTTCATTGTCTTTTTCAATAATTCATTACATTATTGATTGAGAGGTGCCTTAGAACTTTACTTTTACTTTTACATGACTGTCACAGGGACCAAATCATGGATTACAGAATCATATTAAAAAAAATTGCATTTGCATAGTGATTGTTTTCTCTGGAGAAAATTTCCATCTTTGGGGCTAATCATACTTATGAAGCCAGCGGATCTTGATATTTGTCAGTGCTGATTTCAAAAATAAAAATTGCTATTTGTCTTTTAAGCTACCATCATTTTATATTGTGTTCAGTCACGCTCACTACACTCTCATATTGATGCCAAAGCAGATCCTGTGTTTGATAACCATGAACTTGTTTATATTTATAAATAGGAGGTTTTTATTTTTTTACCACTTGACAAAGATTTAAACAGATATTACAAAGTTTTTATCATTATTCTGTTTTTAGCCATTTTGTTTAATATGAACTCTTGAGATAGTGCATATGCTCTGCAAATCAATTCTACACTTTAGAATTTACATGTACAGACAGAACTACACAGTCAACACCACCTTAGCTAATCCATCATATTCACAGAAATGACAGAAAACTTCACATTTCATTAACCAGTAACCACCATTCTTTATTTCGTAGCAACTATTGTTCATTTTAATCTAAGCAACAAGAGAGAAAATTTTCACACCTTTACTAGCTTCTCATCGTAAGTAATGTTTGCATTTATTTTGAATTTGTGCAGTAATTGTAGTGTATATGAAATAAAATACCTGCAAAGGTGCTCCAACAGTTAAGACTGCTGACCCAGAATTGGTTCTATATACCTGCCTTTTTTGACCTGGCCTTTCACAAATTGATTTAGTGATTAATGTGAAGATTTATTGTGAACATCTTGCTCAAAATGTTGCAGGCAGTGTAAAATTTGTGCAATCTCATTTCCTTTATGTATATAATACATGTATATTTTAAAAATTCACATTTAATTTTGTACATGAGGCATTAAGGCACATTTGAATTTGCACATACATAACAATAGATTTTTATTTTTTTATTTTTTTTTTTGGTTTTGATAAGTGTTTTTGATGGTATGCCTTAGAATAGGGTAAGATGTTCACCAAATCCTTGTAGTGTTACATCATTATAATTATGGTAGATTCAAGATATTTAATACTTACCTTTCCAGAGAAATTCCCTTTTATCAATTAGAGTAGAGGATTTTTATTCAATGGGGCTGTAATACTATAAAATCTAGAAGACCTCACAATGAAAATGGTTAACCTTTATAGATTTGTGCATGTTTTTCCTGGATAATTCTGTTGGTGTTTTACTGTAGTACTGGAACATGACTAGAAGTCACCAATTGTTATCCATCCTCTAGTGTTGTCAAGTTTTCACCAATTTAAGAACTTTGAAGTCTTTTAAACTTTTTCGTTGTTGTTTTATTTATTTTTTATAAATTTGACATGCTTCAACGATCAATACACAATGTACATCTTTTTAACTCTGCTTTTTCAAATATTTTTTTAAAATGTGTAAAATCAGGTAGTACATGTATACCCATGGATTACAGCACAATAATGATTCCTTGTGGTGTAATTTGACTAATAATGACTGTCTTGAAGGCTTTGTTGTCAGTTCTAATGCCTTAACTTTTATACCAACACAATGGCAGAGTGAGTTTACAGAAGTGCCTTTTTTCAAATCCCAAATTTTTTAACAGATGTAGATGTATCTAATTCAGTACGCATTCTGTGTGATCATTTGAATGACCTGCTTACACTTACTCTGCATTAGGCCTTACAACAGTGAACCTAACATGAAATTTCTCCTCTTGGTTTATGTAAACGAATCCTAGTTCTTTTATACTGTGAGTGAATTTCTACTGCATTGTATTATATTTGTTCAGTTCCTCTTCATGATGACATAATTATCTACTTACTCACAATGGATCAAAATGTGCTGTCATTTTAGAATTACACATATCAGAAGTTACATGTATATGAATGGCAGACTTGGGTTGTCATGTGTTTGGCCTTTACTCTTATGGTGGTTTGCACCTAAAGGCTGTCTTCCCTATTTATTTTTCCATGTCATTTCTCGTACATAGTGCTGTTTTGTTAATAGATATCAGAAATAAAGATTTTTCTCGGTAGTAGAGGTCTTGTACTTATTTAAGAGATGCCGTTAGTCATATTAGAATGAATATAATTGGTTTAATTGTTCCAGAAAAATGTTTGAACATACTGGAAACAGTACTGTTTGTAATGTATAAAACGCTACAAAGCAGAGGACCCCTTGCAAATAGGCATACATGTATTTATAAACACAACATTGAACCTTATGCATTGTATATCGGCATAATGCACCCACTCGTTCACACACTTGCCAAGATGTGTACCATTGCATATTTGTTGCAAGAGGATAATTATTCTCCTTGCAACCCCTGTATGTCAATTTAGAACTGTATGTACACTGTATATCAAACAAAGATTTGCACAACATTCTGGTTTGATGTGAAAATGTCCTTAGGCAATAGAAGTGCATCTATATAGAAAAACTTCAAAGTAGCTGGTTAACAGCAAGAACTTCATAGATCTTGAACTCACCTGAGCTGAATGTTCTGATCACCAGTTGTCTATCATCTGCTTGTCTGCACACTTTTCACATTCTTCTCTCTTACAATGGACCAATTTCAATCAAACTTGGTAAAAATTATCCGTGGGTGAAGGGGATGCAGGTTTGTTCTAATGAAGGTCTATACATGCCCCCTTCAAAAGGAAGATCAATATAAAAAGGCAAAAATTGTTGGAGGTCATTTATAAATTTTCACAGGAAAAACTAGGACAGAAAAGTTTTTTACATGAAAGCTTCCCGACATAGTGAATATTCAAGTTTGTTCAAATTATGGCCTCTGGGGATAGGGTGGGGCTACAATAGAGGATCAAACATGGAAATGTATAGGGAGAATCTTTTTAAAAAATTCTTAAGAACCACTGGGCCAGAAAAGTTGAAATTTACATGAATGCTTCTTGACATGAATATATTAAAGTTTATTCAATTCATGGTCCCCAGGGTTAGGATGGGGCCACAATTTGGAATCAAAGTTGTACATGTGAATATACATGTACAGTGTATAGGGAAAATCTTTTAAAATTCTTGAGAACCACTGGGCCAGAAAAGTTTAGCAGGCAGAGTAGATTGAAGTTTGTTCAAATTGTGGTTCCCAGGGGAAGGTCAATGTTTTACATGCAATTATATAGGGATAATCTATTCAAGAACCACTTGGTCAGAAAAGTATGAAAGCTTCCTGACAGAGTCCAATTACGGCCTCTGAGGGTAAGGTGAAGATACAATTGGGGATCAAAGTTTTACATACATATGGTGGACAGTCTGTCCCCGAGGATACTTGTCGCTCGATATATGTTTGTTCATGAATATACACAATGACGATATAATATTGGCTGACACGTCGCCCGGTATAAAAAGGTGTTACTTTGTGGAGTCTATAAGGGGCATAGACTCCCACAGTTTGGTTGGTGTCCCTCGGATTATCCTTCGGGATATCAAAGATTTGTCGTATGTACAATCAGATAATCATTAACTTTGGTACAGAAATCAAAACTCATACACCTAAAGTAAAGATTTTCGTGTTCCTTTAAGAGATAATTTTGATGAATACTTTTCAGATCTCGTGTGCTTCATCTCAAAATGTTCCGTAAAAAATTGTAAAACTTGATACAATGATCACTTGAAATTCATTTAGTAGTAATCTCACTGGACGTAGTTTCTGTACCAATACTTTTGATAATTTGACTTGTAAATCTTCTAACGTTGTCTACGCTATGTGGCTTAATTTATGTTGGAGAAACCAAGGGTTCACTTAATGAAAAGAATATCGGGGCACAGATTTCAAATAAATAATGGTGATAACCAACTTCTTTACAAGCATTTCAATTCACCGGACCACTCCATCTTGTCCATAAAGGTAAGGATTTTGGAAAATAATTTACAATGACACAAATAGTCCAACATTAAGTACCCCTTTTCGTAGACAACGAGAAGATCACTGGATCAGGACTCTAGGTACTACATTTCCATATGGATGCAATGATAATGTTTATGATGTGGGAAATTTGATTAGTCCACAAGGAGATAACGTGAATGTGATGGGATTCTTTCCCAATACTGTAAGACGAAAACGCAGTCATGGACGTCGTTCATATAAAAGACCAAGTATAACTGATGTCACATTTGATTCACTTTTACCTTAGGTCCACATCATATTCGCACAAAACTCTACTCTGTTCCATTGAGCGTTTTACATACGTTATTTCAAGAAGCCACAGCTAGTCTATATTTGGATTTTTCAACACCTGAAATATAGACTGAACTCTATGATTATGGGTGTTGCCAATCACAGGCTCTTTAAACTAGCACGGGTCACGGATGATATTCCCTCCAAATCGTGCCACCAGTTCCTTAAGCTAAAAAACCAAAGGAATAGATGCCGTCAACATACGCAACATTCTTCGTCATGAAAGAGGTCAGTCGTCTATTCCAACTTATTTCAAGTTCAAGTCTACACCCAGTATTTCCTACAAATATACTTCTACTATGGAATCCAAACTTTCAACACGTGATGGAGAGAGGAATGAAGTGTAATCAACCGTGGGTTTCCGACGATGCGTGATGGAGAGAGGAACGAAGCGTAATCAACTGTGGGTTTCCGACGATGCCAAAATTTAAAATCATGCACAAACGTTGCAGTACCTAGATATAGACCTAGATATAGACCATCATATACTTAATCCACTTGCGTCTTCTTGTTCTTCATCTTCTTTCAACTATAGTCCAGCTAGACATGATGTTGATATAGTTGAAAATGAGGACCTCAAATCACTTATTCTAAAAGGTCCTAAATACAGAGAACCTCGGTCTTTTAATTGGCGACAGAACTTCATCTCTATTATGAATTCTGTCGAGGATTATGCCAGGCGATGGGCTAAATATGAAAAAGAACTTGATATATTGTCAGAATGGATTAAAAGTATAAGAGGAATATTAGAATCCCGCATTAGACGTATTAAAACATAAGTACGTACCATCTATCCTTCTGTGTTTAGTAAACCAGAAGTGATAGAAGAATTAGATTACGTAAGGAATAGGTTTTGGTTCCAGCTGACAAAGCTTGCAACAAGATTGTCTTTCTTTGTAAGATTCATTACTACAACTGTATTTTAAACGAACTTGGCATTAATTTCACATTTAGTAATTGTACTTGTACTCCAAATGCCCTTTCAAAAGATGAAATTCTTCAAACCATGCTTCAGTTTTAGACAATGGGTCGGATGAATATGAGTTACCCTACCTATACTGGACGTCATAAAAACCCTTACAAAGATACATTGCTGGATCCAGTAAATGTTCTACCAAGCCAATATCTTTGCTCCTCACGAAAATAGTAACAGCTGTGGAGGAGAAACTTCAAACGTACTGTGCGACTACATATACCAGGAGTGGTGTAAATCAAATGTGAATTCTAACAAATTCTAAAGAACTTTTAGTATACTTGAAATCACAAAATTAACAACATCAAAACATATGAGTTTTCAACACTATACACGACCATTGCTCACGATAAATTAAAGACTAGACAGTTGCTTCTTCAACGAAAATGGAAAACGGAAATTTTCCTATCTAGTGATCAGTCATCCGAAAAATTACTTTTGTTAAACGCTACTCTGATTCCACAGACAAGTACTCTGAAGTTGAAATAAAAAATATGCTGGAGTTCTTCATTGACAATATCTTCGTGGTCTTTGGTGATCAAGTCTTCCAGAAGTCTGTTGGAATCCCCATGCGCACGAATTGTGCTCCTTTGTTGGCTGACCTGTTTTTATATTCCTATGAAGCAAAATTTATTCAAAAACTACGTGAGAAGAAATCTCTTGCTGTGGCCTTCAGTTCGACATTTAGATATATCGACGAGGTATTATTTATTAACAATAATTTTCATTCATATGTCGATACAATATATTCCAGTGAACGCGAAATAAAAGACACCACATAATCTTTCACTTCTGCTTCATACTTAGATATTTTAATCAAAGTAGATATTAACGAAAAACTAACAACAACTTTATGACAACGGGATGATTTCAACTTCTCCATCGTCAACTTCCCATATTTATGTAGCAATATTCCATCATCACCTGCATATGGTGTTTATCTCTCTCAACCGATTCGATACGCAAGAGCTTGTTTTGCGTATGGTCAGTTTTTGAATCGAAGCAGGCTACTGACAAACATGTTGATGGTGCAGGGGTTCCAACAGTCTCGTTTAAAGTCAGAATTTCGCAAATTCTATGGTCGTTATAACGATCTAGGTTGCCAAAACAACCTATCATTGAGTCAAATGCTGTCTAATGTGTTTCATTCCGATTGTTAGGCTGTTCTTGGCACACTGATTTTGACTACGGATAACTCCGTTTACCTGATCAGGATATAGGAATCACGGCGGGTGTGACCGGTCGACAGGGGATGTTTACTCCTTCTAGGCATCTGATCCCATCTCTGGTATATCCAGGGGTCCGTGTTAGCCCAACTCTATTTTGTATTGCTTATAAGAGTTGTGAGATTGATCACTGTTCGTTGTCTTCACTTTTCATGCAGATATATATGAAAACTATTTCAGAATCTTCTCAAGAACGACAGAGCAATGATTAGTCATGATAATATGCAAGCATCCCTAGGTAGTGCAGATTTAAGTAAGGTGGGGCAACAACAGAGAATCATAGTTTTACATGGGAATGTATAGGGAAATATCTTTTGAACAAGAATGTAAGTAAAACTGATGGATACTCCCCGAAGTGCATCTAACCAATGGACTACTTCATATGATGAATGACTCACACGATGACCAATAACTGTTGAAATATTGTTGAAATGAAGTTTCTTTTTCATATAAAAGGTATATTTTAAGTGACATTGATCCTTGAGTGACCTTTCTCTGAAAGCCATTTCTCTGTTACTTATTTGGATGATAAATGATCAATACCTGTTCAAAGAAATTTGAAATAAGGCACTTTTTCCTTATATACGGTATATGTTCTGTGTGACCTTGACCTTTCCAAAATGAACTTCAGAGACATTGGTCCAAAAGATCAATAACTGTTGAAATGAAGTATATTTTTTCAAATATAAGGTATATGTTCTGAGTGACCTTGACCTTTCCAAAATGACCTTGGTCCAAAAGTCCCTGTCTCAAGGAATATTTGTGATCAATTGTGATCAGTTTAGGAGATGGGAACTTCTATATAAAAAAAAACCTGTTGAAATATGGAATTTCATAAGTTCTGATTACCTTGACCTTTCTAAAATGACCTTGAAAGATCTTGGTCCAAAAGTCCCAGTCTCAAGGAACAATCGTTATCAATGTTATCAATTTCTGATGAAAGGTTTAGAAGGTGTGGATAATGGACGGACGGACGAAAGGGCGGACATGACGGCAACTATATGCTCCCCCGAAATTTTTCAGGGCCATGATTAGTCATATTATTAGTCCCTTTCACACATTCACGGATGAGACGCCGGATCATCCCAGATTGTCAATCTGTGATGGTCCGTAACAATCCGTCATCACCGTCTACAAACCGTATTTTATAAATACTATAACAATTAACTTATTTGTGTGACATGTAATGTGCAGTGTTCATTCCTTGCTATGACGTCATAATCGTAATGACATCATTGTGTATTATTACCATGTGAATAACTGATTCAGTTTCAGAAAAAGTTTGTATCGTACAGATGTGTTTATCTATCTCTCATTACATTTTGGTGCCGTGACGAGAGAGTGACTAAAGAAATGGAACTACGTAAGCTAAAAACCAATAGGACAGGGAACAGAAGTGCTATTACCAGAAAACTGAAAAAAATACGAAGGATCTGAAGAATTTTCCGGGGAAGATATTTTGTAAATCTATGAAGACTTGAAAAAGAAATGGAAGTCAATGGACAATCTGGACGAACAAATATTTAATCAAACTACATAGGAGGGGGAGATTGAGAATAAAATCATTGAGACAGATGAGTATAACACGGAGTTAGACATTAGACAGAGGCACTTTAAAGACTTCATTGACAAAAAATTCGCAAATGCAACTGAGGAGAAAGATTTTCTTAAGTCAAATGATGAAAGTGCTGTATTCAATCCTCATGAAATGAATCAAATTCCATCTGATCATACAACAGTCCTTAGCTATGCTGTCCCACATTGTACATGAGCATTTCCCTATGTCAATGCCGTCAGGTAGTTTATCTGTTGTTTCCAACCACGAATAAACTAAGTTATCCTTACCAACGTTCAATGGAAACAAATTAGAATGGCAATCATTTTGGGATTCACTTAGTTCTGGGATTCATAAAAATATCGGTTAAGTGATGTTTAGAAGTTCAATTATTTGAAATCACTGCTCGTGGACGAGGCCTTATCTGTCGTAGAGGGATTAGCTCTTACCAATGCCAATTATGCCAAGGCCATTGATCTACTGAAGGAGAGGTATGGGCAGCCACACAAGATTACTCGAATTTATATGCAGGTATTACTTGACCTGCCTAAACCAGTTGATTCCTTACACAGTTTGAGAGAATTTTATGACAAAATGGAAACATATGTCCGTGGATTAGAAACCCTGTACCAAACTGAAGAGTCCTATGGAAGCTTCTTGGTACAGGTAGTTTTGAGAAAATTGCCATAAAAAATCAGACAGAACTTGGCAAGAACCCCTGGAAGTGATGACTGGACACTTGCTGATCTCCGGAAAACCTTACAACATGAGCTGCCAATTCTTGAAGCTAGAACAAACACTGTTGCAGACTGGTGTTCTAGTGACTCAACAGTTCATAGAACAGCCAATTGTCATACAAAGGTATTCAAGGGAAAGCCAATTAACAACGGGAGACAACAAATTTTCCAACCCGAGTCTAAATCTGAAACCCGAGATGCACACGAGTACCAAAGAAAAGCATGTGTATTCTGTGATGATAGGACTCACATGGGAGGAGATTGCATCTTAACCAGTGAACAAAGGAAAATAATAGTGAAGCAGAAGTCATTATGTTTCAACTGTCTTGGATCACATCGAGTCAAGGACTGTCCTTCAAAAAGAAACTGCAAAAAGTGTGGGAAACGCCAACATACTTACTTGTGCAATGACTCAAGGGAAACAACACATGAATCAACACTTCATATCACATCTGAAAATATCCAGTCATCAACAAAATACGAGAATGTCAGGCCTTCTTCAACAATTCTGCACACATCTTCAATGACAAATATTCCAACAATACTTAAAACAGCAATAGCCAACGTTACGAACAGAGAAACAGTCATGGACACAACTATTTTATTTGATGAGGGATTACAGATGTCATTCATTACAGAAGAACAAGCACAAAATCTTAACTTGAAACAAACTGGAACTGAAACTCTGATTATTGCAGCATTTGGTGGCAAAGAAATGTTGCGGACATTGAAAAATTCAACTTTATTTCTAATTGCAGATTCTGGTGAAAATATCCAGATTCATGTAGTTGTTGTACCATGAAAGGTGAAGTTAACGAATAGTGATCAATCCCATAACTCCTATAAGCAATACAAAACAGAGCGTTGGACAAATACGAACCCTGGATACACCAGAGGTGGGATAAGGTGCCCAAGAGGTGTAAGCATCCCCTGTCGACCGGTCACACCCGCCGTGATTCCTATATCCTGATCAGGTAAACGGAGTTATCCGTAGTCAAAATCAGTGTGCCAAGAACGGCCTAACAATTGGTATGAAACACGTCAGACAGCATTTGACTTAATGATAGGTTGTATTGGAAAACGAGATCCTTATAACGACCATAGAATTTGCGAAATGCTGACTTCAATTCAAACTTTTGAAACCCTGTATCATCAACTTATTTGTCAGTAGATTGACTCGATTTAAAAACTGACTATACGCAAAACAAGCTTTTGCGTATCGAATCAGTTGAGAGATATAAACACCATATGCAGGTGAAATTGGAATATTGCTACATAAATATGGGAAGTTGACGATGGAGAAGCTGAAATCATCCCGTTTGTCATACAGTTGAGTTGTGAGTTTGCCGTTAATGTTTACTTTCAATAAAATATCTAAGTATGAAGCAGAAGTGGACGACTCTGTGTTGTCTTTTATTTCGAGCTCACAGGGATATATAGAATCGACATATGGATGAAAGTTATTATTGTTAATAGACAAAACGTTAACTAAATGTTGAATTGAAGGCCACAGCAAGATATTTTTTCTTCTCATGTAGAGGTTTTTTGAATAAATTCTGCTTCATATGAATATAGAAACAGGTCAGCTAACAAAGGAGCACAATTCATGCCCATGGGAATTCCAACAGACTGTTAGAAGACCTAATCACCAAAGACCACGAAGATATTGTCAATGAGGAACTCTAGTATATTTTTTTATTTCAACTTCAGAGTACTTGTGCGTGGAATTAGAGTGGTGTTTAACAAAGTAAGTTTTTGGATGACTGATCACTAGATAAGAATATTTCCCTTTTCCATTTCTGTTGAAGAAGCAACTGTCTAAGATGTCAAAAAGTCTAGTCTTCAATTTATCGTGAGCAATGGTCGTGTATAGCGTTGAAAAATCATAGGTTTTGATGTTATTGATTTAGAAAAAAAATTTGTGATTTCAAGTTTACTAAAAGTTCTTTAGAATTTGTTAGAATCCACATTTGATTAACACCACCTTTGGCATATGTAGTCGCACAGTACGTTTGAAGTTTCTCCTCCACAGCTGTTAATATTTTCATGAGGAGCAAAGATATTGGCTTGGTAGTGCACTTACTGGATCCAGCAATGTATCTTTGTAAGGGTTTTTATGACGTTTAGGAATCCAGTATAGGTACGGTAACTCATACTCATTCGACCCATTGACTGGGATATTAAATGTGTCTAAAACTGAAGCATGGTTTTGAAGAATTTCATCTTTTGAAAGGGCATTTGGAGTATAAATACGATTACCAAAAGTGGAATTAATGCCAAGTTCGTTTAAAATACAGTTGTAATAATGAGCCTTACAAACAAAGACAATCTTGTTACAAGCTTTGTCAGCTGGAACCAAAACATATTCCTCATGTAACCTTTTATCACTTCTGGTTTACTAACCATAGAAGGATAGATGGTACGTACTTATGTTTTAATATGTCTAATGCGGGATTTTAATATTCCTCTTATGCGTTTAACCCATTCTGACAATGTATCAAGTTCTTCTTTTTCATATTTAGACCATTGTCTGGCATAATCTTAGACCTAATCAATAATAGAGATGAAGTTCTGTTGCCAATTAAAAGACTGAGGTTCTCTGTATTTAGGACCTTTTAGAATAAGTGATTTGAGGTCCTCATTTTAAACTATGTCAACATCACCAGTAATAACATGTCCAGCTGGACTATAGTTGAAAGAAGATGAAGAACACGAACACGTTGGTGGATTACGTAGAAGATGTAAAAGTTTTTTATAATTAAAAAGTTTGGATGCAATAGTAGAAGTATAGCTGTAGGATATACAGGGTGTAGACTTGAACTTGAAATAAGTTGGAATACACGACTGAAACCTTTTATGACGAAGAATGTTGCTTATGTTGACGACATCTATTCCTTTGTTTGTAAACTGACGGCATTTGGAAGGAATGTCACCCATGATCCGTGCTGGTTTAAAGAGTTTGTGATTGACAACATCCATAATCAAAGAGTTCAGTCTATATTCAGGTGTTGAAAATCCAAGTATAGACTAGCTGTAGCTTCTTCAAATAACGTATGTAAAACTTTCAATGGAACAGGATAAAGTTTTGTACGAATATGATGTGAACCTAATTGTCTGTTGACGTAAGGCAAAAGTTAATCAAACGTGACATCATTTATGCTTGGTCTTTTATATGAACGATGTCCAAGACTGAGTTTCCGTCTTTGAGTATTGGGAAAGAGTCCCGTCACATTCACGTTGTTTCCTTGTGGACTAGTCAAATTTCCCACATCATATACATTATCATTGCATCCATATGGAAAAGCAGTGCCTAGGGTCCTGATCCAGTGATTTTCTCGTTGTCTACGAAAAGTGGTGCTTAATGTTAGATTGTTTGTGTGATGGTAAATTTGTTCCAAAATCCTTACCTTCATGGACAAGATGGAGTGGTCCGGTGCATTAAAATGCTTGTAAAGAAGTTGGTTACCACCATTATTTATTTGAAATACATGTATGTGCCCCGATATTCTTTTATTAAGTGACCCCTTGGTTTCTCCCACATAAATTAAGCCACACAGGTTACACTCAATGGCGTAGACAATGTTAGAAGATTTACAAGTCAAATTATCAAAAGTTTTGGTACAGAAACTACGTGAGATTACTACTAAATGAATATCTAGTGATCAGTATATCACAAGTTTTGCAATGTTTTGCAGAACATATTGAGATCGAGCACATGGGGTCTGAAAAGGAATTATCAAAATTATCTCTTAAAGGAACATAACAGTCTTTAATTTGGATATAAGAATTTTGCTTTCTGTACCAAAGCTGACAATTCGACGATTGTACATAAGAGAAATCTCTTATATCTCGACGGATAATCCGAGGGACACCAACCGATCTGTAGGAGCCTGTGTCCCTTATAGACTCCACAGAGTGACACCTTTTTATATTGGGCGACGTGGCAGCCAAAATCCATACGCATCAAGTACCAATCAAGAACCTTCCTTACCTAAAACATTTGAAGTTAGCACACTCCTATGATGGATTGACATTTGATGTTTCTTTACTTATCGGCGTTGATCACTATTGGGACATTGTTGGCAATAACATCATACTGCTGCAAGCTCTAAAATAGGTTATCTACTCTCAGGACCAACACACTCAAATGCAAACCACAATCACGTTGCTTATTACAACATCCTGTATTATCATCGCCCAGAAGAATTGAATTTAGAGAAGTTTTGGAAAATAGAGGACACGGGAAGCCTGGAAAAACCAAATGAGTTGCTAATTAAGGATCAGAAGTATGTAACCTTTGAAAATGGTCAATACCATGGAAAGAAGAAGTATGCGATTTACCTTCAAATGAAACAATGGCACTGGAACTCACAAAGAATATAATTCGTCGTTTATCTCGAGATCCAGATATGTGAAAGACGTACGAAAGCATTATTAAGGAACAAGAAAATTGTGGATTCATTGAGAAAGTAGAGCAAGAGAACACATTCAAACAGCAAGTACATTACATTCCTCCCATCCTGTTAAACAGGATCCAAGTACAACACCGATTAGGGTAGTCTATGACTGCAGCTGCAAACAATCTGGAAGCCTAAGTCTCAATGACTGCCTTGAATCTCACTCTCCACAACTCAATGAAATTCCAACGATTTTAACCCGATTTCGAGCAAAACCATATGCTGTCTCAGCCGACATTGAAAAGGCCTTTTAACAGATCAGACTTCATTAAAAGGACCGTGACATGACAAGATTCTTTTGGTTGACATTACACAAATCCAGATGCTGGGATTTCTACCTATCGATCAAAGTAGTATTATTTGGAGCAACTTGCTCACCATTCCTTCTCAACAAAACCTTGGAAACACATTTATAAAGAAATCCATGTGAAACTCAAAGAGAATTGTCCAAATCGTTGTATGTAGACAACGCTTTAACCAGTTTTGAAATTTTACACAACCTCTAGCAGAGGCTGGATTCAATTTAAGAAGTTGGAATTCGAACAATATAAAATTGTGCCACACCGCAGCTGGAGAAAGGGTACTTGACAGTGACAACATTGTAAAAATTCTAGGATTGAGATGGGATCCAAAAACAGACTGCATTTCCTTTCCAAGACTTGACTTAGACATCAATAGGAAATTTGCAACAAAAGAAGTTCTCAGCCAATCATCTAAGATTTTTGGCCCACTAGGAATTTTTAGTCCCATCACTATTAGAGCCAAACTACTAATGCAGGATATTTGGCAAGAAAATGTTGCCTGGGATGAAAAACTTCCAAACAATTACCAGGAGAAATGATGTGAACTTGCTGAGGAACTTGCTGAATTATCATCTACCACAATACCAAGGTTTCTATGTGAACACTCAGCCGCAGAGTGTAGGGTTCCAAATCTACATATATCCACAGATGCCAGTAAGAGAGTTTATGGAGCCTGTGCATACCTTGTGACAGAAAATACCTCACATTTGATAATGGCAAATAACCGAGTCGCACCTATTAAATCTACAACCTTACCTCGTCTAGAGCTAACGGGAGCAGTAATTGGAGCCAGATTAGCCAAGTACTTAAATAGCTTACTGAACGTGAACTCGACAACCTTAGGTGTGGCAGTCAAATTGTCCTTCATTGGCTTCAATCGAAAACGTCCATGAACCAATTCATCACCAATAGAAAAGCAGTGAAGAATCAACAAAAGGACATACATGGAAAAACATTACAACTATCCCGCAGATCTTCAAACAAGGGGAATTTCATACAAACAATTTAAAAATAACATTCTTTGGATGAATGGTCCTACATGGTTAACAGAACCATCTCAAATATCCTCGGTGGGAAATCTCAAGGACTTCTGCTTTGACAACATATACAGAAAAGGAAAATCCGGAGGTTGGGTCAACGAACATCATCATTCCTGGAGTCAGCAACATCGTAAACATAACACGATTCAGCAGTCTACAAAACAACTCAGAGTTACGTATTATGTTTTGAGATTCATGAAAGTCTGCAAATTTTCCAGTGAAAGCAACAGTCAACAAAGGCAGAGATTTGTTTTATTTGTTAAACAGTCTCAATTGGATGAAATAAATGAATCAACAATACTCTGGATTAAAGATATACAACAAAATGAATTCCAATAAGAAAATGGAGGTAAACAGCAAACATCACTACAGACACGGCTGAAACTCTATCGAGATGAAAAAGGAGCTATTACGCTGTAAAGGTACAATTGACATTTCTTCTTTAGGGGATATATCCTGTGCTGTTACCAAAGAAACACAGATTTACTGACCTGACAATAATGGATATTCACAAACGAAGTTTACACTCAGGATGGTCCCGTGCTAAGGAAATGTATTCCAAGTCAGAAGGTAGTTGGACAACCATTTGAATTACCGGATCCACCACCGCTACCCAGGGACCGTGCATCAGACTGAATACCCTTTTCAATTGCTGGATTAGATTATGCAGGACTCCTTAATGTCAAAATAAATAGACAAAGCAAAAACATGTACATGTGTCTCTTTACATACATAACAACCAGAGCTGTTCATCTAGAACTTGTTCAGGATCTTTCAACTGAAACATTTGTATTATCATTCAGAAGGTTCATTACCACAGAAGGTTCAATGCCACATACCATCTACTCAGACAATGGATCAACATTTTTACCTGCCCAGCGAACCATCCTGGAGGAAACAGGCTTAAACATTACCTGGAAGTTTATACCTGAAGGTGCTCCATGGTATGGAGGCCTTTGGGAACGTCTGATCAGGATAACAAACAACTCTGCGGAAAATAATTGGAAAGGCATTAGTGAGTGGGTCAGTCCTTCGTACCATACGGTGTGAAACAAGCCACAATAAATGATCGTCCAATTACTTATGTCTCTTCGGATACCAAGGACCCACAACCATTGACACCCTCTCTTCTACTTAATAGACGCCGGGTACTTCCAAAATACCTTTGTGGCCCGGAGGAAGATCATGATGAGGAAGCGAACAAAATCAGTTGATGAAAACCTTTGTCCGAAAATAAAATCTTCCTGCTGATTTACATCAACGATGGAAACGTGAATACATGTATTTACCAAGTCTACGTGAATACCATCGTTGCTTCGGGAACAAAGTTCAGACCTTAAAAGTTGGAGATGTCCAGATTTACGATAGTTGTCCAAGAGTAAACTGGAGACTAGGAATAATAACACATCTTTAGGAAGGCAAGGATCACTATTTTCGTTCTGCCATATCAAAAACTAGTAATGGTCGTACTGCGTCAAGACCTGTATCAAAATTTTATCTGCTTGAACTGTAATTTAGATATAATTTACAGGCTTACAGCTAAATTAATTGTGTACATATTGTATCTGTTAATTATCTTCAGAAACATCGTGCCCTGTGGAGGATGTTATAAATAATATAACAATTAACTTATTTGTATGACATTTAATGTGCAGTGTACATTCCTGGCTATAACATCATAATCGTGATGACATCATTGTGTATTGTTACCATGTAAATAACTGATTTAGTTTTAGATAGAGTTTGTACCGTATAGATGTGTTTATCTATCTCTCATTACACCGTATATGCATCCGGTGTCGTCTGGGACCACCCGGCTTGGTCAAGCCCAACAAGGGAAAAACATTCCCTGGATCATCCCGGAAGAAAATCTATGCATCAACCGAGAGGTCATTGTATCAACCAAGAAGTCCATATAGCCACCGTGTAAAGTCTGGGGACATTCGTGTACGAAACTTTTCTGCTGAAGAACACGAATGTCTACGGTTTGTTCACGGATTGTTCCCGGTAACTATACGGACAGTCACGATAAACGTTGGGGGAAAAGACCGTGATAATCCGTGGACATTCTCGTATCTCCGTGAAACAACCGTGGATGGACCGGCAGAAACTGTGATTAACAGTACACTCCCTGATCACGCTGGCACCGACCGGGATTTTTTCCGGGGACGTACGGGTAGTTACCGTGCTTATCCGTGGGCAAACCGGCGTTTTCCGTGTCTGCATCGTGATAAGACCGTGCTGACACCGGCATTACGACGTCACAGAACCCAACGCTGCCGGATGTCGACCGCCTCCTGATCCGTGAATGTGTGAAAGGGGCTGAAAAGTATGTATAACAATAGGCGGTGAAATTTTATATGGGAATATATAAAAAATTAAATAAAACAAATTTTTCAAGAGTAGCAGGCCACACTAAATCATATGCAAATGTTTCAAAGTTGTATGGGTTCAAGGTTTTTTTTAATGCACCTACGACTACAGCCGGGGGAATATTGTTTTGTGTTGTCTGTCCGTCCGTTCGTTCGTCCGAAACTTTAACCTTGCTCATAACTTTTAGAATGGTGAGTGATGGGGCTCTCATATTTCATAATTATGAATATTCCTTGTGGCAAGACCTTTTTTGATACCAGCAATTTTAACGTTGTGACCTTGACCTTTGAGTTTGGCCTACTTTCAAGAAAATCTAGCCTATTCAATATATCCTGTACTATTTAAGGTAGATCTTTCGTGACTTGCATATGGATTCCTTATAGTAAGGCCTTACATTTCAGATATATGGTCTTGACCTTGGAGTTTTATCCAATATTGAAAACTTGAACCTGCTCATAAATTTTGAATAGTGAGTGATAGGACTCTCATATTTCATATGTGTATTCCTTGTGACAAAACCCCTTTTTTGGTACCAAAGTTTTGATTTTTTAAAAGTTTTTTTTTACCTTGGAGTTTGACCTACTTTATCAAAACTTATTAAAAATCTCCTTAACTATGTGTTTGTGTGCATGCGTCTGTCTTATGAAGAGCTTTCATTTCATACCATGATATATTTCCCAATCAGGAACGATAAAGCCCACTCTAGCACCAGAACCCCACAATGTTCGTAGAAGCATCCTAGACACACAGGTTGTTTGCTGAATGTCCCAAGTAAAGTTTTTATGGAATTTTGAATTTTGCGCGAACTTGGTCAACAGTCAATCAACAGCTGAAGCAAGTACGATGCCTACAGGAGGTCCCACGATGACACCCGAACCACACAGGAAGGCAAAAAGATGTGAAGTAGTTTACTCGCGGGACAAACGAAGGCAACAAAAAGATGTGAAGTAGTTTACCCGCGGAACACGAAGGCAACAAAAAGCTGTAAAGTAGTTTACCCGCAGGACCCATGAAGGCAACAAAAAGATGTAAAGTAGTTACCCGCGGAACACGAAGGCAACAAAAAGCTGTAAAGTAGTTTACCCGCAGGACCCATGAAGGCAACAAAAAGATGTGAAGTAGTTTACCCGCGGGACCCATGAAGGTCACATGATGGCTACACGACATCTGTTGAAAGCACGATGCGTTCGAGCTCTGTAACGAAGGAGCCACGAAACCTCCCTATGGTATAAAACCATCAGCCAACATAGTGTTAACATAGGACTCTATGGGGAAATGTTTTAAAATCTGCTTTGAAACTGTTTGGCCAGTTGGGACCAAACTATGGTGGAGTGGTCTTTAGGTGGTTTCATTTCATAATTATATCTGATAACTACAGCATGCTTACCTTTTAAGTTATTCTACTGGTCCATTGGATGAGACCGCAAATACCGAGGTCCTGTGTCACAGATCACTCCCTGCTAAAAAGCCGTAAGCGCCGAGCATAGGCCTAAAATTTACAGCCCTTCACAGGCAATGGTGACGTCTCCATATCAATGAAAAATTCTAGAGCGGGACGTTAAACAATGTACAATCAATTAATCAGCAATTTCTATGTTAAAGTAGTATGGGACTTTACATTTTGGAAACTATATCTTTAAAATATCTTTTTAGGCCTTCATTTAATCAATAATTGGAAAAAATAGCAAGTATTTTCAATTAAAAGTTCTAACACTAAAATTTATTACTCCATACACATTTTGCAATATGTGAAAATAACGTGTTCCTAATCACAAAGCTAGTTTCTCGGTATTGATTGTACTGTCGCAGCTTTGTGGAACTAATTACCGAGTCATCTTGTCCTGCCATGACACCGAACCAACCTTCGAGGTTAAGTAGTGACCCACGTATCTTCTAATTTGCTTTCCTTCCTGGGTTCCAGTATTCCTTGCCCACTCATCGTAAACATCCGGAAGTACTTTGTCATTTCTCCATGCCCCTGGGACGGCATTCTGATTCTCGTCCTCTAAATCCATCAGGCTGCTGTAGGTGGCTGGATATCTCAATGTGATGAGAATGTGGAGGATTATGCAAGTTGTGATGATTTTTCTGCATGTCTCTGGCCTCTGGTTTATAATCCCCTGAAAAACTCGTAACTTGTGTGTCAGAATACCAAAGACGTTCTCCATTGCTCTGGAGAGTCTGTAGTCAAATACTATCTTGTGGAACTCCATACTTCTGCAGGCCTTCCTTCAGTTCTGACCCAATGTAGATACTAGCATCGTTGCTGGAACCATCAGAGCCGACTTCAATCCAGAGAAATTGTATTCTACATCGACCAGAGCCTTGAGGACAATGGAGAACCCCTTGTGGTTTCTGTACATGGAGCCAATATCCATGGACAGGTGACCGCCGCATGCAGAGCACCACAGCAGTGTGGAAATTGTCATCTCTTCTCAAACTGCTCGGCAATGGCGGTCCACTTTTCAGTTGTAGCAGGACACTGGATCACCTCAGCAGCAAACTCGACTTTGAAGTCATCGTAGACTTCTTTAATGACAAGGGAGGTGATGTTTCGAAGAACTCTGAAGTTGTAGGACTGACTTGAATAATTGTCACCGCAGACCAGGTATCGTAGAGTGATGGAAAGCTTCAGACCAAGAGAGAGATACTGTATGTACCACGTGTTCTTCCCTGTTCTGCCTTCTACCCTTCGCAGGACCTCCTTGTGTAGGCTTCATGGTTGTCTTATTTAGTTGTAAAAGGTCTCCTCATCCTCTGTCTTCAGCTCATTTAGTAGAGTACTTTAGTGGCCGTATCGTTATCTTCTTTCATCAGACAGTCATTCCCTGACCCATATAGATCTCGGTTTCATCCTTCACCTTGGTTTGTCCCTACCCTAGAAAATAAAAGGCAAAACAATACAAGTCCAATGCTAGAAAGGCAAATAGCAAGAAATGACAAAGTGAAATAAGACATGTTTAACTGGATTAGGCGCCTATTTGAGTCTTTGACCAATGTTTACCTGTAAGAGGAGGTGCTGGTCCGGTAAGAGTTCTCATCATTTTCTCAGAAAAGCATCAAAAGAAGCAGTGCTGCTGCCTTATCTTTCCTGGCTGTCTCAAATTATGCCATTCTGCAGGAACTGAATTGTGGTTATGATTGAAGCTTTACACACGTCTCTGCTGTGTGGAGTTGTTCAGTACTGTCCGAGAAAGATACCGTGAGGCTAGCCTTTTATACGTTTACGTTACTATGACACACGTGGAACGTTTGACCTACTCAAATTCGGCTGTCGTCGACACCGTGGTCCTATCTCAATAACATCGTACTATAATATGATGGATACACTTTGGCATTGCGAGGAGTTGCCATCCTAAGAATATCGGGCAGCTTTTTGTTTTCTACATATTGCCTTCGTGAGTCAAAAAATGTCTGGTGGCACCGATGATCACATGAAGTCAAGATGAAAATGACACGATTTGACAAGATGGCCCCTAACGTTTGTCTTACGAAAGGCAAAACGGACACATGTATTCAACACGAAAATCAACCTTTGCAAGGTTTTTTTTTTTTTAATTCTTTTGGCATGCTAAAGATTTTGTCACCGCTCCCGAAGTTGCTGTCGGAGCCCGAGAAACTCAACCAGCGGTCCTACATTGCTGGAGACGCCCTCACGAATGACCAGATGATTTTACGATCAGATACGACGAATCTGAACATTTTCTTTATCGTGTGTCCATCTGGTGTCAATTTCTGGACAGTGTGACGCCTGCATATAGTACCAAATCTCCGGAACCAGTGGCCATAAGTATAACGTTAACGGGTTAATAAAAATAAATAAATCATACATTTTCATTCGAGCCACTAAGCCCCATCCTGGCACATATGGAGTTGACAACTTCGGTAAAGGTTTCTCTTCTTATAATTGCCACTACGTACTTAGCCTTGTTGCTTGATGATAACGAGTTAAGAAGCCTTTTTAACGTATTTTTGCTGTATAAACTACAACGTCCATCCCTGCGCCACGGGTTATGAATATCACGATTTTGGTAGCGACATTTTGTTTGTAGATGCCACCGAGTAAACTTTTTGAGATCTTGACACTCAACACTCATTCTAAGTTTCCTTTCTCAAATTTCTTTCGCAGAGTATATGACGCGGTCCTAAGAAATATGATTTTTAATTAAAGTACAAATAAATGTTAATACATGTATATTGTATACAACATTTACTTTGATTTATCCTTTGAAAGGCTGTTTTCATCTCGGTTTTCCACGGGAATTGTGTTCGATTTGTACAACGATACACGTGACCAGGCATATGCTGGTAAACTTTTCTCGAGTACCAAGAGATGTGGTGCCGAACGAAGCAAGGGACCAAATCGAGTGGCGGGAGAAAAGTTTAACAACATACTTAGTACATACTTCACAAGAGAAATGAAAACTCTTTGTGGTCTCTAATTTATTATAACCCTTCCGGTTTTTTTTTTAATCCTTTGATCAAGATCATCAGCATTTATCTTGATTGGTGCCATTTTGTATTGCCTGGATTTGATAATTTGTCTGGAAATTTCATATTGCGATATACTGCAATATTTTAAACTGTATTGCAATATTTTCACTAAGAATTAAAATGATCTTATCTTTTTAAGTAAGAAAACACATTACTTTAATCAGACATGTACCACAACAATCAGTTGACTCTAAACTGATTAGGTGTATATTGAAATCATTGAGGAATAAATAGAATTTTAGGTGCATGCAAATCCACCTCATCAGGAGTCTATTCACACTTGAACAATTATTAAGCAATTTGATGATTTTATAATTGATGATTTGAGCATCTCCCTATTTTTTTTTATTGCGTTATTAAACAAAAGGTAGATCAGAAGTTAATTCGCCAGTTAATTAGTGCCCTCAAAGGGAGTTTACCTGTAGTCCACAGCCAGGTGAGGGTGCACATTGAGTGGTTTGCAAGCATTATTAGTTTTTTTTTTGGTACACATTCAATATATCATCATCCATGTTTCAAGAGTGTCTACCATGTCTTTTCAAATGGATTTAAGTTAAGAACTTACTCAAACTATTCCTTTGGAGAGAGAGAGAGAGAGAGAGAGAGAGAGAGAGAGAGAGAGAGAGAGAGAGAGAGAGAGCGTGTGTGTGTGTGTAGATGAGCGGTATTGCGACATTCCCGACCATTTGCTAGTTTTACTTCACAAGAGGCCCATGGGCCACATCGCTCACCTGAGGAGGAGTTCCTAGCAATAAACAAGCTTGAGCAAACTACCTTTATACAAGCAGCTTGGTTCAAAAAAACTTTTCAAAGGTATCGACCAAAAACTTCATTAATTATCAACCTTGACTACAAATTCATCAAATAGCATATGCCCTTTTAGACGGGTATGGCCATTCATATTAACAAACTTCATCTAAGGAGGCTTTGTGCCATTTAGTTTGGTTTCCTTTACATGCAAAACTTCGATTCCCTATTGTGGCTCCACCCTAACCCAAGTGGTCGTGATTTTTACAAACTTAAATTTCCACCTTGTCTGAAAGCTTTCAAGAAAATTTCAGCTTTTCTGGGATAGTGGTTCTTAGGATTTTTAAACGACCCCACCCCAACTTTGTGATTATCTCCCCTTTGAAAAGGGCATGGCCCTTCATTTGACCAAACTAGAATCCCCTTCATCCAAGGATAATTTGTTTCAAGTTGGACAGCAATTGGCCCAGTTCTGGAGATGAAGTTATTCCTATATATCAGCATGTAAAATTTTGATCCCCTAATGTGGCCCCACTTTACCCTTGGGGGCCATGATCTGAACAAATCTGAATCTACAAGAGAGCTCTCACCTACACTCTAATCGCCAGGTAGTTCTTCCCTAAATATTCGCATGCAAAACTTTGATCCCCTGTTGTGGCTCCAACATACCCCCGGAGTCACGATTTTAGTCCGGGAACTTCCATGTAAAAGTTCAGCGTTTCTAGATTTTTAAATGACCCCACCCAATTTTAGTGATTATCTCCCCTTTGAAGAAGGCATGACCCTTCATTTGAACTTGAATTGCCTTCACCCAAGGACGCTTTGTACCGAGTTTATTGAACTTATTGAACGAGTTTATTGAAATTGCCCCAGTGGTTCTGGAGATGAAAATGACATGGCATCATTTGTACATAGTAAGCAAAATAAACCGCATTCTCCGAAGATCGCACAACTTGGTACAGTTGATCACCAGGATGAGAGGAAAATGTTTAGTTTTTCCACGGTCAAAGTCGTGATATCAGTTGTTGGCAGAATACAGACCTGACTATTGGGGCTGCATCTTCACAAGTCAAGGGTTATTGATTCGTTACCTCGCACTAATCCTCGACATCAGTGACCATAAAAAAAATTGGGCTTGTTCCGAATGTTTCCACAAAAGAGTGGGAACCAATGAGAATGCAGTTCTATTTATAACAACGCAAAGCGAGAGATCCAAGTAAAAATACGTATTGATCAGTTATGACTATTTTAATCGTTTAAGCAATATTGGCTTTCAAAGCAAAAAGGATTTCAAACTTGATCTACTACTATCAATAAACGTAATCAGTGGTGTAAGTATTACAATTGCGCGTGTTTATCAATACAGCAGTATGAAATCGCGTCATTTGTATCCCTGTACACTAAACAAGATGCAGCGATTTCATTGGACGTTTTATTTTTAGTGGGTTGTGCAATGGTACAATGAGCCCAACTTTTACATAGCGACTGATGTCAAGGGTTAGTGCGTTAACGAATACCCCTGGACATGTGAAGATGTTGGGGCTGGGACCAGATTGTTTCTCAAGGTCAAAGTATCACGTGATAGAAAAACCTTGCTTTCGTATTGCTTTGAAATTTAAGTCACAAGATTCCTCTCGGGGGAACAAACGTTCAGGATGCATTTCAACTGGATTGGTGCACGATGACCTACTTTAGGGATAAAAAAGCGGATCAAAGTTTTCCTGAATTTTCCGTTATCAATACAATTATTGCCCCGAAATTTTGTCACAACCTCTCTCACAGAAATACATAATCAGTTCACATTTCAACTTTATTGCACCGCAGTTTTCTGGACCTTTCCCCTCATCATGAATACATAATTAATCAGTTCCCATGTCAGATAGATTGGTGCATCATGACCTATTCTTAAAAGGCTTCTCTATCCGGTTTGGGTACTTATCAAGTCCGAGTGCAGAATGCACTTACAGGTCCAACAAGCATATGATGCACCATTTGCGGTACTCTTGTTTAGGTAAAGAAACCAGCATATGTTCTGAATGATCGAAAATGTGGGAGTGAATCATTCCCAAGATCCTAAGGAGTTAAAATACAAAAGTTACTCCTCGGCTAATGGGTTTGCAAGACAATTGTCAGGTATTGAAATGCTCTATGGTTCATTGTGGTCTTTAAACTCCTGGAATAGATAATCCTATTCCCTCAAAATCAAATACAAGTGAAAGCAGGGTGTAGTAAATGATATTTTGGACAACTTTTTATGCATGTCCATATTCATAAATGATCATGAAATGATAAAACAACTTGTACATATTACATAGCCCTTTACTATCTCAATGAGCTACATTGTTTATAAGCTGAGATTTTTAAATTCACAAATGAATAAAACTATCTTTCCACAACAAAAATCCCTCTGTGCTGAACATTGTAATCGCATTCTTTGGCTAATATACGAAGAACACACCCAACATCATAAGACTGTCTTCACAACTGACGCAACATGAATCCCTCACATACTTATAAATATGTCAAGACTCTCTCGTCATACTAATCACGTCAAGCTCAGACAGACTCAATGATAAAACAAACTCATCATGCTTAGTGTCCTTGGACAATATGTGAAAACTAATAATAAAAAAAGAACATGTGAGAGGGAAAAACAACATCTACATACATTAACACATTTATATATATATGTATATATACTGTCCACACATCATGTTCTCAGAAAGGGCGAGGAAGGGGCAGACAACCTACACCCGAGTCTGACACGGGAAAGGGAGCCTGGGGCAGGGCTCTCTTTTTCCCCTTACAACTATTCACATCCTGATCCTCTGCTTGGGGCACTGCAGAATCTACTGTCTTCATTCATCTTTCAAGACTTCTTCCAACATCAATGACACAAGCTTTCCTCTGTATCTTAGAGCTCACTTAGTAACAATGCAGTTAACTATATGACTTCATAAAATAACAAATCTTTATAAAATTCAAATCACATCTCTGCTGTTAAAATAAATAATCAATAAAAGATTAACACAGACCTGATTACTCAGTCAATTCACTGTAAAACTAGTGTCACTGAGTTTTAGATTTCTCACTTTCATATGAAATCATCAGCATTTGAATAGCGGAAGAACTGCAAGAAAGTCCAGGTATGAAAATTCACCTAGCATAGTGTACCGTATTATTTCACAATTCTTATTGATATTTCAAAGATTCATCACTATTTACACACAATGCATGGCATCTGAACAAATTCAGCCACATTTTCATGTCATACTGATGACTAACAATAGAGCTTATTGACATTGGGCAGACCTCAGCAGTATGTCTGACATTACATAAAACATCATGGAAAAGCTCACATCAATGCACAACTCATAACTCTTAAGGTATAAAACTAAATGTATAAATAAAATAAAATTTGATATAATACAATAATATGCCCAGACATAATGCTTCAATGATCTACTGGGATTTTTCTCCAGAATTTGTTCCTTCAGTGGCAGGTTTGGGGGGCTTCTCATCTGTCACCCCTCCATTCGGAGAAGGTGAGCCTTTCTTCTCCACTGTAGAAGTTTCTACTTTAGGTGGCATGTTTTTAATGCTAGGTTTGTTCTGAGGATTAAGGAAGCTCTGGGCATGAGCTAATAGCCCTTGTCGCTCCTTAGCTTGTTGGGCTTTAAATGCTGACCCAGTTTTAGACGAGTTGTCTTGGGAGGGTGGAGGAGGACCAGGGGGTTTACCCTGTGGGCGGGGAGGCCTGGGATTCCCTGCCACTTGTCCTCCAGGTCGTTGTATTGGATTAGGGAAACTTCCTTGGCTTGGTGGAACATTTGGTCGGAAATTACCAGTATTCAATAGCATCTGTGGTCTGACAACTGATGCTGAAAAAGAAATGTGGGGAAAGTTAGTTCTTTGTTAAAACAATATTCATTTCACAATACACGTCTCTGTTATGGAGATTGGGAAACAAACATTAATTCCACTTTCAAGTTACTGCTTACCTACATACACAATAACTTTATTGCTTGTAATGAAAAAGAGGATAGTGTACATGATCAATGTCTTGGAATGGAGATTTGTGGAAAGAATCCAATAATCTATGTTATATGATGTTTCTGTGCAACACAAGCATCCAGTCTTATTAATTCCCATTATGATTCATCACTGGAAAGCCATTGTCGCACATTCACCTAATTAAAGCTCTCTTATTCATAGTTCACTAGTACAAGCAATGCTGAGAATTTAAATAGAGACAAGTCATAAGTCAATCAAAGTAAAGGCAAACAGCAAGGGTGGTCGATTCAAATTTTTTTTTTATCCAACATGCACTCATGCAATGAACAGACATTTTCCCAGTGGTACTAAGAACAGCTTAATAGTTCTATCATCCTCATGCACTTATCAAACTAAATGTTTTAATGCCCAATACTAGTTTTCAATATTCATATAATCAACATGGTATCATGGAACACCACCAACAGTAATATTACATGTTGTTTCTATACCATATACATGTGTTGTTGTCATTTACTGATGTTTTTGTAGAATGTTTTAATCTTGGTTTCTCTAAATCTTCTATTACCATATGTTCAAAAAGAATATACAACTAGATACACTGGCCTATCATCAACTTGAATATCTAATACTTTTATCAATGGGTTATGGAAAACAGCTGCAGACATTTTTAGGTGTGAGAAAGAAGAAAAATAAGAACTGAAAAAAATAATAAGTAGCCAAACTTCAGTTGATAGACTTAATGATCAAAATATAAAATAAGTGATTAAATGGCGAAAACTGTAGTATCAGATAATAGAGTGGAATATTGGTGGTTTCCAAAATGTTCTGATAAATACAAAATATGCATATTTTAATTTAAAGTTTTAAAACATTAACACTATGCAACTAACTGAAACTGTGAAAAACAAATGTTTGCAATAAATGAAATATTTAATTTGTTGTCCATCAGTAAATTTACATATTGCAAGTTGAATGAAAAAAATGTGTAAATTTCGTTAAATTAATATATATCAATGGCAAAAGTTCAATTCGAAAACATGATTTATTGTGATGCAATGCTATAATTTTTATTCACTGCTAAAATGTCCATCATTAAATATTGATCAGTTAATGCAAAAGGACACAAATATGCTTCCTTTCTTAAAATCAGATGTGTAATAGGTGACACATAAACAAAAATTGTTTTCTACGACAAGCACATTCAAATTTTAAAACAAGCGCTAGTCACCTCCAGATTGTATATGTTGGCCATATGGAGTGTTCATCTTTGGATTGAATGGTGGTGCATTTATGCTGTTGTGCACATTGCTATTTCCAAAGGTATATCTTTGAGTTCCAGCACGATTTTGCAGCTGATTTGTTCCAAAGAATTTGGAACCCCCCTGTGATTGTGGCACAGAAGATGACACACCGAAGTTCGTGCTTTGTGGTGGCGACTTCATCTAAAATAATCGAATACATAACACAAATATTCATCAATGTTGACTCTGTCCATTAAGGAGAATGGTTGTGAAATTTTGATGAGTAGCTACAGGTTTTGTCAATACCGATTGATTACTTCTATACAACTACATAAACCCATGACCACTACCAATAACATTGAGTACATAGATATAGCAGCAAAATTTTGGCAAGCTCATACATAATGGAAGGCAATGACCAACAGAAGTAATCTTAGCCCTTCCACACTGTTTAGTGTAGCTAGCTTAAGACTGCTGCTGCAGTGTTGGGTAGAGTGAAGGGAGGCTTACAGGTGTGCTTTGAGGCGAGACTGGAGTCTGGCTAGGCTGCTGCAGAGGGTGGCTGAACTGCGATACTTTGGAAACATTTGTCTGAGGCCCCAGACCAAGTGCTTGCTGAGCTACAGCTGGATTAGAAGGCTGCAGGGAAAGATTCAGTCCTGTAGCAACTGGGTTATTGGTCTGATTTCCAAAAGTTTGCATGGAAAACTGGGGTCCTGCTGCGGCAGCTTGCTGCAGAGCTCCTGATAGTATGCATGCTTGAAACATCAATTGCTCTCCGCCCGTTTTTCGATTTCCATTACCCATAGGCTGAAGTAAATGTATGCAATTGTTAAAAGCTATGGTATGCATGTGTTTTGTTTCGATTTCAAAAAAAAAAAATGCCTTTTCACAAAACATGACAGTCATTTCATACTGCTCTTCTTTACAAAAAAGATAAGTTACAATATAATTCAGCTTTCATCTTAACACATAATTTATATTTCACTTTAAATTTTACCACAAAAAGTATGTTAGGATATCAAGCAGCAATGAACAATTGTACATCATGTTTTGCACAAATTGTGATGGGATGGCGGTAATATTTATGGTGTTAAGCATTTCTGGCAAAACTAGCATAACCTCTCTATGCACCTTGTTTATTTCCATCTTTTACCATACAATTTTACATAATAAACTGAATGAAATATTCTGACTATTTCAAATAAACAAGTCATTTTCAATGTCAGTATTTTCCCCATTCCCTCCTTCATATCAGTAATAAGAAAAATCATGCAAACCCTTCACCTCAAAAGTCAATGTACATACTGAATATACATGTACAGTGTAAATTGTAAAACTTTCATGGAGATAAAATTTCCTGGTTTCTTTTGCTCACCATGGAATTAAGTATGTGGATCTGTCCACACCATAAAAACAAAACTCTCATGAAAATTATTGATTACTTTACAGAATATCAATATGCATCGCAGCATTTTTCTTGACAAAAAACCAAACTACCCCCCCCCCTTTTATTTTTCGATACTAATTTTAAAATCCATAGGCAACTATCACGGGAACATACATAATGAACAGTCATGACAGCTGATAAATAAAATGACCAACAGTGATCTCCAACATGTCAGTTTGCTTCAATGTTGCATTATGACTTTGAGATGTCCTGTCCAGTGATAATTACACATAATCAACCTGGAGTCTGTCTGTATATACAGAAGAAATTGATATTCTATACCTGGATACTATTTGATTGTGCTTGGCTTGAAAAAAAGCTTTGCTGCATGGGCTGCTGAGACTGTTGATAAAATGATGATGTCCCTTGATGAGGTTGCACCCTAAAATAATCAAATTTTCAATTAGTCATTCTGCCACAACACAGTAAGCAAGAGCAATACTCCAAAATACCCCTATGCTAAGTATTAATGCTTTAGTAATCAATGCAAACACACTTATACTTATCATGTGTTGGCTGGTAGTAAGAAGTATTGAATATGGACACAGCAAGGGCAATGTGATTTGCATACACTGTACAAAAAGTGTGTCAACATTTATCTTGCAAGTGAAGTTTTATGCACGGATCTACCTACCTCACCTCTCCAGCACATGGCCCTTTAAATAAATTAAAAAAAAAGAAAAAAGAAAAAAAAGATGTGTTTGGGGAACAAAAAATACAAATGCCCCCAATAATGGCCAATTCCAAAGATGGCAAAGGTCACAAGGACAAATATCTTGGTACCAGTAGAAAGATCTTGTCACAAGAAATGCTCAGGTGCAATATGAAAGCTCTAATATTTACCATTTAGAAGTTATACCAATATCAATTTTTTGAAAGTAGGTCAAACTCTAAAGTCAACAATTTTGGTACTCACAGAAAGGTCTTGACACAAGGAATATTCATGTGAAATATCAAAGCTCTAGCACTTACTGTTCAAAAGTTATAAGCAAGGTTAAAGTTTCAGACAGAATTACAGTAATATGTTAAAACTATATTTTTGATTGATCGTTTGTTTTTTGTCCCATCAAGAATTTTTCACTTATGTTTTTGAACCCCATCACAACTATATCAAAAATTCCAAAATTTGCGGTTTTCTCTCCTATTGCCGTCGATTTTTTTGTAATTTTGCATCAGTTGTATCTATCAGGAATATAAACGTCTTTAAAAATGCAGTTCGACCAACGGATAATTCATTTTAAAATATTGGAAGAGGAGGGGTGGGTGGGTGTACATGTACACTTACAAAGTCCATTGGCATGCCATATGAACCTGTGCTAATTGTAAGATAAAGTAAACTATCTTCAAAGTCTGACGGAATAACTTCAAAGGCATTTGCAAGAAAAATGCACATTTTTCTCTTTACGGTTCTTCTTGTGATTGATGCAATACCTTTGCTCCCTTGTAGAGTTTTATAACAAGTTCTTTTTTTATTTTCTTGCTAGGATAATTAATTCCTTATGAATTTAGAATTATATCAGTGTTGTGGTTTGCAGTCCATTTTCGTATTCGATGTTATATTACATGTTACGTTGTCCTGTTAGAACTTTATGCACCTTTAATTTGAAGAGTTCCACTGATGGAAATAAGAATTGTAGGAAGTATGACCACAGGAATGTTGCCCTTGCTGTACTCAAGATTCAATTGTGGGAGACTTGACCACAGGTATGAAAAGTTGCAGATAGACAGGAAACAATATGCCCTGAACTTTGCATACAAATGTTGATGTATAAATTACCAGATTGATCCTAACAAACTCCTTACAAGTTAGTGTTAAATAAAAGCAAACTGTGCAAGTTTCTAATGAGTACTGCCAGTCTACCTTTGTTGAACAACGTGAGAGTTGAGAATCTGTGAAGAGTTAACATTCTGAGTAGGCTGTGTTAGATTTCCAAACAGTGTGCTGGGGTCATACTGAATAAAGGACATCTGTGAAGGTTGAAGGGAGGTGCTGTTCATCTGCTGTCCAAACTGAAGAGATCCAGCAGCCATATTCTTTTGCAATGCTCCTACAACACAAAACCACAATACAAATTCCCACGTCTTTTTAAATTCAATTTCAGTTTGTATAACATCAATGTAAAATTTACTGCATTTTCATAACAAACTCCATGTACCATATGCTGTGTTTTGATTGGGTGGCTTAATGGCAGTAGACATGAGTGATGAAGTGGCTGATGACACCATGATAGTGTTCTGCTGTGGGGGTGTTTGACCAAACTGAGCATGCTGTTGCTGTTGTTGAGGTTGGTTCCTGTTGGTGTATGCCGACATCTGAGGCATTGGAAATGAATCTTGTGAGGGAGTCATGAATAAAGACTGTTGGCCCATTGGTGGAGGCTGCTGTGACAACCCATACCCGTAGTTTGACTGACTCAACTGGAAAACATTTTTCGCATTTATTCAATACAGCACTTTCAGTTAAAGAAAACAAAACCACCTATCAGTATAAATGCAAATGGCAGAACTGTGTTACCTACTCAATACATACCCTTGGTTCTTGTTGCAGGATTTGCGATGTTCCTATAGGAAAACTCTGGAAAGGATGTTGTGAGGTAAGCATAGACTGAAGAGAAGAATTCGGATCCTCCACTGGAACACCTAACATACCCCCACTTCCTGCACTATTAGACAAACTGTCTGGCTCTAATGGTGACTGCAGCTGTTGAGGTTTAACCTGTATAACAATATACCATGTAAGATACCAGTATTTTATACATTTTTGTTCCTTTACATGTAATAACACAAATACACAAGATTGACCTTGCATACGTTGGTCTGCTCTGCATTTTTGCTATCCATCGTAGCATCCATTGATGAAGAGCTGAACGTTGATAATGCCTCCTGTATTCTTGGAGATAAATTCTTTGATCCTCCCCTACTACCATCATCAGCTGACATAACTACAGAATCTAAAACAATGCCAGACCCATGTTCAGGACCTGCCAAGTTCGTGTCTGAGCTAAAGGAGTGAAACGATGAAGAGGCATTTGCAAGATCTGCTTCAGTGGTAGGAACGGTGTTCCCTAATCCTGCACTACTGGAAATCCTAAAGAAAACAATACATACAAATTATCAGTTTTCATTTGTATGTCACACAATTAACTCACTGGAGAAATACAACTAGTGTGTACAGCACATACAGGTATTTGTACTTTATACCACAAGACACTTACACATCAAAGACATTTGTCTGATCACTGTCCCAGAAGGTTTTAACAGCAGCAATTTTAGAGTTAAGATCTTGGGCAGCAGGAGAAGCGGGTCCTGCATTGTGATCACTGCCTGATCCCCCGGACAAGGACACTGTGACAGGGGAACCCTCCTCAACTGTATTGGCCTTCTGTCCTGTCTTATCAGGGAAACTGGTGGCCAGATCATCATCATAGATAAAGTCTAGCTTAATCTCATTCGATTCATCCTGAAAACAAACTGGATTCTTTACCTTACTACAACATTTCAAGGTAATTGTTTGCTCAAAACATACATGTAAAACAAGTAAAAATTGCCTATACAAATAAATTTTAAAATAAATACAAACATGTAGTTCAATGTCTAAAAAGGGAACTGCATGTTTGGTAAATCTGGATTGTACGGAATAATTTGATATCTCCAGTTATTCATGCATCCTTCCTAGATTTGTGCAAGAAAATATGGTTATGAAATGAAAACAAATCTTGGTTTGTGTAATCTCCATCATCAATGTTATAATCATTACTTTTTTTTCTGTTTACAGCGGATTCTACATTGTTTTGAACTCTAGATTTGATAATTTTTGTAAATGTATACCAAGCATATTTACATGCATGATTAAATCATAAACATAACTTAATTTGAAATGCAGAATGTGAGAGGAAGAGAGAGAGAGAGGGAGAGGTTAGTAGCATTATGGCTTTTTTGCTTTACCATTGGGACTTTATTGAAGCTAGGAGGAAGCTGTATTGGCTCTGGTTTTTCTATGGCAGATGCATTTCTTGATTTCTCCTTCATCAAGTCAGGTTTCTTTATTGTTTTCATCCCATCTGGTTTATCCATTGTGTCCTTTACACTAACTTTCTCACTTCTTGTGATCTGCAGAAAAAATTTTTGTAAGCCCTGCAAATGTGCAACTTCACTCTGTATTGACATGTTTTAAACGCGATGCTGAAGAGCTTAGAATGACAACATACCTTAGGTTGTCTCTGTGGTTTAGGAGATCCAAATGATGACTTGCTATTATTAGCAAGCTTATCATCTTCCTGATGTATTGCCTATATTGAAAAAATCTTATAAGTAAGAGCATTCAGTAATGATATAATATCTTTCGTCTTATTCAAATACAAACAGCATTCTGAATAGCAAACATGCTTAACATCCAACAACATTTTGTTCAAAGGACCTCCCCACTTTATCTCCCGACATATGCCCCCCGATGATTTAGTAAAACATCAAAGCTTGAATTATGTAATTTACAATGCCAAGAGATGGTCATTAATGCCTTTACTTGGAGGTTTGGCAATTTAGTTGTTCGTTTTCATTAAAGGGACTGGTTCACGATTTTTGAAAAAAATATTTTGCATTTTTGATGTTAAACATTTAAAATATAACTTAATTAATGTTTGCAGCCAAAATTTTGACCTTCTGAATGCAAGAATAAAAGAAATATTTTAGCCTTAATCTGTGTTATGTAAACAAAGACTCGAGTCTTTTTCTGTATACAAACAAACCAGTGAAATATTAATTTTGTAATAAAAGGCATCTCAATTTTGCATAGTCACATATTTAAACTTTTAGATGACACATTCTACCCAAAGAATGCTTGAAATGTGAAAGATATAATAAACTTAGATCGATATCCGTTTATTTTGAAAATTTCGTATAAAGAATAACATACCGCAATCTTTGTTTACAAAACAAATAACAAGCTTCTGTGATAATGTATAACCTTATTTTTATGCGAAATCTTTTAAACACATTAGACAGTAGGTTTTGATCATTAAAAGTGAAAAACAAAATTTTGGGGAAAATCGTGAACCAGTCCCTTTAAATCTCTATTGATATTTATCGAATGAACAGTTATTAAAGCCTTTGTTTATATCGAGCACAATGTTGTCCAGATTTCTCCTTTCTATTAAAAATCTTTTTTGACAATCTTGTGCTGGTGATGAACTTCATTAAATTAAATACAATAACAATATGCAAACACTTTAAACATTTTCTTTCTACCCCATTTATCTGTATTGACCTCAGGTATTAATTCTGCAGTTTTTAGACTTAGGGTAACCATTTAATAAAACAGAAGTTTTGTACCCTTGTCTTCCAATATCCCAGGGGAAAAGGACTGTGCACTTACTGGAGATACATCAGTCTTTACCATAAAGTAGAATAGATAAATCAATTTTTCTTTGAAAAGAGGGATGGTAAAAAGGAACCATAAGCTACATCTAAATTGGAGAGGTCCTTTCCCTAATTAAAAGTACACAGCAAAAAATGAAACCAAAGATTTTTAGTCAGCAAGAAATTGAAAGCAAAACTATAAGTTAAACACTTGGAGTATATACATTCTACAGAATAACCATGCAAGCTTTTAAAATAACACATATTGAAATTTTCTCCACTGAATTCTCACAGAAACACACTGTATATCTGTCAAACATATATGTACATGTTGTATGCAATAAGCAAGCATGATGGCACATACATTTATATTATACAGTAAATGTAAATGCTAAGCAAGAATAATTTCTTAAGGGGCATTTTGATAAGTGCAGAAAAAAATTGATATCCTTACTTAACTCTCTGAGTTCTCGGGTAATAGGTCACCAAGGATGTCTTGAATACACTTTTGACAAATTAGCAGAATTTACATTGTTAATTTTGGATTTTAATACCAACTAAACAAAACTGAAAATATCCATGCAAACTTTTTTTTTTCTTGATCCAACTAAAAAAGTACGAAAACGGGGGGTGGGCCACATTTGTCACCTTCTCATTCTTCAATTTATTTTCTGCACTTGGGGAGCTTCGCGTTGATGAGCTCGCAGAATTAGGTTGGTCACTAACATCAACTCCACTGTCATGATTTTCTGGTTTATCCACAGATCCTGTCGCTGCTGCGTAAGAAATGGCTGGTTTAGTACCCCAAGCACTGGCCACAGGAATTGGAGCATTCACCAAGGGTCCTATACTGCTACTTTGAATGGTCATAGAGCTGGGAATCTGTGTAGTCGATACTTGTGACATCATGTTCATCATTCCTGTCAAATTTTGAATTAATTTTATCAAAATCAAATCTGAATCCAATTTCAGAATAAGATCAATTTACAGCATTATTTTGGAATATGGCATTACCTTTAGGTTCTGAAGAGATCACCATATTGTCAGAGTGTGTGGGAATATTGTTGGCCAGTTCGTTGTCCCAATTTTCGATCTTCAATTCAAATCCTTTAGCTTCTTTCCTCTCCTTCTCCATTTGCTCCTTCTTCTTGGCCAGTCTTGGTGGTAATTTGCTGGTTTTGTATCTTGGTTTTTCCAAACTCACTTTAACATGCACACTTTTGGGTTTCACAACAACCTATAATAATAACCACAAAAAATTATATACACAGTATGATGATAGAATGTAAAGAGCCATCAATTCAGTAACTGATGTCAGATCTTTGTCCTTAAGAAAAAAAGCAGCTTCATTCACGCCAAATACAAAAGAAACTAACTACGTTATATACTGCAATCATTATACATTTATCAACATCTACAATGAAAGATAAGGTGAGCAAGCTCACATACCCCACACTGAATGACAATACCACACATAATACAACAAATGCCTCTGCTATTTTCAGGCAAGTAACTGTATGGCAAAACTCAAGTCATATGTAATATTGTTACGTAATGTTGATTGTGTAAAATGTTAAAAGAAACATTTCAGCTTGAAAGCTGGTTTCACACAAGTTGTAGCAAATAGCATATTTTAGCTCAACTTCTGTTCAAAAGGGACATAACTCCAAGAAAAAAAAAAAATAAAATCAGAATTTCGTGTGAACATGAAGATCTATACAGAAAATCCTCATCAACTACAAAGTTTCATGAAATAGTGTTGAAGGGTTTTTTAAAGGAGTTGCGCTGACAAAAAGGGGACTGACGGGTCAAAAACAAATCGCTGCATGGAGTATAAATATCTGAAAATTTACTATAATTCATGAGACCCCCCCCCCCCCCCCCCCCCCCCTAAATTTATATAGAACCATGTTCTATCAATAAAGCAACTTTAAATTAGTCAATGAATCTACAATAGACAACACATAACAAGGAATGTTAGTAAAAACATAATGTTGCCCTGAAATCTATTTTAGAAAATCTGTTGGCCTTTGAACCTATAACTCATCTATTTACTAACTACATGCATAGGTTATCTACCAGTCATGACTACTGTGGCTATGTTTAATGAACAGGTAGGTACAATGGAACAGGTAGATAGAATGTGTCATGTCCTCTAAATTCAAAATACATGTGAATCGATGTTCATTTACTCACAATCTAATCAAAATAAAATGCCAGATCTGCTCACTTTATACTCACTACATTAACATCTTATGGTTTCACATGCTGATGAGTCATCTTTGACTTTCATTCCAACAAAATGCTGATTTGTTACAAAATGTTTAAAAACATTAAAGGGGAGGGCACTTGACACATCCCCCTAACCACATCTGGGTTTGCCTATTATCTTTAAGAAATTCACATGGTATCACTTTTGTTTAAATGAATGCCATCAGATCGGTAGGTGATGAAGATTGTCATCCGTGATCAGTCTAATGATCGATATTTCCTCATTTGACATGTTTCTGTTTTTTGCATGTAATAGAAATTTACCATACCACCCAAACATGCATGGTCTTTGAAACAGAAAGTGCCTTAGAAATGATTTCTTGATTCATAAATATAGAATCAATATTAAAGTGTTCTTTGCCATTGATATACAAGTGATATTGCACAGTGATATTGCACAATTAAGTTCTCATGCTGCTTTAGGAATTTCCCAACAGCAAATAACAAGAAATGTTTGCTATTCTATATTCATGTTTGGCATCTCTAATCCAAGAGTAGAAAACATGTTCCCCTTCTGATCTATTTACAAACTGAGATAAAACGATCATTTACCAATGAATACTAATCTGGCTGTTTGGTAAATGATTTGAACAAGGTAGAATGTGTCATGTCCTTAAACCTTCTGACCACAAAATGAATAGATGTTCTCATTCACTTGTACCCTGCTAGTGTTAGGTAATAGATCTTCAGTTGTGGTGAATTTCTTTTTTAAAATATATAAAACTGAATTGGGAAAATATTCAGCTATTGCTAACAATAGTATAAATGTTGTATACATTGTCGTATGCAAGTGACCTTCAACCTTCATTCCACCCGACTTGTTACATAAATTTACTAGATACTAACTGAATACTATAACACAGCAAGAAAGAGCAATTAAAACATCTCCCAACCAGCACATGCCTGTAATTTCAAGAAACAGTTACATGTTTGTTTAAATGAATGCCATCAGATCGGTAGGTGATGAAGATTGTCATCCGTGATCAGTTTATGGATTGCTATTTCCTCATTTGGCATTCTATTCTGTCCAAGTATTAGAAATCTATGCTATCCCACCCATTCTGTATTGTCCTTATCAACAGTACCTTTGAGACAGATTTTTTTGTTTGCTCCTTCTGCTTCATAAGTTCGATTTCTTGCTGAGCCTTCTGCTTGCTTCTAATGGTTCGCTTTGATGTGACCTCTTGAAAACCATCATTTTGTTCAAACAGGAAAGCAGGATCATCATTGGTCACTTCTGGTACTTCATCAATTACAACTACACCTAAAACAACACATATGCAAGACTTTAACTCCAAAAACACATGTAGAAAGTTGATTCAAGAAATGTTTCATTAAACATAACATCAAGCATGTGCTACACTTGACATGCAGATAGGAACAATACATGCTAAGCAAACAAAAGGACTGGGTACTGCCAGGAATCAAAATGTTAAAACAAAAAAATTCTTTTTATAATATTATAGGTCTTTAAAATTTCTACTTATCAATTCCGACATGTATATCATGTTTATATGACTAAATTATAAACATTAAAATAAAGGCCATTTTCAAGAATCCAATGGCCTGGTAGAAGAGATTGATGCATTTTTCATGCAAAGGAGTATCAAGGGTAATGCACTATATATCAAAATCATATTGTGATCAAATACTTTTAAAAGTGATATTTCACCGTTAACTTTTCTCTTGTAGATAGAATTCTTACTAGCATAGTTGTTGATGTCTATGTTTGCCAAGGCATTCTTTTTCTCCTCCACTTTTACTGGCTTGGAGACTTCACTGAGGTCTGCTTTCCTGCCATACAAGTTTCTATAATTGAGCTTTGTATTCACTTCCAACTATTTAAAATCACTATTACATTAATTAAATTTGTCGCATTAAAAATCTTACTTTTGATCAAGGCTGTTATTAATGGCAGACTGGATGGCATTTGGATCATCAGGTACCACTTCACCAACTCTGTACACATTATTGTCTCTTTTACTTGAGCCAGAAGATTTTCGGGGTCCATCTCGTTGATGGCCCCTACTCACCCCGTTTTTTGACCCAGTGTCTTTTCCATTACCTCTCCCTTGATACACTTCACCGTTAGTTTTCCAATCACTGTTTTGACTCCCTTTTCTAGCTTGCCTATCATTCTGAGGCCGCTGACTAGAGAACTTTTTCCCTGTGGAATCTCTCTTGTCTTTGTCCTTCACTTCATTTTTTGATTCTTTTCTGTCTAAAACATCACTACTTTCTGAAGCAGTCTCCCACTCTTCCCCTTCAGGATATTCTTGCGAGTTTTCTTTCTTCAGCTGTGGTCGTTTATTAACAGGAAGAGCGGTGGTGGGAGGGGCACTACCACCACGACCTCTGCCGCGGCCACGACCACGTTCAGCACCCCTCCCCCTCTCGTTTAAACCCCCACGTTTCTGGGCAAATCGTGGAGGTGGGGGAAATCTTTCTTGTCTTCTGTTATCTTTTCTGCAATATACATATATATATATATATAAAAGGAAACTTCCAGGAGTTGTGAATCAAAATATCATTTATCAACTGAATGAAATCCCTGTGCAAGGCTCAAAACCAAGGCCACAAGTTCAAACATACATGTAGCTCACCAGTAAGCACGACTCTCCTACACATTAATACAAATCACTCAGGTGATTGGTGAAACACTCTGATATGACAATTCCAGGCAAACCTGACAAGTTTTTAAGTGTTAACTCAGAATTAAGTGTTGATAATGCTTCATGATCATTGTTGAATAATTGACATATCAAAGCCTAATGGATCAAAATATACAGGTCCATACATGTAGCTACAGTAAAACAAGAGCAACGCCAACGTGGCATAATACGCCCGTAGATTTTGCTCAAGGAAAACATATTTTAGTGGGATTCATATTTTAGTGAAGTTAGCACTGTCCTCTGTGAGCCAATTCATTATCATGGTGATCAAATATACCAAGTTATAATATCCAGGAGCTTACGGTTCAGTTTGTATCCTGCCCACAAGGTTTTCCTTATAAGTGATACTACGACCTTGACCTTTGACCTTGAAAAACAATAGGCATCTTCCTCTCATGGTGATCAAATATACCAAGTTATAATATCCTGGAGCTTACAGTTCGGTTTGTATCCTGCCCACAAGGTTTTCCTAAAAGTGATACTACGACCTTGACAAACAATAGGCATCTTCCTCTCATCATGGTGATCAAATATACCAAGTTATAATATCCTGGAGCTTACGGTTCGGTTTGTATCCTGCCCACAAGGTTTTCCTAATAAGTGATACTACGACCTTGACCTTTGACCTTGAAAAACAATAGGCATTTTCCTCTCATCATGGTGATCAAATGTACCAAGTTGTAAAGCCCTAGAACTTATGGTTCAGTCTGTATCCTGCCCACAAGGTCCGGACAGACAGACGGACGCCGCCATATCATAATACGTCCCGTCTTCGACGGGCGTATAAAAATGTCTGAAATGTAGGTAAAAGTCCAAGATTTCAAGTCTTGGTACCAAATGAAAGGCCTCTTCATCATTGTGAGGCATCTACATGTATATATGTAATACCAAAACCCCATCCCCTTTGGTTTGAAAGATATAGCCAGGTTAAAGTTTTTCCTTAAAGTGCGACGCTGACACTGGGATTATGACAATAGCTCTTCAGTCGTCCCAGCGAGCTAATAAAAAAAATTGGTTTTTTTTAAAATTCAAAACTCATAACTTTTAAACAGTTCCAGCATAGAGCAAGCATGGGAAAACCTTCCACAATGTGCCATGGCAGAATAACCAGTGTTCTTTCCGTACCTGAACAGACAAGTAAACACAATTGCTATGAAATGTTTGTTACTACATAACCTGATAGCCATTTGCAATATTTCAACCATTTACTCAAATGTTATGACCCAGACTTACTCAAACATTTTACTGATGAGTATCTAAAATGCGATTGAGCATTCTGAATTTCTTTGGAGGGCATTGGAAGAGCGCTAGGGAGAAATCTTATTTATTCATCTAAGGACAAATGATTAAGGTACATTGTTCATTGTAGGCGGGTCTAAGACCCAACTTTAAAACAAAGAGGATCATAGCTTTAAATGACCTCAACATCACAAGTACATATCAATCAATTACATTTAAAAGGGAGCAGATATGTTTCATGGTGTGAGCGTTGAGAAGAGCAAATACCCTTAACATTTTGCAACCCAACTTTAGACATTTTAAAATCCGCCTATTCAGGAAACATAATACAGCCTATGTACACAGTGCATTGTGACGTCCTATCAGCTGCGATGTCGTTTTTCTTCCTTTCAAACCAAGCAATAACAAAACATACGAAGGTAGGAGAAAGCCTGTCTGGAATTTAAAAACGTTTGTGGTACTTCCTAAACAATTTGTTTTATCTACAGGGTTGTCGGTGAAGTAAAATGCAGTGACAGTGGAAATTTTCAGGAAGCATTATGGGAAGTTCCCATCATTTTTCATCTGATGAAGAGCAAATAAAGTGACTCGTGTAATCATTGGAGCGAGCGCTATTAAATCCAAACTTCTACATCAAAATGTTTAACCTTTAATGTGGTCCCATCCTTATGTCTAGGGTTGGGTATCATGGTTTCAAGAAACTAATTAATATTACATGACAATGCCTTCATATACTTTTGCAGTTCTTGAAAAGATTTTACAGAACAGTTTTTTTAATGGTATAATTTAAACACCTTTTGCTTCTCAGTGCTCATACATGTAAATGTATTTCTAGAATTTCAGACCATATTCTCCAATCTGTAAAAAAAATAAATTACCTTGGCGGACCCTTTTCTGACAATTCACCCCCTTCTCTTTGTCCTGGACGGCCAAATCCTCCACCCCTTGATGGAGCTGAGTAATTTCTTCTTTCTCCTCTTTCTCCCATTTCTTTTAGAGAGCCTCTACCTCGTCCTCTCATACTCGAGGACCCTAATCAAAAACATATCTTTGATTATCCAAGTATGTAACTTGATGATGATAAGCATTCAGAATTAAACTTTTACAAAATTCCTAAATCACTCTTACCTCCTCTTCCTCTCTTAGAGGGTTCACCTCTTGGTTGGAAGGTTCCACGGCCATTCCTTGACTCCCATTTCTCATCAGAGGATTTTCTAGTCATGTGACTCTCATCTGACTTTCTGTCATCACTTAATTGTTTCTGCTTTTCAAAACTATCCCCCTTTTTTAGTTCCAAACTTTTTGCTCGATTTTCCCAGCTAAAGGGTTTTGTCTCCTGTTGCTCTTGACTAACTCTTCTATCTTTCTGATCCTTTCCTTTTCCAAAATTGGACTGATCCCCATACTCTTCTGGGGATCTGGATCCTTCCTTCCCATCAAAGTCAACTTCTTCAGCTTTCTCTCTTCTTCTCTGCATTTCTTCCTCCAACTCTAAATCATCCACATGATCTGACCACTGACCACCAAATGACTTGGACCTGTCAGTCCTGTAGCCACTTCTCTCCCCACCTCGTCTATCATAGCTGCGGGGATAACTTTCACGATTACCTCCCCTGCCACCTCTACCTGGGGGGTTGCTGGGTTTGCTTCCCCTGGTAACTTTGCCACCTCTTCCCCGTACGAACTCACGGGCTCTAGAAGATGGCTGTCTCCTATCTCCCTTGTCTTGGTTGTACTCTTCCCTTTTCTTTTTTAAAGGGGGTTGATTTCTATCAGAACGTTTTTCCCCCTTTCCTTCATCTCGCATTGGCTTATCCCATGCTGATGGTCTTTCCTCACGCCCAACAGAATCCTCTTTCTCTCTCCTGTCATCTTTTGCTTTGGACTGCTGTTTATCCTTACTTGCGTCTTCATTTCCAGACCTGTCTAAATCTTTTTGATGATCATCTCTCTGTTTTTGTCTGAAAAAGAAAGTGCAACACAACATGCTAACAAATAAATCCCAGTAAATGACATGCATGTTCATAATAGCAGAACATGTATTTGTTAATCAACAGCATGCATCTTTGATGTTGCATGCTTCACGTACATTACAGCAAGACACACTACTTCTCCACTACCACCACTTTTTAGGTACAGGTACATAAGGCCACATCAAATCGATTCTTTGGTTCTCATCCCCCCCCCCCCCCCCCCCCCACCCCAAATTGGCCGCCGACACAAGTTTATTGCCGCTGCCCGTATTTGATCCTTCAAAATAAAATTCGTGTTTTGGCGCCAAAATCGTAAAGCGCCTTGCTGAATAACACGTGCTGCTTAGTTGATGTAAACATTATGGCGACAGAAACAGTTCTTGTCAGCATTGAGATTATTTTTAACTGAAAACAGATTGTTCCATGGACAATTATACCGGTAGACTTGTCCTTGACAGTTGATACTCTTTGCAAGAAACTTCTGGGCGGTGAATTTAAAGAAATTGAAACTGTGAAGGAACAAATTGGTGAAAGCAAGGCCGAGTTGAAGTACGACATTTTCGTAGGTCGAAACAAAACGGCTGACAGCGATAAGGTTTTTTCAACAGTGAAAATTTCCTAAGTGGTTGAATGAAAAGAAGCTATACGTTGTTGAATACCATTTGTAAAATTCAACTTTCTTCACAACACAAACAAAAAAAACTGAAAAACTAAACACCCTACCTACCTACCCATTTTTTGAAAAACAATTGTCTGAGAACCAGAGAATCGATTTGATGTGGCCTAATCTGACAGAACAATGTGAAACTGGACTCAACTCTTCTCTGCCTCAGCCCACTTATAAACTACATTTGAATATATAGATTGTTAAAAGAATTGTATTTACTTATCATCTCTCTCAGCTGTCTTGTTTTCTTTTCCCGATTTGGAATCTCTATGTTGATCCTAAAAATGATATAAACTATTACAATGATGCATCCTACTTCATTTTACACAAAATATGATTGTTTTCATCGGCAGTGTAATGATCATTTACCTTGCTTAATGACTTTGGCTTGGTCTCACTTTGCTCTTTCAAGTAATCAGCTTTCCTGTCATTAGAGTTGGACAGAGGTCTTTTCAGTGTAGTGTAGTTGGGTCTCGGAGGAAGATTTTGTTGCGATTGTTGAGCAGGAATAGGAGGTGGGCAGTTTGGATATTCTCTCTCTGAAAATACATGCAGATGTTTACCAAAGCATGAAGTCCTTGATATAATTATTGTTCACATACTTATTTTAGCAGGATTCACATTTCAGCATCATTGGCAGTGAAACGAGCACTAATTTATAGTTGCACTGAGATAAGAAAATCTCATTTTAATCCATTATCAAACACAAAACCTCCCAAGTCATGATTACACCAAATAGTGCATCAGCTCCAATAGTGTCAAATTTTAAATACACTAAAATGAATACACATACTATAGTTACAAAGTACATATACTGAAGTTGGAAAATATCCCTTCACCCCATTTACATTTTCACCTCAACCCAAAATGGGCAAATACAAAACTGGACAAATTTCATTTACTTGTTATCCTAGAGTAGTACTGAATGGCTTGAGGTGAATTCAAAACAAGAAGAAATCATTTTTCAATGTGTATGGGCGAAAAATTCATGATCTACACAGTACTAATGAGTTTATCTGGCACTTACTTTCCCTGTAAGATCGACTTCCATCATCTGTATACCATGGAGCTTTACTGGAGCGACTCTCTTTGTTCCTATAACTCTTCTGAGAATCATGGTCTCTATCCTTTCTAGTGTAGTCATTCCTTCTGTCATCACCTTTATCATCTCTTCTATCTTTCCTGTCATCATACAGATCCATCCTGTCTCTCAGGTCTTCCTTAGACTGCTTTTCTTCCTTTTTATCAACCACTTTATTCTCTTTCTTTGAATCCCTGAAAAACACAAATTCAAGATGATTTTTTTCTCATTCCTGTAAGACTTCCATCATTGGTTCAATTTCTTTAGGAACCTCTTATAAATAATTCCTTCATACTAAAAGCTAGGGTGAAGTTGGAAATAAAAAATCTTGATCTTATTTTGTATTTAAAAGGCGATGCACAGTCCATATGATTGGGGTTCTAGAAAATAAAGTATCTGCAGTTATTTCTAGGGGGGAAAAGTTGCCTCCCTTTTTCATTTCAGATTTTATATTCTTCCCAATATGGTGGCAAAAACATTATTCAAGCAATGCCTGCTCAATAATTTCTGGAGCATAGCATTTCTGTTTAATGACATCATGTTTTTTAAGCCAAATTGAATACTGTAGAAAATATCCGAAGTTATATCTAACTGGTCTAAAAAGATTCTTGTGTATGAACTGGTCTGCAAACATTCTTGTGTATTTCAGTCAAATATTTTTCCTTCATGGCAAATACTGTTAAAAATGCTCCCTTGTCATACCTAACTGGCCTGCACACCAGATAAATTTTCAAGGTTTTACTTTGGGGAAGGTGTGTATCTACCATCAGGCCTGCACACCATATAATAAATTTTTAAGGTCTTACTTAGAGGAAAGTGTGTAGGCCTGCACATCTGATAATAATTTTTTAAGGCCTTACTTTGGAGAAGGTGTGTATCTATCATCAGGCGTGTCATCAAAAGGATCTTTCTGCAGTCTGGGTGCTCTCTTTTCTGGTTCTCTTGTTTCATGTTCCAGTTCCTCTTCATAACTATGATCTGATCTATGATCTTTATCTCGTCTGTCCTGATCTCTGTCCTGCCTCCTTTCATATTCCATCAGTTGCTTCTCATAATCTGGATACATTCTTTGATCAAAGTAAGGTGGGGGTCCACGTCCATCAAACTGAGCCAAGTGTGGTGGCATGTGAGGATAAAACTGTCTTGGATCTCCTCTTTCATATCCATCTGGTCTTCCCTCACCATCCTGACCATCATTTCCAGATCCATGACTGTCATTTCTACGACGCATTGGAGGGTACATGGGCATTCCTAAAGCAATAAATTTTTTTCATTAAATGTATGATGCAACAATTAAACTAAATCTTTCTAGTTCAAACTTGAGCATACTCAATTGGACTGTTGTGAAACTGCTCTGAATGCAGTCCCACTTGTTATGTGAATCGAGTGAAACAGGATAATAAACATGGCAGCACCGACAAGCATAACACCAATGAAAATATGAAATTGCAATAAAGGGCATATTGTTGACCATATGCACTTGAATAAATAAGAGACCCATGGGTCATATTGCTCACCTTGGCTGTGCCATTGTTCAGCTGTTGTGATTTTCAAAAGATTTTTTTTAAAATCAATCTTTATTCCCATGAAAAATTTGGACCCCAAATTGTGGCCCCAACCTAACCCCAAAGCATCACAACATAACTGAAAATGAATTCATATAGCAGAGATCCTTCAATACCAGTATGAATGACGTGACCTTGCTGTTCTAGACAATACTAAGGTCACTGATCATGACATGATATGAAGACCTTGCCATAAGAAACCTTTTTACAAAATATGAAAGCTTTATCTTAAGTAGTTCAGGAGATATTGAATAGGTAAGATTTTTATTAAAAGTAGGTCAAACTTCCGGGTCTACGTCACAAGATCACACACCATTGCATGACATGAAAGGTATTTTTGTAAAAATCATATATATACAAATATGAAAACCCTAGCTTACATAGTTCAAGAGATTAAAAAAAAAAAAATTCCCCATATATCAGCATATAACACTTAGATTACCCATGGTGGCCACACCCCCAGGGACCATGAATTGTACGAACTTGGATTTACTCTATGTCAGGAAGCTTTCATGTAAATTTAAACTTTTCTTGCCCAGTGGTTTTAGAGAAGATTTTTTTTTTTTTTTTAGAGATGTTCCCTATATACTCAATTTAAAACTTTGATCCCCTATTGTGACCCCATCCTACCCCAAGGGGCCATGATTTGAACAAACTTATATCTGAACTACATGAGGTGGTTTTCTTGTAAATTTCAATTTTTCTGGCCTAGTGGTTCTTGAGAAAAAATTTAAAATATTTTCCCTATATAATCGAATGTAAAACTTAGATGGTGACCCCCAACTTACTCCTGGGTACCATGATTTGAACAAACTTGAATCTGCGCTGTGTCATGAAGCCTTCATATTAAGTTTGAACTTTTCTGGCCTAGTGGGTCTTCAGAAGATTTTCCCTATGTATTTGCATGTAAAACTTTAATCCCCTATTGTGGCCCCACCCAACCCCAGGGGAAAATGATTTGAACAAACTTGAATCTGCACTATGTCAGGAAGCTTTCATGTAAATTTTGGCTTTTCTGGCCCAGTGACTCTTGAGAAGATTTTTAAATGACCCCACCTTATTTTTGCATTTTTGAGATTATCTACACTTTGAATCCCCTTCACCCATAAATGATGTGTACCAAATTTGAATGAAATTGGCCTTGTGGTTCTGGAGAAGGATGAAAATGTGAAAGGTTTACAGAGGGATGGAAGGACAGACAATCTGTGATCAGATTAGCTCACTTGAGCTTTAAGCTCAGGTGAGCTAGAAATAGTAAACCATTTACTTAACAGAGTAATAGAGATGCCTTCTCTCTTACTTTCTACTCCGGGTATCATAACACAAGTATGAAGGATATGATGTAATATTTTCGACTCAAATTCATGTTTGACAATTGAAACGTCCTTTGTTTGTCATATTACATTTTGTTTAAATACTGTCGCTGCCATTTTGAACCCATCTGTACCACTAGAACAGCAATCCTGATCCACTTGCTTGGGGATCTCAAGAATTCTTCAAGGAGAATCACCAAATGAATGCTCCTCTGTACATTTACCCCATTTCTTGTAATTCTTCTGCAATTAAGAACTAAATCAGAAATACTGACCCTGCATATCAACTGGAGGTCTTCCAAAGGCATAGGGAGGCATCTGCATAGATGGATGCCAGAACCAGGGAGGAGGTGGTCCTTGTCCTGGTCTCATCTGAGTTGGATGGGGTTGTGGCGATGTTGGCGTGCCCTGGCCCGTTTGTCTTACTGATGTAGGGGGATGTTCTGAAGAATGCTGCTTCTGGAACCGTGGTGGAACAGCCCCTCTTGAGCTGACTTTGCTTGTCTAAAAACACAGTTTATAATTATACATCTGATTGGCATGTGTGCACTCAGCATTAACAAAAACTAAACCCATTACTGGTAAATAAAAAGACATATACCTGCTGCTCTTTGTGAGTTTTGAAATCTTTTTCACTACTCTCTGATGGAGTTCTACTGGATCTCCCTCCATCTGATCTTCCTTCAGATCTACTATCAGACTCAGCATCCTAGTATGAACAAACATCTATATTGTACTTTCATGATTATACAGAACTACCTTGGATAGTGGTCAAATTGTTTCTTTAAGATATCACGTTTTCTATCAATCTAAATTCAAAATCACTCAATATACTAACCCTATCATCTCGTTTTTTGCTGCGTTCATCCAATTGTCGAAGCTTTTCTGCTGCCGCAGCTTTACGCTCACTTTCAATTTTTTTCTCCTCATCCTCACGCCTCTGACGTGCTCTCTGAATGGCAGTGGACATCTCCTCTGTGCGCTGCATGCGCTTTTCCTTCCACTGTTCTTCCTCTAATTCATCCTTTGCCTCACTCTTTTTGGGAGTCTGACTAGGGCTTAGACTTGGTCCTGGACTCTGGGGACTTTGAGGAGGTTGTGGTGGGGTCATCTGCGGGTGGGGATATGGTCCTGGGGGACGTTGACCTGGAGGAGGTACTCTGTATTGTGGATAATGAGGTCCTCTTGGGGGAGGTCCCATGTAATCAAATGGAGGAATCTGCCATCTCTGAAAAGCATTGGGGAAAATGTATAAACATCAATTTACCCGTGTTACAGTCTATACTGAAATATAGGGACCATACAACAAATATAAATGTAACCATTTAAGTATAACTGAAGTTGATCAAAATTTGTAGACTATGTTTTCCTTTCCCTTGTAGTCACCAGCTATCATTGAACACATATATGGTATTTAGATAAAAGGCACCTTAAGGATTAACAAAGAGGCCCATGGGCCACATCGCTCACCTGAGTCACCTTGGCCCATATTTAGATTTTCCATATATATTCGCATGTAACACTTTGATCCCTATCTACCCCGTGGGGTCATGGTTTTAACAAACTTGTCTACACTATGTCAGGAAGCTTTCATGTAAATTTCAGCTCTTCTCACCTGGGGTTTCTTGAGAGGAAGATTTTGAAATGACCCCACCCTATTTATGCATTTTTTAATTTTATTATTATCTTCCCTTTGAGGGGGGGGGGGGGGGGGGGGGGGGGGTATGGCCCTTCATTTGAACAAACTTGAAATCCCTTCACCCAAGGATGCTTTTTGCGAAGTTTGGTTGAAATTGGCCCAGTGGTTCTGGAGAAAAAGTCGAACATGTAAAAAGTTTACAGACAAACAGACAACAAGTCATCAGAAAAGCTCACTTCGAGCTTTTAGCTCAGGTGAGCTAAAAACTGTTCAGATTAAATTCTCATTTAGTAACATCCAATTAAAGATTCAATGGCCATGGCCTTCAGTATAAACAAATCATTATCAGTTCAAGGAACAGTTGACATTACTTCAATATAAACTGCATTTCAACATAAGCAACTGCAAAACATTCAATAGGACAGAGAAATTATAACCTATCATTTCAAGATAAGCTGTAACTGGAGTAAGCTGTATACTAAAATCATAACAACTTTACAGTGGGTAATAATTTCTTACCCCATCCATTCCCATTGGGGGTCTTCCTCTATACTGAGGAGGAATAGGTCCACCACCCCAGGCCTCTCTTGGCATTGGATAACCTCTTTCTCCCTATGAATGAAAATCACACATTATTACACATTTGCTAAAATTAAGGTCCTAAATAAAACTGCTTGCAACTGACCCATATACATGTATATCTCCCTAACCAAATGTATTCATGGGATGCCACTTATTTACTTCAAAATAATCTCACTGTTTTCTTTTATAAGTCAATGTTTTCAAGCATGTAATTATTTAAAGGGAAAATTACTAACTTTAAAAACTAATCCATCTTGCTTATAAAGTAATTCTGTACAAAAAAATAATAGATGAACATAAAACAATACTGCTTTTATGAAAATATGGAAAAAAACAAACCTTGCCACCATCATCTTCATCATTCATATCATCTTTCCTCTCTCTTTTTTCACTTCTTCTATGACGAGATTTACCACTGAAACACAAGCAAATAAATTCTTTTTACTTTGACGTTTACCACAAAACACAAGTAAAATAATTTCTCTTACTTCAAAAACCAAAACAAGCAAGACTTTAATATTCTAATTTACTAACCTTTCTTTATCATCATCCTCTTCATCACTGAAGACAAGTTTTTCACTGAAAATCAGATTTTATTGCAGAAATATAAATTATCACTTATCTTCTAGATATCATTATTTCAAGACTTATTCAATGCAATAGTTCATGTTCCATTCACATGTGTATCACTTACGAGTAATCAATTTCACCCTGTGCACCAGCCCAGCCTTCATCTTCATGATCAAGTCGCAGATTGTCAAAATCTTTCAGATCCTTCTCTGAGATGATGGCAGCTCTCTTGTATTCCTCTCCATCCCCACCAACTGGGGGCCGCTGCTGAGCAGGCATTGGAGGTGGATGCCGAAACCTAAGTCATTTGTTTTATAAAATTAAAACGTTCAAAAATGTATCCCTATGAGAGGAAGAAACATCGATAACAATTTGTCTTTATCATAATGATTTTATCTTTACCTTTGATCATACGGATATGGAGGTCTTGGCATTCCTTGATAATTAGGTGGGTAGCCAGGTGGGAATCTGCCATACATCTACACGAGTACAAAATTTTCAAGCTATACATGTTGTATTCTTAAAATACTACCATCCGAATTAAAAGCATGTGTTTAATATCAAGCTAATATACTGCAAGTTATACACTTTAAGCATGCAATTTAACTTAATAGGATTAAAAAGTCATTAAGCTAATTTCCTATCTAATCATGTATTCTCAGAGCCAGATAGTGAATGCCCCATTTTGAAATACTCATGTCAGATCATGCAACGTTGCACGCAGAACTTTGAAAGTAAACAATTACATGGGAATGTGAAAGTATGGATGGCCTGCAGGCTGTTGGCAGGACACATTCTGCGATAAGACAATCAGAGAAAAAACAGGGTAGAGAAAATCACTTTGAGCAATGGAGGGGGGAGTTTAATTTCATGTTTAACATGAAATCCCCATTCAGTATAAATGAAATCCTAATCTCCTATGATGTTTCTAATATTTTTCTCTAGCACTTATACACATCCATTAAGTCATTTCTTCATTAATATGCATTAGAAAATCACCATTTTCCCTTCACATTGAGTAGACCAGTACTCTTTTACTACCCATACAAAATTTGTTGACATTCTTTAGTTTATCATACTGACAAAATACAGTCTACTTTTTAACATCGAACAAAATACTTTTCAATATGGCATATATACCTTTAAAAGAATTACAGACAGGAAAACACTACAGATATTAGAAAACTGACCAGTCAGAAAGGACCCCACAGTGAATTTTAATATTGAAAGGGGTCTTTCTTTGCCTAATCCAAGTATTATGTATAAATTCATGAAAATATTCCCAGAGATATTGAAGTTACGTGGATAGAAAAAACAACTAAGGCCAAAGTTATTTCAGTCAGTGGTGTCTCGGAGACGTCTGATTTAAATAACATTATAAATCATGATGATCTTGTTTGTGTTTAAATCACAGTATTAGTATCACGGCATTAGGTGGTGTCCTGCTGTCTGTTACCTATAGTCAAACACAAAGAGTTATTTGTAGCACTTTTTCAACTAGATTTTTTTTTAAAACATGAAATCTCCAAATATTTTGAATTGACGCCAATAAGTCTTCAACATTTCAAACCATGTGATGAACATTGAAAATAAGTGGTAGATTTCTGGACAGCAAATATGCCGCTCAAATGTACCCTATGACCCTCACCATGCATCAATGATATGTTGTCTGATAATTTATTAAATGGTAAATGAAAGAACTCTCTATCTTATTTTTATCATTGCACTTGATTTTCACATATTTTGACATAGAGGCATGTTTGTTTTCTTAAATTCCTGTAAAAATACAATGGATTTAAAAATGCTTGTAAAAGCTCAATTTTACTAGTTGGAAAATAATCCACTAGCTAAAATTTGCTATTAGTAAAAAAAGGTAATTTTGATTCCTGTAATATAATGGAATAAATTCACTGCTATACTTACATAGGGAGGCATCATCCGGTACTGCGGTGGCATTCCCATTGGAGGGCCCATGGGCATGGGCCCTCCTGGAGTGGGTCCCGAGCCAGGCCTTGGAGGCTGGCTGGGCACCTCTGTTGGCCCAGACGTCGGGGGGCCATTCTGTTGTGTTTCTGTCTGGCCTTGGGACGTAGACCCTGTTGGTGATGATGGTGAATCTGGCTTGTTTTGCTGCTGTTGCATGGCGCCACGACCACCGCCTTCTCTCCAACTCGCGACATCTATGCAATAAAATAAAATCTTGCAATATCCATGTATATACATTTTCTTCATCAAATTCCATACTTTCCTGTACAATACTCACTTTGAGGCCGCAAACTTGGCCCTGGTCCATACTGAGTATCTTTTCCTTCTTCTTCTTTCTTGCCATCTTTTCCTTTGTCTTCCCCTGCTGATTTTAGTGTTGGAAATTCCTCCTGAAATTTTTTTTTAAAACTTTGTTTCACATATTAGTTCACTCTGAATTGTTTATACTGTGTAATCTGTGACAAATTGTAAAAGTTTGTAAACTTTATGTACCCCTTGCCTAAATTGAAATACACGTTTACAAAACATGGTAGCCTCCGTGTTTTGACCTTCATTTCTCTCTTGGAATAACATTATTTCATGGACATCTTCATTATCCAAAAACACGATTATCAACTTTGAATGATATCAAAATTCAATGTTCTTAAAGATTTCTCGCAACTTTGTTAGCAGCTGACATCTGTTGTATCAATGAGAGTATGAACAAGTCACTATCAATAGTTTTTATTTGTGAGGTTCAGTTTATGGTCTCAGTTTGAAATAAATAAACAAAAATACATAAAATATTCTACCAGAATTTGCAACAACTACTGAACATAGTATTGTTCCATACACTTTTCCTAACACACAGTTTTATGGACATTTACACATGTACACCATTTTATAGACAACTACATCAAATGAACATTGATAGACTTAATTGATTATCAAGCCATCTTGCTGTACTGGAAATCGCAGGACAGTGAAATATAGCATCATATATCACTACACCCCTACGGGAAAAAAAGTGACTTATTGACCCCAAATCAAATGGCGTCATCTCCTAGTCATGACCAACTTGCCTTATGACCACAGAACAAAGGTTTCCTAATAGTAAGTGGGGCAAAACAATATCTACTAACAGTCACAAAACTGTATGCCCTCTTCTTTGAACATGATCAAAATAATTGAATTATATACCACAGTTACCTGATAAGGTGAATGATGACCCAGAGGTTTGCCCCTTTCTCCAAGCGCTACACTGCTCCATGATTTTGGTGCTGAACTTGTCCCCGATGGTGCTGCTGCTGCTGATGTTACTGCTGCACTGCCCCCAGCAACAGTTGTCTAAAATAACAAAAATAATAATTATCAGTGTCGAGTTCCTAATCTAAAATGTTATCAAAAATAAAATATTGATCTGGATATGCAAGCATACCTTTGTTGTAGATTGTGCGGATGACACTGCAGTAGCCTGCGACGGCTGCGTCGATGGCGGCTGACCTGATGGTGCAGTCGTCTTTTCTTGCTCCTTCTCCTTCGTGCCCCATCCTTACAAATATAAAGATAAGATTGTAAAGTCTAGAAGATCAAGAACATGCATCACTCAAACACCATAACTGTCATCCATAAAAATTATAAACGATTTTAACATCGGAGTTTCTACTTTTCTTAAAAATACCACCCAGAGGCATCACATCAAGATGAAATAAAAATAAACCTTTCAAAATATTAGAAAACCGAAATTGGTTTCATTACAAGTCATACCAGTAATTGTATAAAACAAAAGGATTAATTGAAATTTAATTACCTGAACCTCCTGTAGGAACTAAATTGATGTTAGGATCGTTTCCACTGTTCTCACTTTTCAAACTTGGCAAATTAGCCGGAGGCGGCATACGCCGCATGCTTGCCACTTTTCCCAAGCTTTGTAACCCATGCTGACGTGTTACTAAGAAGAAAAAAGAAGATCTAAACCACTTGCACATGATCTAAAAGGATTATAAAACCACCTAATATCTTTCCTAAAGTTCTATTTCAACATCAGCAGAATAAAATATAAACATAACATCAAAACCAATCTGAAGTCTACAATTATGCAAGTTTTACCTATAACAAGCTTTATGATCCGAAAAATTTAAGCCTAACAGTATATTTTCATAATTTCAAATCTAAAGATTTTGACAGATCTTCAAGTGAGGAACCCGCACTCCTTGACCACCATGACGAATGAACAGGTGGAAAATTAACAAGAGACTGGGTCCAAATTAATCACTATCATGACAGTAACAATATTAAGTCTTTTTCAATGGAAACCCCAAGGGTGTTTACTTCAATTTCAGAAAATAACGAAACTAAAAGTATTCAAAATGTTGCTGATTTAAGTTCTGATCATTTACTAACCACTTGCATTAGAGACCCATGCTTATTTCCTTCAAAATGATGAAATCTTGCTATGCCTGGGTCATGGCTTTGTTGAAATATTTGATTTTCCATTTTTCTTTACCACCAAAAATATGAAACTGAAGTTTGGTTTTTTAAGATGGGTAGATAAAATCAATTAGTTTTGCTTTATAAAATTCTTAAGAATTAAAAGTATTTTCCCAGTCTCAACAAAATATCATCCCTCCCCTTCCCCCATATGAATGGCTATGGCCCTTGAAATCAAAGATTAAAAGTATCCCAGCAGACTGAGTAAATACTCAGTAACCTAAGTAAATGCACTATTCATTGTACAGCTGCTAATAATAAATCAACTAACGTTACGTACAAATTATCTTTAATGCCAAGTCAAGATCTTCAGTCCATTTTAACACATGTATATGTATTGAGCATTGATGGCAAGTCAGTTCAGTGACAAAGTGGAGAGAGAGTATCAGTGTTTCCGGAGAGTCTGTGTTTTGCAATGGCTGTTCACTCTCATAGTTGCTAACTTACCCGAATTTGTTAGGTTAAATCAGATTATTTTTTTTTTACCCATAACCTGATTATTTTTTACGACCCAGCAGGTCATACCTTTTACCAGATTTAGGGGGTTTGGCTTTGTAAATTAGATCATGGGTGTAATTTCCAGTTTGCAACACAAGCTTGGATCTTGGTAAACAATGATGGTTAAGTACATTAAAGATAAGATATAAAAGCAGGTGTCAACAATTATAGATCTTCCAGTTGTTTTGACAAATCAGGGATTGGAAGTCATCATGTAAAATGGCTTCCTTCAAGAAGAGATCCTTATCAGGGCCAGCAGACACGCCAACAAAAAGAATACTTATGTACCTACTAACAAATCTGAGGAAATGACTTTTCACTCTGGATCTAAAAATGATTTGACAAAACTTGCTAAAACGCAAAATCATGTAAAAAATACTTTAGCACAAGTCATTTAATCACTGTTGTCGTTTTTGTCATCATCTTTGAATGTTAATATTGTAAAGAAATAAACCCCACTGAATTCAGATCTGAAATAAACAATGAAACCGTAGATGCCCTCTTCTCATGTAAATTTAATCAATCTGTGTCCTGCTTTGTATATTGTCAAACTCTATCAGTCTTGAAAAATTCAAAATGTGCCAATTACTATACTTCTCTTCAATAAAATAGTACACAATACACACATTTCTGTTGTAAATATAAACACTTATTCCTTGTAAATATGTCGGGAATGTCGTTAAAGGACACATCTCGTGTTTTCAAAGTATACAGAATTATATGCATTTTGTCTTCCTTATGCTTATAGAAATTAATCGTAATAGTTCGTTTGCTGAAGTATTGCGATAATTAGCCACAATACGGACTTAAATCTAAGCCCCGATTTCAAAAAGCCTAGTTAATTAGATAGGTAGTCACGTGGTACAGTGACGTCATATGCGACCTTCGTCGATCAACTTGTTGTAAAAGTAGTGTTAGATATTTTTAAAAACTCGGGTTTTAGGGGCCTAATTTATTTACCATGGATAACATTTATTTCGATGTTGACAAATTCCCCGAGTCTTATATCTTTTAGCCACCAGTGCATACAAATAGCGACCCAAATGTAGCGAGCCAAATGTAGCGAGAAAAGCGAGCATGAAATCTGCATAAATTTGCGAGTAAATAATGTTTACATGGGATCACTGTCTAAACACAATTTGGTAATGCCATTTCTGTAAACAACTGTAATTAGCGTTGTTGCTTTTCTAAACTAAACAGTGTAATAATTATTAAATTTATTTTTGGAGAAGTTAGATAGGCCTAAATTATGATACGATTTTGTATCATTGACAACTAGGCCTACTGTCACGGGTGCATTTCGAAAAGAAAGAAAAAATAATAATAATGATCAAACTTATTGTGAAAATCACAATACTTTTAAATTATTTTATTAAAGCAATTTTATTAGGCCTAATCATTATTTTTTGTTATCAACACGTTGTTACTTAGGAAGTGGGAGCGCGGCGTGCTGTTGTTGTACAAACACGTCCACAACGCGTTCCTTAAAAAAAATTAAAGCATTATAATTCAATTCAAAGTCAGGAAATATTATATTTTATTATTTATAATTGAAAGTTCAAATATCTTTTATCTTTAAATTTTTTAAAACTACCAGTTGGTAGACGCTGCTAGCAAAGTTCTGCCTATATGTTGTTACAAGGTGAAGGTCAGTTGGTGCGAGTGTGTATTGAATTCGACATCAGAACGGAAAGTATATGCCGTAGACCTATATGTAACAGTGCGTAGCTTCGATAGAACAATTTTCTCACAGTTTATCTACGTCTTGTCCAAGTGCTTGTTTGAAAAAGTACAGGGACAAATTCTACTATGGGTTTTTATGGCAAAGTCGTTGTGCCGACAAAAAATATTCACGTCTTGTCCCTCATACCTTCCTTCGAAAATTGAAAAAAACAAGTCCAAATCCTCTCTAATGACAGCAAGTACACCCTTAAACGGCACAAAACACCCTAATGCAGCGTTATTTACAAGCTGTTAATGTGATAATTGTTTGTTTGTCAGTTAAATCTAATCTGTTTATGAAATGGCTATCAACTGTTTTCAAATCTTCTCGCTCAAGGTCGCATATGACGTCACAGATAATGGCGCGTAAAATATCGAAGAAAATATGCATATCGCAAGATTTGAATTTCATCGCTTTCAAACTCGAAAACTATGCAAACTGTTTCATTTAAAACACATGTAAAGTAGTTTTAGGCATGAAATGAATTAATTTTGCTGAAAAAATTAAAAAGTTTAAAAACATGCGATGTGTCCTTTAAGCATTATGACCAGATTTTCTACTTTCCAAAGAGGATCATGACCCTCTTTTTACATGTTGGAGGTTGGCAACTATGCACTCTTAAATTTTGTATTCTTTATAGAATTTTTTTGAGATTGATCAATGTTAATTATCTTCACCTTTTTCTTTTCAAGTAACAATAAGAGGAAATGCTAGCTCGACAGATGCAGTGGACAGCACCCGAATTTTTAAAATCTGCCGGCCCAACTGACAAAACTGGTAAATTTTTCTCAAGTCTGGTGATTTTTTTGTATATAATCAGTCCAAAGGACAGGTAATGTGTAAATGATCAATTCGGAACTATAACCTCTTAACGTGCAAGGTTTTTAAATGTGAGATAGACAACAAGTTTGAATCTGCGGATTTCAATGAGTAAATTCAAGTGCTTTTTTGATTTGGGATTGAGTATCAAACATTTAAAACAAATGAACTTACAATGAGAGTGTGAAATATTTTTCTGGATCATATTCGAATAATAAGCAGATATGGATGGAAGCTGCTAATTGCAATAACTTTTGTTACATGAATTCGACTTTGTTATGTGGACAGATGCACCAGCAAGATTGATTGAAATTCAACATCTGGGTTGGGAATCCAATGCTGTTCACACAAATGTGCAGCCCTAGGAGAACAAGTCTGCTTATTCAATGAAAGAAAGCAAAAGTGTGCAAGCTCACATACCCCACCCTCCAACACTGCTTGAAATGCCTCACATAATGAATGGTAATGCTATGCATTACTGCAAGAACAGGACAGACTGGCTCGAAATTCCAAGTTCAATAGGGGCACAACTCCCAGAAAAATTATTGAATCAAAATTTCCTGGGAATATGCACATCTACACAGTGTATCATTATTAACTACTAAGTTTCAAAAAATTCTGAAGAGCGGTCTTGGAGGAGTTGCGCTAACAAAAAAAGGGACCGACAGACGGGTCAAAAACATTATACCCTCTGCAATTTCACTTCATGGGGTATAATAATGCATTTGAAGCCACATGGATGACATTCAAATGGTTCAAATTTACTATTACCCCAGCCATGAGGCCGTGAACATTGCGGCTTTACATCAAATATTAATTTGTTTTTTAGTTTTATTTTGTTGGGTTTTTTTATATTCATTTAAGTAACTAAAATACTGACCAGTAAATATTTGTTCAGACCAGTAATTTTCATCAATTCAATGGTCCACTTTACAAACAATTTTTTTTTTATTTCTAAAACTTTGCAACACCACATGACCATTGTACTTTCATGAGGAGAAAAGTCCCTTGCATTCCAAGTACTAAGTATATAAAAATATCAAGATGTTGCAAAATCCAAAGGTCCAGAGAAAATTATACTTTCCAGGATTTGACACGAAGGCATGTCCGATCGATTCAGACTAGTAAAAACTTGGTCTGATCTAGTTTATTTAACGCCATGCAATTATAATCAAATTTTATCTTTCACCACTTGGCCAGAAGCTAAAACAAAAATGCTTAATAATATAATTTGAAACTGGCCATTGTTTTCATAATTGTCTTAACTTTCATGTATCAACTCTATTTTTAGGCTTTTTTTTTTTTTTTTTAATATTACTGAGTAGTTCATGGGATTGTAAGTTTGTTACTGACACTAGCCCCTGGACTAATAGTTAATTTTTTTTTTTAATTACACACCTCTGGTCATGAAATTTACAATATCTATAAGAGGTTTGATCATTCAATTCATTGATTGAAGAGAACAACAAAATGAATATTTTGACTATAATTTTGGCATAACACAGGTGTGCAATAAAAAAAATTAAGTTTCTAACCCAGGGGGTGGCAGTAACAAAGTTACTAGCCCACAGACTTACAATTTATTACAACTACCTGGACCCAGTTGCAGAAGGTTACTTAACTTAAACAGTTCAATTGTCACAAGCTCTTAAATTTATATAGTATTAACTGTCAGTTAAGCTTAACAAAGTTGTTTGCAACTGGGTCCTGACTTTTCATACATTCTACATGTAATGTGAACCTCAAAGTTGGGATTTTACCATATCTGGATACTTTTTACAGTACTTGCAATGCTTTAGACTTTCCTCTGCATCAAAGTATAAGTTATAATAATGGTCATCTGGTTTGGTTCACTGTATGTGTCCAGAAAATGTTTTCTCTTAGTAATTGTCAGGTGAAAAGAAAAAGGTGAAGATAACCGATTAATCTTGTAAATCTATAAAGAATACAAAATTGAGAGCAAGTCAAACACAAACCCCTGGAAACATCAGGTGCTTCTCCATTTTGTCACTGAACCAACTGTTGCTTTCAATGGGCATATGCTAAAACAGATTTGCACCAAATCATATCAAAACAATGGACACAATGCAACAAGCCTCTGCCAATGCCAGCCGAAAAATAAGGCCCCATTCCCAATTCTAAAAAGCAGGTACTTAAACTTCCAAACAATAAAAACAAATCTATGAAGGGTAGCCTTATTGTTCATATATATCTTCTTCACAGGCCCCCCGATTAAAAATTTTGCTTCAAAATTGTCAAGCAAACCTCATTTTTATTTAAATGAGGTAGGCTTAGACCAAAATGCAAGTCAGAAGGAGACCAATTATTCCTCAATGCACTAGTTTGGTTTTCTCTCTACTGCTTTTATCGATGAAACGGTTTTCCCATTTTCAAGCAAATGTCGCTATTTTTCCCAATTGGAAAGACCTAGGCCCTTGAAATCAAGACCTTAAAAAAAAAAACGATTACATACAGTTATCAGTCTATGTGAAAGTTTTTTGGACCACACAGGACATTCGGTCCTGTGTAATCAATGAACACACTGGACTGAACCAAATTTTGTCAGACCAAAAAACCTAATGTAAACAAGTGAAACACTTGAAAATGCAAAACCAAGGAAATCTTATTTATTATACTAGTAATACTATACCAGGGATCCCTCCCGCATAATACTTTAGACGGTCAATACGGTTTTAATCACATTCATTTACATATTTGGATTTGTGTGATTTTTACTTATATTAAACAGTTAAATGACTCTACGTCAAAATAGTAAAGCTCAAAACCGGACATTCCAGTCCGGTGTAAAAAATGACGCATCGGACCTGAGACACTGCACATCGGTCAGGTCCGACATTTTTCGCATAGACTGAGTTATTAACCAATGTAACTACATAAACATTGCAGACAACTTTGTCATGAGCATTTTGATGACTTCCTTTTCATTTTATTCATTTATACACTACTGTGAGCAATGGATGGAATGTATTAATGACTTGAAAGTCAAAAAGTTGTCTCCCCTTTTCAACATGAACTCCAGCATCCTCAATTACTTTACTGTACGTATTTAAGACCATCAACTATTTTACAATATAATCCCATCATTTATATTCAGCAATATTAAAACCAGAACAGTTAATAATATACAAAACAGAAAATTATGCTGACAGACCTCAGAAAAAGGAAACAACTTTTCAAAATCTGCCAACCAACTACAGAGAACTGGCTTTTCTGTAAAACAAAAAAAAATCTTACCTGTGCTTTTCTGCGTTGGTACACTCTTGCCCTGGTAGATATTATTTATATTCAGCGACTTGTATTTGTTCGATCCCTTGTCACCTTTTCCGCCTATCCCAGAAAATGTGGACATTTTGCCTGTGCACTCATTGAAGATTTTCTAATTACTTAGCCTATGAACGAACCGCTTAGTCTGGAATATACATTATAATTTTACAATTATATTAAACTACTTTTAAAATCTTTCCAGTCACCATTTCAATAAAACAAACACAAATCTCATACAAAGACATTCATAAAAATACATTTCAATAGCAAACTCCCAACAACGCTTTGGGTAGGTTCAACCTTGTTGGTAAACAAAGAACTACAGGCATATTTTACTTTATCTAGAAAATAGTCCATATAATAAAGTTTTGCTAATTATTGATGAACAGTGCGAGTATATATGCGCTGAAACACATCACTGTGGCACGAATGTGCTTTCTTTCAGCATCTATTTTAACAAAAGATGTCAGATCGAAAAGCATCATGGTCGTCATAGCCTTTACAATGTACATTACTGTTTTTCAACAGCACGCAATTCTATGCAATAAATATATTTCTACTTTTGCTCATGCTATTTTACTATTTGCAAATTACAAACTGATTGCAGAGAACTTCAAACAGTAACTATGACGCGTAAAGAACGCAGTTACCCATGCATATAGTAATATAGCATCCATCAATGACAGGTCTACAAAATTGCAGAAAATAATTATAATGATGAAGATTTAAACACTCACACGGGTCCGTTCCACTGGGCTATGGTTGGTAATAATAAAAAATCCTTCAGATGTTCACTGAAGACGGCGATGACAAGGATATTTCTCGGATTTTACGGATGGTCGTGAATAAATTCACTTCCAAGATGGCGGTGTACTAATTATGAATATGCAAATACTTTAGTGATGTCATTCTATCCCATAATCCTTTGAGTTGACCTAGTGCGTCTTCTTTCTGGGTGGATCTAAAGGCGTGTTCTCGTTTCTCACAAATTTAATATTCGAAATAGTCTACTTTATTCACAGGCACTTGACGTTTTAAATATCTATAATAAAAAAAAAATAGTCTTCCTGTAAACATAATAAATATTATGTTTACTGGAAGACTTTTTCTATTAGCCTATAGATATTTTTAAAAACGTCAAGTACCTGTGACTTTATTATTATCATTATCATTATGTTTATTCAGGCAAAGCATCAGATAAATTACAAATCTCAATAATATACATTGTAAAATACATTGATAATGTCAATTAGGGATCACAAATGAATTTTTGGCACGTTGCTATCGTATGCACTCCAGATATTATCACAGCTATAGCCACCACCAATAACATCATTATCAAAAATACATGCTTATCACAGTACCAGGTCTTATCACAGACAATATGAATTACATACTTTAAATAAATTTTTGCCTAGGATAACACATGAAAGCAATTTATAAATCTTGCTTATTTCCAATGGATTATGTACGACTAAGACAGCATAGACAAAAATAAGATTGAACATTAGATGATTTTCCTAGCCCAAATTAAGTAAAACTATGCACATTGTTTGATTATATATTGATACAAAATATTTTTTTAAAATGTATAACTATACACCATAAAAAAAACCCATTATATATAAATGCTTTCTTCCCTTCTACGAGCTTCTTCTGCAAGATGCAACTTGACAGCAGATTTAAAACTACCTCTATTAGCTATATTTTTTACTTCCAAAGGAAGAGAGTTCCAGTTTTTAATGGCATGATAATAAACTTGAATTTGAACTATTGTAGGCCCTAACCCTAGGAACATGATAATCAAAATTGGAGGCTCTCCTAGTAGCATTATCATTTCTGTCAAATTTCTCATGTAAATAATTTGGTGCAAGACCATGGTTGATGTTAAAGACATCATTGAGTCTTAATTGTTTAATACGATCTGCTACACAGAATGTGCTTATTGAATCTAAAATATCACAATTGATACTAGTTCTGGGGTTTCAGCTGCTAAATATGTAAACTAGGATCGTGTCATGTTTTTGTTTACATATAGGCCTAGATGAATTGCAAATCAGGTGTATACATAAGTAAATTGACAATATCAGTGTTATAACAACAAATGAATAATAAACTATAAGGATTTTTGCAATTTTAAAGCATCACCTTTTTTTCTGAAAGTTTTAATTAAATATTCACTCAATTTGACAATTACCGGTTTGTCTTCTTTAATCATCAACCAAGTAAATTTGTCCTTATTTATTAAATAGATAAAAAAAATTGTTGAGTTTGTATATATATCATGAAAAAAAAACCCAACATATTTCTCTCTTCAACATAGAATGGACAATCAGTGAGGAAATGAAATTCGTCTTCTATACAATTTAGGTTACGTAATTCACATATTCTTTTGTTTGTTCCTAGAGTAATCTTCTGGCCAGTGTTGCTTTTTATAAATTCATATTCTCCTCTTTCAATTCGTAGGTCATGTGCACTAATTCGAAACCTACATAGAGCTTTTCTTAATTCTAGGGATTCTATAAAAATGTAATTTTCCATATGAAATTTTTCTTTATACGAAAAATATGTTATGAGTTTTCCTGAGTTATGACCCTCTTCACGTCTTTTTGACCAACAATTTATATTATATGAATTGAGCACTGTATAACAGGGATGATTCTGGGCTATTCTCAAGGTTGTGCCAATATAGTAAAATACCTTGGATTATAGAACAGAACATGTGATATCTACCCAATTCAGAGATTATTGCAATATTAGTTCTTCTTTTCCCGGCACCAAATAGATGTCTACCTCCCAATCTTTAAAGATATAATATAAATCTCTGTCTTTTTCCAGCATGCTTGCCGAAAGTATTCCCCATATCTCACAACCATACAAGGCAATAGGTTTTACCATATGGTCAAAAGGATGTAAAAATATTTTAATTTGTGGATCTATAGATTTGATGTTTTTTAATACATGTATAAAGTTTGAAGGGGGTCTTAAGAGCTGTATTTTACCATATTTTGCTTCCTTGAATGAACAGCAGGAGGATAACATTACTCCTAGATATCATATTTGTTAGCACGTTCAATACATATGCTACCAAACACGAAGTTTTCTTTAATAAGGTGCCGCTTTAATTAAAATTGATTATTTTTTTGTCTTATTAGTATTTCTAAGCACCAATCGCTGCAATATTTTTCAAGTAAGTTTAGTTTGTTTTGTATTCTATTCTGGGCTTCTGATAGCAGTAGAAGATCATCCGCATTTAGAAGAGAGGTGGTTTTCTTTCCAGAAAGATTGACAGAATTGGTTTCTTCGCTCAGTAATTTAGAAAAACCATTCAAAAATATTTGGGCTTAAGACAACACCTTGTCGAACTCCCATCTCTGGTGTAAATGGATGGGTTAACTTGTTCCCTACTTTTATGAAAATATTGTTGTGCCTATACATACTACATAATATGTTGTAGAATAAACCATTGGTATTTGATTATAGGAGTTTTAGTTTAATGCCATCATGAATAACAGTATCAAATGTCTTGCGAAATTCTTCAAAACATGCAAAGAGTCGTTTATTGCCAGTGTTAATGTATTTATCGATTAAATATTTCACTACAAATAAATGGTCTGATGTTCTAGATTTTTTTTTGTTTTGAAAATCCTATTTGACTATCATGTATGATTTTGTTTTCGGTTAAGAATGTATCAAGCCTGCGATTTAAAATGATATTAGAAAGTTTTTCTATGCTGTTAGTTATAGTTTTGGGTGAGTTTTGGATTGTCCGATTTAAAGGTGGGTGTTGTATAATACAACCTTCTAGTCATTTTCAGGATAGATTCCTGATGTTTTTATTAAAATCTAGCATGTCATTGGAGCTGGACAAAAAGTCTAATGTCTAATACACATAGCTCTTATCCTTAAACGAATTTGACTCCACTTTTTTGGCACACTGTTTTTGCCTATAATAGCTCTAAAACTTCATTGTTATTTCGGATTTCAAACATTTCGGTTGAGCATCACTGAAGAGACATAATTTGTCGAAATGCGCATCTGGTGCATCAAAATTGGTACCGTAAAAGTTTTACATAATGAAGTCTAATAAAATATCTAATGATATTAGAGTTATTCCTCTTTGAATATGAATTACCTGAAAATTTCCAAATTTTATTTTTCCATTTTTAATGTTTACAATGATTAACCAAGGTATGTCTAATGGTCAGCAAAAATTTGAATGTCAGTTGTCGAGTTACAAGAGAAATACAGAGCTCACAATTCTTTGTTATGTAAACAAGGCTCGTACGTGTCCTGTTTTTGTTTACATAGGTTAAGTAGTAAAAGTTTCATTTAAAGCAGGTTTTTCAATTTACAAGTTAATTCTGAACACAAGTAATCAAACAGTTTCTAGTGTTTGTCACATCTCATTTTGTTTTAAGCATATTTTCTATTATAAAGCAATATTTAACTCGAATGGCAAACCTCAAGACAAATTGTCCCAAAATACTGCTATTTAGGTGTTATGGTGACATGTAATAGGAGGTTTAACTTAGCAACATCTATGCTTATTGAAAAAGCTAGAAAAGCATGTTTCGAAATGAAAAGAATCATTGGTATTGATAACCCATGTAAACTTTTAGAAAAACTTTTTGATGCTATTGTACTTCCAATTCTTCTTTATTGTAGTGAAATATGGGGATCGAGTGGATCTCTCATTCAAAGATATTTCAAATATGGAAAAAAAATTCACTTAAAATTTATTAAAGATATCCTCGGAGTGCACTGCAAAACATCCAATGCTGGTTGTTTAGCAGAACTTTTAAATAGACTACCACTTTGGTCCAAAATTTCATTCTCAAGTATCAAATATTGGAATCACCTGATAACCTCTGATTCTTTGGCTTTTAAACTTTACCAATCCACTAGTGATTACAACACTTGGACTAGGAAAATATTTTCTATTCTAGATAATCTGGGATTTTCAAACATTACAAAATATAAAGGTTCAATTCAACACCTTCTACCAAACATGAAACAAAGAATCATTGACCAGTGCACCCAGGAGCAATCATAAAAAAATCTTTGGTTCAGAAAAACTTGAATTTTATAGAAAATTATACACGAGCAAAAGATGTCCATACGTTGATTTACTCAGAAAAAGATCTGAGAGATCCTCTCTTAGCAGAATTAGATTTAAAAGTGCACATAAACTTGCAATAGAAAGTGGTAGATATAATTCCACATCAATGAATGAAAGATTTTGTAATGCTTGCAATACTGGTGTGATCGAGGATGAAATTCATTTTCTTTTTCAAGGTAAATCTTATTCTAAGCCAAGAAACACCTACCTTAGAAACATTTATGATATAACACAGAAAAATATTACTCTGGACACTGAAAGACACATGTTACAAGTACATGTATATTTATTATACAGTGATATACATAAAGTCTTCAAAATTACTGTGAAATATTAGAGACTGTTTTGAATATAGATGTCAATTACTTAAGACTACATAAAAATTATGTAAACATTATCTAATGATGTTCAATGGGCATACAAATATTGTAATTGTGTTTGTGCCAATAAATATTTCTATTTGTATATTTCGCATTTTCGTCTAAATTATTTAAACCTTCAGAATGTTTTACTACACATATATATTTTATAATTTTGAGGCTATGCAACGTGATTTAATTTGTTTCTTTATTATTCCCTATGAATACATTCTTATCGGTAATGTACACTGCCGGGTCGAGTCCAGCTAGAAAATCACTCAGGTATGACAATCACATTTGGGGTATATATACGGGTAGAGTAAGATAAATATGTTACAAGGGCGGATCCAGAGGGGGTGGGGGGTCCGGGCACCCATCCACCCCCCTTGCGGACCAAAAAGTATAAGATTTATTCAATTTTAACGAGTCTTTGAATCATTTTGATAGGAAAGGTGGATCCTTACATGTAATTTGCACCATTCAAATTTATCAACACCAGTGTATCATTTAATTCAGGATAAACAAGACCACACACTGATATATATTTACGATATTTTCGTCATATACAGTATCACTTAAGAATTCTTAAAAAGTATATGTAACATAAGTTTGTTTAAGAAGTAGACAATTTGAAAGTGAAAAAGAAGTGCCAAGAAATGCTCAGAATGCAGAATTTTGCACCATTTACCCCAGACCCCCGGCCTCTTGGGAGTAACCTTTGAATTAGGCTTTTGGTTTTGTTTCAATGCGAAATCAGATCTGAGCATGACTAGAATTTTGAAAACAAGTAGTAAATAAACTAAACATTTTCATGAATAAAACCATCTCAAGATTTCCCCTATGATGTTATGTACACAAACAAAGGGTGTAAATGGTGTAGGGGGTGGAGATTGTAAAAAGTACCCAAAAGACTCCCTCTTTCACAAATTCATGGATCCGCCTATGTGTTAAGGGTTCTTTATCTTACCAACGTCGAAATCGACTCTCCGGTCACAAACTTTTGATGTACTATCAGAAATGGTGAGATTCCCTCTACATTATGATATTTTGAAATCAATCATTTGTTATTGGTACAGGCTTGAAAACCTAAATGAATTTCAATGGCGGATCTAGAGGGGGGGGTACGGGGGTGTAAACCCAACCCCCGAGAGAGAGAGAGAGAGAGAGAGAGAGAGAGAGAGAGAGAGAGAGAGAGAGAGAGAGACTATAGAGTTATTAAAATTTTAGGCGGTGGAAATTGTTTATACAATTGTGCGTCAACATTTCTATCAGGTGATGATAATTCAAATTATCTTTTATATAGTTTGTATCTGTAATATTTGGTTGTTTTTTTTGTAAATGAATTACTGGGAGTAAATCGGAATGTATTTTAAAACAGGATTCCGCAACACTGTTGGACCTATTGATTGTTAATAATATAGATATTGTTGAATTTTCAGGTGTTGGGGATAATATTCTCCCGAACACAGTAAGATACCACTGCCCCATTTTTTGTGTATTAAAACTACCCAAATCACATACAAGAACTTATGAAAGAAAGATATGGTCTTTTTCTAAAACAGATTTCCGAGATTACCAAACTCACTTAAAGAATACAGATTGGGATGCTCTGATTTGTAAAGATATTGATCAAACATGCAATAACATATCAAACTGCATTATTGATTCAGCCACAAAAACAATTCCAAATAAAATCATTACACCACGCCCTAATGAACCTCCATGGATGCACAACGATATTCGGAAATTTATTAGAATATTCGTAAACGTCACCATTCAACTGCTAAAAAAACTGATTGTCCTTGTGATTGGACACGGTATAGAAAAACAAGAAATATATGTATCAACAAAATTAGAAACGCAAGACAAACTTATTACACAAAAGTAGCTGATACATTAAAATCAGGTAGAGTAAATTCTAAACAATGGTGGACAAAACTAAAAAGAATCATTAGTACTAAAAACTCGAGTACTTATCCTCCAATTAAGATTGATGAACACAGCCCGCCGATAAGTGACACTAAAGGAAAATCAGATTTATTTAATATTTATTTTTGTTCCCAAGCAGTAGTAAACGATGAAAATATTGAGTTACCCTACGATGACAATCCTAGTGACATAAACACTCTTTCAAGCATAGTAATTTCTACTCAAGACGTTAAAGATGTCTTGGAAACACTCGATACAAACAAGGCTACTGGACCGGATTGCATCAATCCTACTTTACTTAAACATCATCAACTATTGCTTTACCTTTAAGTAAGTTTTATAATTCATCGCTTTATAATAGGTCTAAAGTCCCAGACCAATGGAAAATAGTAAATGTTATCCCTGTATTTAAAAAAGGCAATAGTAGCATCGTCGGTAATTACAGGCCAATATCTCTATTAAGCATTCTAGGTAAATGCATGGAAAAGTGTGTCTTTAAATATTTATACAATTTTATTCATACCAATGCTACTCTTACGTCACATCAATCTGGCTTTAGGCCTAACGACTCTACAGTCAATCAATTATTAAGTATTACTAGTGACTTCTATAAGGCACTCGATCAGGGAAAAGAAGTTAGAGTTATATTTTTCGATATAAGTAAAGCCTTTGACAAAGTATGGCATAAGGGGTTATTATACAAGCTTGAAAAAATTGGAATTCGTGGTGAATTACTCGCTTGGTTTAGAACTTACTTATATGATAGGAAACAGTACGTTGTTATTAATGGTAGTAAATCAGACATAGGATACATTAGGTCTGGGGTGCCCCAAGGGAGTATACTTTGTCCTCTACTTTTTCTTATTTATATAAATGACTTGGTCATAGATATTGCATGTGTGGTCAAACTGTTTGCTGATGATACATCACTTTATATTGTTGTCGATAATGCGGACACTTCAGCATCTTTGCTTAATGAAGATCTCGAAAAAATCAACAAATGGTCAAAACAATGGCTTGTATCTTTTAATCCCACTAAAACAGAAAGTCTAACTATATCTAATAAGGTCAAGAAACCTTTCCATTCTTCGTTGATATTTAACGATGTTCATCTAAAAGAAGTCGAATCTCAAACATTTAGGGGTCATTTTCAGTAGTAATTTATCTTGACAATTAAGTCCATATCTAGACGAAATAGTGAAAAAAGCCTATTCACGCCTGAGTATATTGCGAAGGGTCAAGTTTATCTTAGATAGAAAAACTCTGCAAAAAATATATTTTTCACTTGTAAGACTTCCTAGAATACGCTGACATTATATGGGACAATATACCAGAATATCTAGTTAATAAAATTGAAAACATACAGTTAGAAGCAGCCAGAATAGTTACGGGAGGTAATAGACTAGCATCCAGGCATCTTCTATATAAGGAAACGGGATGGGATCCATTGTCAAAGCGTAGAGAAATCATCGACTTATTCAACTCCACAAGATATATCATAACATGACTCCCAATTATCTAAACAATATAATTCAGTCTCTGAGAAATCAAGGTCACAACTACAACACAAGAGCAACTAATTCACTGCAAGAAATCAACTCTAGAACCAAACTATACTTTAATTCATTTTTTCCATCTAGAATAGGGAAATGGAATGCACTTCCTCGAAATGTCCAATTAAATACCTCTCTATCTAGCTTTAAGAAATATCTTAATATAAGTGGTCATTAACATTCCAAATTATTTTTATTTAGGAACCAGAATCGGACAAACTCTTCATGCAAAATTGAGATTAGAGTGCAGTGCTCTTAATCTTCATATGTTTCAAAGAAAATTATGCAATTCACCCCTTTGCATTTGTGGAGAAGTAGAAAGTATTGATCATTCTCTTTTATGCTGTACTCAAGAGTTAGGACCAATACAATTCTGACTCTGAAAGTGAGAACAACAGCATTTTTTATTTAGCCCAGAAATTTCTTGTTGAAAGTAAAAGGTTCTGAGCCTACCTCTGAAAGCTGTTCTACTATATCTACATGTAATACTGTCATATTGTATATAAAATATACTCATGTGCACCAAGGTTGTAATAAGTGGAAAACCTGTGTTTATTACTTATTGTTTATATGGCATAACTCTACAATTTATTATTTCAACTTTGTCTATAGTTTATATGCATTTGATCTGTATCGACACTTATCATACATATAAACGTGTGTTATTTTTTCCCCCCAATACTCAATTCCAGCTTTTCTCTCTTATTCCTATTTCTTTTTGCATGTATTGTAATAATTAGTATACGACTTATTTTACTTAGAATTTTCATTCACCTCTTACTTGTAAGATATTTAGAGCGAGATTAATATAAGCCTTTTGGCTTGCTTCTCAATCTATTTCATGTATAAGACATTGTTTGTAAACATTATCTTCTACCCCCCCCCCTTTTGAAAAATGTCTAGATCCGCGCCTGAATTCAAACTACTTAAGGATGCTTATCTATGTAGTAAATCTTTACATTTCAACAACAAACTGCCATGGTACTCACTAGTAGAACAATCTTTAGAACGTGTTAAAATTGGAAATCCGTTAAGAGATTTTAGTCAGAATAGATTTAAGAAAATTGTAAAGAAACTACTCTGTGACAAATACACTGAAACCTGGCACAACAATCGAAATAAATTAATTAATGGGAAACTGTGCACTTATTTTAAATTTAAGGAGCACTTTGGTTTCGGGAACTATCTTAATAAAATTAAAAATTTTGATATTAGAAGATCTATTTGTAAGTTACGGATATCAGCTCATAAATCAATGATTGAAGTTGGTAGATATTCTGGTATTACTATAGGAATGAACAAATATGTAACAAATGCAACTCCGGTTCATTAAGTGATGAGATTCATTTTTTGATTAAATGTGAAAAGTTTGTTGATGGAAGAAAATCTTTTTGTGGTGCTATAGAGGGGGTAAAAAAAAAAAACCAGTTAAATTTTTACTAAACTCAATGATGAACAAAACTTCACTTATATATTATGTTCTGAAGAGCCATCTATTCTAAATATAACTGGAAAATTTATTTTGAACAATATATGACACTGTATTTGCATATAACTATGTGTTATGTAATCACTTCTTTCTTTACTTGTATATGTATATGTACAGTATTTGTATATATTTTCATGCTGCTCCTTGAGGGCCCTTGATTGGAAAATTAATATGTTCTATGTTCTATATCAATGTGTACGTAAAATTCAACTACATCGGTTTCATCCTGGCTTGTAAAGAAATTTCAGCGAAGAGAAAAAAAAATTCGAGCTTGCCAGGACTCGAACCTGGAATCTTCTGATCCGTAGTCAGACGCGTTATCCATTGCGCCACAAGCCCCACTTGCAATACACCAAATTTAATATCCGATAGATAAATAGGCTAATATCAACTAACACATCTTTAACATAGTCATAGATTATTATAAAATGTAACAATTTCAACTTCAAATCCGATTAGAAAATGTTTAATAATAGCGTACCACATTACGATGATATGAGAAGTCACTAAGAATGGTCTTTGCTGTATCCGGTTTTAACTTCTACAATTTCATAGTACTTCCGGATCAGTTAAAGAAAGAAGCAAGATAGATGGAAAGCATGTTTGAAATTGAATTTTTATACTGAAGAAACATACGCTGTGAAATGTTTAATTTCGTAATTTGGTGCTCGATATTAATAATATCTATAATTCTGTATTTCACAAATAATACGGTTCGGTATTATGCGAAATATGGACTGTACCTTTTGTTTTTGACTATTATATCCACTGCAACAGTTCTGTTGGTGATATTCACCTGCAGATCAAAAAGCACGAAGAATAACAGGTAAAAAGCATGTAGCAGAGGTCGGAATGACTTCACTTACTTAAAGTTAAGAAAAGTCTATGATATAAATTTCAACGATATGATAATCCACCTTTTCCTTTACCTGTACTAACCTTCCCACCCCCGTGGCTTGATTTTCTCCCTCCCACTTATCTTTTTCCCTTTCCCTTTTCGCCCCTCTTCTACCTACAGTTTATACGATGTAATGGTATATGATCGGAATAGAATGGATATTATTTTCCATCATTATACCTTTTTAAAAAATGCACACTATCATTTTACATAAATCATCTACATATATCAATCCTCAAAGTCAAAAATACTGATCGATGGACAATCTGTCCTGTACAATAAGTTTGACTAATGCTACAGTTTTGACCAATTGATTAAAGATTATCAATAGCTTTTACTAGATCTTTTCAGTTGGTGATATGATGTGTTCTATGTAATATATTTGACAGTTTTCTCTTCTTCCATTCTGGAGTTTAACTTATTCTCATTTGTAGTAATTAGGACCTTGGATATCGGCCTTGATAGCTCAGTGGTTAAAGCACCTGACTAGTAATGCAGAGGTTCTGGGTTCGATTCCCGGTCCAACCAAAGATTTTCTCCTCTCTCCTATATATGCTACATTTATATATATATATACTGCATTTGGTGCCGTTGACCACCCCTGGTCTTGCAGGTGAAGGTCCTGTCAGGGACGAAAAGAATCTGGGTTATGTGTCTTCGAGGGTGAAGACTGTTTAAGGAGGAAGGAATGTAGTAATTAGGGCTATACAGACCGTGGATATAGTCCTGGATAGCTCAGTGGTTAGAGCACCTGACTAGTAATGCAGGGGTCCCGGGTTCAATTCTCGGTCCAGCCAAAGATTTTCTCCTCTCTCCTATATATACTACATTTAAATATTTACTACACTTTAGAGAAGTGGACAAGTGTAGCCTACATCCACTTCTCTTCGCAAACTTCATTCTCGGTCCAGCCAAAGATTTTCTCCTCTCTCCTATATATACTACATTTAAATATTTACTACACTTTAGAGAAGTGGACAAGTGTAGCCTACATCCACTTCTCTTCGCAAACTTCATGTTTTGATTCTTAAAAATGAATAAATTCTGGAACCAGTGACGGTTCACACTTCGACCAAGGTTTTGACTAAAATTCGATTCATTTATTTAACAAATTACGTTCACAACTTTTATTAACATTAATGAATGCAACTGACATAAGGAAATTAACATGTACACGCTGTTAATCCATTTTCACATGTTTACTGTCTCGGGTTTGAATGATGTGTTAATCTCTATTGGCAGTAGAAAAAACTTGGAATACCTGAAGTCAGATAATTTGGAAATATTAACAAACAAGCATTTTATTTTAATTAAAAAGATTCTTCTTGTTGATATCAATAGGAAAACATGTCTGAATAAAAATGAAATGTCAAAAAAGCTTCCCTAGAAGCAGAGTGCATGTTTGTTAAGTTTTCCTTTTCCGACTTCAGATATTCAATTTTTTTCAACCGTTAATAAAGAAAATCGCATAATTCAAACCTGGTTTATATTTGCACTATCATCGATAACCAATGTAGTCAAACAGTCTAGATACTTGTAATAATTAAAATCCCCAGGGTTCTTTAGAGTCCATTCTTTAGTAGGACACCATCTTTGAGTGTTTTTAAACCCAGGTAAAAGCAATTTGCATCCCCATTCTATTAAACACCAGAATCAAACTATTGACTAGATTATATCACAACCAGATGTGATCTATTGAACAGTGTGCATTTTTACCAGAAATTTAATTAACTATGTGAACAAACTGTTACTAAATGTTTATAATATCAAAATACAGGGTTAGTTTGCTTTGATTTAGCTACTGTTTGTGTTGAAAACAAAAGTATTGCCAGGGTATTAAAAGTTTGATCTTTAGATACGTATCCATTTAATAGTATACAGGTATTGACTGGGTTCGAGGACAACAGCTGGGGGTTTTTTTTATCCGAGGAGGGATCTGTTGGCAGTTGCCCGAAGCCGTAAGCTGAGGGCAACAGATCTGTTGGAGGGTCAAACAAAACAGCTGTTGTCTGAGGACACAGTCTATAATTATTTTGTTATACACTTTCATTTTTAGGTTGTTTTTACTAGATGCACATAGTTTGTTTACTTTGAACTTTTAACAAGACAGTGTGATTACACACACTTAACAGCGTATCCACTAGTTTAAAAGAAAACATACCCAATATCGTATGTCAAAATGTTGAATGCTACTTTTTAAGAATGTCGGTGTCCTCACCTTCGCACATGGTTTCCTAGCTATGACAAGCGTATTGACAAACACGATTTGGGGAGATGGATTTATGTAAATACATTTAGTATATCCTGGGTAAAAATATTTTTAATCCACTTATTCATAAAAGATCTTTATTTCTATTTAACAAAAAACTGTCCACCAAAAATCATGTCCATGCCCCTGTGATAATAATTTTGCAATTTGAATAAAATTTTGGTATTCCTGTACAAAGTATTTCATTTATTTAAGGAGATGAACTCGTAAGTTGTACGAACTTGCTTCTGATCCTTTTGTATATATTCTATACAATGAAATAAGTTCAAATCAAATAAAGTATTTCACAGTGTTTTAATAAAAATGAAAATTGATAACTTTTCAGTATATTACACATTTACAATAGTAATTGAGTGTCTCCTTCAGGTTTTATGTCATTACTTGTCTCATGACTGATGAAATTTCAGAAAAGATTATCAGCTTCAAAACCCATTCCACAAGTGTTGCAGTTCTTAATGTTGATGCTACACTGTATTTTTATACGTATTTTTATACGATGTCTGTACGTCTGTCTGTCCGTTCGGGGTTTTCTCTTTATAATTCCATTTCCCTTTCACATATCATGCTGAAACTTGCTGTGTAGCTTCTTTGTGGGTCACTCTGGATCATACTGCAATTTTGATCCATTTCGACCTTTTTTTCCAGGAGATTTGTCCCTTTATTTGGAAATAATTATTATATGGAGGGTACATAATTTGTCCGCCCTACTCCTCCCACAGCTTTCAAGTGAGAGCCTTCTTATTTTGTGGAAGTGTTTGTATGGGTATTGAAGATGTGCATGTGGGATGGATTTTGATTTTCTACAATTTTTGAGAAAATTACAGTTGTTGAACTTAGTCTACATGGTCTATTTAGAAATTAATATTCTATGAAGGGTACATAATTTGTCTGCCCAACTCCTCCCCCAGTTTTCAAGTGAGGACCTTCTTATTTTGTGGAGTGTTTGTATAGGTACTGAAGATGTGCATCTGGTGAAGGATTTTGATTTTCCATTTTTGAAAAAAATTGCAAGTTGTTGAACTTGGTCCATTTTGAGGAAATCTCAATTTTTAAGCTAAGACCCTTTGTTCATATGAAAGTTTGTCACAGCTTCATGATGGCTGATACTACCTGAAGCAAAGTTATACAAATTATAGCACAAGAAAAGCACCCTATGTAAGCATTTTACGGGCGTATTGTGTACCGTTTGCGGTACTCTTGTTCTTATTATTAATGCCAATATAAATATTTTTTGCAGACTTGCCATATGGTCAATGAAGAAATTAAAATACCTTTATGGCTGGGAATTTGATATCCATGGCAGGGAATATTTGATGAATGATGAAGCGTCTGTGGTCCTAGTAAACCATCAGAGCGGTTTAGATTTATTTGGTATGTACTATGTAACCGATGTTTTGAAATAATGTACCATTTTAAGTTTCATCCAGACACATGTACATACTGCATGAAAGTGAATTATGTCACAAGTAGGCCTATATTGTATTAAGATGGATTGTGATATATATACACACACATATGTATTTGTTAGAAAAAGTAATATATACATACTGTATATATATTTATTTCTTTTTGAAATTGTGATTTTTTTTTTTTTTTTTAGGCTTAATGGAGTTGTGGAATTGGGAGTATCATTGTAAAGCGGTAGGCAAGCGTTCGCTGAAGTACCTGGGTGTTTTTGGACTTGCCACTTACCTTTGATTTTTTTTTAATTTTTAGGCTTAATGGAGTTGTGGAATTGGGAATATCATTGTAAAGCGGTAGGCAAGCGTTTGCTGATGTACCTGGGTGTTTTTGGACTTGCCACTTACCTTTGATTTTTTTTATTTTTAGGCTTAATGGAGTTGTGGAATTGGGAATATCATTGTACAGCGGTAGGCAAGCGTTCGCTGATGTACCTGGGTGTTTTTGGACTTGCCTCTTACCTTTGATTTTTTTTTTTATTTTTAGGCTTAATGGAGTTGTGGAATTGGGAGTATCATTGTACAGTGGTAGGCAAGCGTTCGCTGATGTACCTGGGTGTTTTTGGACTTGCCACTTACCTTTGTGATACAGTGTTTTTAGATCGATATGATCATGCTAGAGCAGTTCAACAAATGAATGCAATAGTAGATAATATACATTCCAAGAAGGTAGGTACTAGATTGTCAAATTCTTGAGACAAAGAAAACAAGAAAATCCAACATCATTTTAAAAAGAAATACATACATTTATCGTCGACTGCCCTATTTCGGTGACTGACCAGAATCGGCGACCTTTTGTTTACGTGTGCATGTTGTCGTTTCCGGGTGTAGATTGCGTCATCAATTTTGCTGTAGTGTTTGCAAACGTATGTAGAGTATGTCTACAATTTTTTTCCGAAAGTGAATTTCTAGAAGGAGAGTATGCAAAAAATCAACATGAGCACCCCAAAAATAAGCCCATTTACTTATTACTTTTTCAAGCAAACCTTCAAATTGATATAAAGTATACCAAAAGTCTAGAATTCTACACTATGTTATTTTATTCATTGACGTTTAGTTGCACATTCCTCCTGTATATACGTTAAAAAATAACAATTACAAACTTTTGGCAAACCTATATTAACAATGGTCACCGAAATAGGTGACATCACCGTTTTAGGAGCACAAAGTGACATGTTTTATGTTACAAAAATATTTTCAATTAACGTACCAAATACTACCAATGAATTGGGAATTTTTGGATGAAAGTAAAGGAATTTAGTTACTTTAAAGATAGGTGTATTGTTTATTTATTTAATCCAAGTGATTATTGAGAAAATCGCAGTTTATCACTAAGGTCACCGAAACTGGTCATTCGACGATCAGGGTTCGAAATTACCTCATGTCCGTAAGTCTGAGACTAGTAAAAAACGTGTCGGACTAGTAAACTCTCTATAGCACTAGTCCGTACGGACTAGTGAAAATCCGGAAATCAATCTTGGATTGGTTAAGATTTTAGCAAGATTTGTCTGAGTCTCTTAGATGGTTGAACTTATGGTCGATTACCTGCATGGTTAAGTGTTTGTGTGACTATGACATCCTTCCAAACACATGGAGTGCGTTCGAGACCGCCGTTCTTCGAACGAGCACAAATTCCTGCCGATTCCGAACTCACGAGAACGGGTTCGAGGTGCAAGAGCTGCAAGTAGTGTGATCTAAGAACAAGGAATTTGGTGGGCACATGTTCTCGTCATTCCCAACTCTAACACAGGAGTTCGTAACGCTATAGCTCATGGCTTATTCAATCGAGTGAATTTTATTGACTTTATTGATAAAATTTCTAACTCTTGTGATTCTAAGAACTGAGCACGAAAACAACGGAAACGTCGATCTCAAACGCACTTATGGACGTTTATAAAAGGATTAACTTGGAGTTTACTGTATGCTTCTGAAGATCTTGAATGCAAAATAAAGTATGGTGGTCTTTTTCTTCTGTAGGTGTCAGAAACTGAATTGCATGCAACTGTGATGTGTTTGGTTTGATTAAATACTATTGAATAAAATGAAGATCATTTAATATGATATACTGGACGGACTAGTGAAATGCTTTGTGGACTAGTGAACATTAATAGTGACTAGTCCGTACGGACTAGTGCTTGAAAAAGTTAATTTCGAACCCTGCGATATATATAATATAATAATAATAGTTTATTCACCAATCAAGGGCCCTCGGGGGGCATGTACATGTTAACAGGCAATTAATTATAACAATGAAAATAAATAACAATCAATTAGAAGTACTACTGGTAATACTGACAGAGTTCACACTTCTGCACTGCACATATCTATATAATTATGTTCCCCAAACAAAGTTTGGGAACATATTGTTTTTACTCTGTTTCTTATTATTATTATTAAGGTCTTCCGTCTCCTGCGGAAGACCTTACTATTATTGTTCGCGTTCTTCTTCTTCATTATTATTATTATTATTATTATTAAGGTCTTCCGTCTCCTGCGGAAGACCTTACTATTATTGTTCGCGTTCTTCTTCTTCATTATTATTATTATTATTATTAAGGTCTTCCATCTCCTGCGGAAGACCTTACTATTATTGTTCGCGTTCTTCTTCTTCATTATTATTATTATTATTATTATTATTAAGGTCTTCCGTCTCCTGCGGAAGACCTTACTATTATTGTTCGCGTTCTTCTTCTTCATTATTATTATTATTTTCCTTGGTAGTACACGCGTTTTTCTCAGCCATTTCTCGATCGATTTTCACGAAATTTTCAGGAAAGATGTCTTTTGGTGACGAGACTTTGCTTGCAAAATTTCGTTCTTGACGTCACTTCCGGTCAGGAGTTATCTCTCTTTTAGTGACTTTTTGAAGGGCCTTGTTGTCCACACATCTCCTCCGTTAGTTTTGAAGCTAGAGTCTTGAAATTTCTACACAAGATAGAGTAAACATTTTAGAAGATTTGTGGGGGATTCGATTTTACCGGAGGCGATTTGCCTAAACGCTCGCCTGGACCTGAAAAAATGGATGCCAAAAATTTTCGCCGATTTCGGCGATTTTTGACCTTTGATCTCCAATATCTTTTTTCTTGCAAATATTTTGTTAAGACATGTAGAACAAAAGTTGTGCACATTTACGAGATCTTTTCGAAAATATCAAGATTTAGGGGCTAGCCCCTTAAATTAGGGATCTAGAAGGGCTCAAAGTCTAGATCAAATATCTCAAAAATCGTTAATATTTTGGTATAAGTCAAAGAACAAAAAATGTTCATCTTAACAATCCAAATCTATTCATATAAAAATGTAGGTCATATGTTACGTAATAAGGGATTTTAAGGGCCAAAACCATAAATTTTTTACCCCTTGTATCTCGAAAACGACAAATATTTTGAAAAGCAATAAAGAAGAAAAGTTGTTCAGAATGATGATCTGAACAATATGCATATTTCGTTTTTACCCTATGTGGCCCCGTTAGGGAGCTACAGTTTGGCCCCTAAAAATTACTTCTAGAAATAACTCCAGAACGGTAAAGAATTTCTAAATACTTGTTGAACAAAAAATGTTTGAAATGTCATGACCTTTCTTACGATATCAAGCAAAAGGGGCTGACCCTTTAAATTAGGGGCCCAGAAGGGTCCAAATGTTTATGAGAATATCTCAGAAACTATTAATATTTTGTAATAAGTCATTGAAGCGGAAATGTTCATCTAAACGAGCTTGTTCTTATCAAATCAAAAAGTAGGTCAAATGTTACGTAATAAGGGATTTTAAGGGCCAAAATCATAAATAATTGACGCCTCATATCTTGAAAACGACAAATATTTTGAAAAGCATTATTGAACAAAAGTTGTTCAGAATGATAATCTAAACAATATGTACATTTCGTTTTTTCCCTATGTGGCCCCGTTAGGGAGCTACAGTTTGGCCCCTAAATATTTCTTGTAGAGATAACTCGAGAACGGTAAAGAATTTCTAAATACTTGTTGAGCAAAAAATGTTTAAAATGACAAGGCCTTTCTTACGATATCAAGCAAAACGGGCTGGCCCTTTAAATTAGGGGTTCAGAAGGGTCCAAATGTTTTTGAGAATATCTCAGAAACTATTAATATTTTATAATAAGTTGTAGAAGCGGAAATGTTCATCTCAACGAGCTTGATCTTATCAAATCAAAAAGTAGGTCATATGTTACGTAATTAGAGATTTTAAGGGCCAAAATCGTAAATATTTGACGCCTCATATCTTTAAAACGACATATTTTTTGAAAAGCATTATTGAACAAACGTTGTTCAATGTGTCATAACCTATCGATCAATATCAAAAAATGGGTCTGTGGGCCTCATGGCTCGCCTGTAGAGTCGATTTTTGTCGATATCAGTCGATTTCAAAAACTTGTAACTGGTAAATATTTTGTAAGGACATATTGAACAAAAGTTGTTCAGTTTATCGAGATCTATCAATTGATATCAAGAAATAGGCCTATGGTCCTAATGGCTCGCCTGTAGAGTCGATTTTTTGTCAATATCGGTCGATCTCAATAACTTTTTACAGGTAAATATTTTGTAAAGACATATAGAACTAAAGTTGTTGAGTCTATAGAGGGCTAACAAATGACATCAAGAAATAGGCCCGCGGGCCTTATGGCTCGCCTGGAGAGTCGAATTTCACCGCAACTTTGCTTCAGAAGCTTATGATATGAAAAATTGATTATATCTAAAGTGTCTTAAAGTCGGAAACTAAATTGGGACTCATTTCTCTTTTTTTTTTTTTTTTAACTCCGAGTGCATCAACAAATCGGACGGAAGACCTACTCGTTGCTCGCAACGAGATCGTGTCTAGTTATTATTCTTTTTCTCCGGTACTTTTTTGTCCGGTAGTGTTCTCAGAAACTACAAAAGGGATCGATATGAAACTTTCCAGGATGATAGTATAGCGTTTATAGATGTGCATAGTGATAGTCATTTTGTCTTCACGTGCATGCACGCGCGCGCACGTGCACTGCAATTTTGGTACAAAAAATGGAAAATCAGAATATTAAAGGGATCGATATGAAACCTAAATATGATGGTAGTATATCATTTGTAGATATCAAAAATGATATTTATTTTGTCTACACGCGCACGCATGTGCGTGCACGTGCATTACAAAATTTGTACTCTAACTTTGGAATCAGTCTAACTTTTTTGTTCTTCATTGAAATGGCTTGATATTCATATCATAAGTAGATATTGAGACCCTTAACTGATTTGCATGGTCAAAATTACCAATTTGCACGCGCATGCACGTGCGCTTCATTTTGATTGGATAGTACTAAAACGTCTGTAACTATCTTATTTATGAAGCGAATGAGATGATATTCACAGCATACGTAGACAATATGTGTATCTATATTTTGGTGTAACAAAAAAATGCCAACGTACACGCGCATGCGCGTGCAACGTTTTTCAAATGTTCAATATTTAAAGAACTATAACGTTTTTGTTTTTCATCAAATTCTATTGATATTAGGGATTTAGATGTGTCTTGGTACTCCTTACAAATTGCTGTGGTTAGAATTACTGCTCAGCACGTGCATGCACGTGTGCTGAATTCTGATTGGATGATTTTGAAATCGCTATAACTTCCTTATATGTGGTGGAAAGGTTATGAAATTCATACTGTGGGTATATGATACAAATGCCTGTTGAACGACATAAACAAAAATTCGGAATCATACACGCGTGCGCGTGTATGCACGTGCAACGCTTTCTTTCATTTCTTGGTACTGAAATGACCATATTGAACGTACTACATGTAATTAAAGGATAAAATAAAATGATTTTTTCCTATAGATTCACAAGGACATCACTTTTTAATTGGGGGAGGTTTGGGGAACATCTGTAACGGTCCCCGTTACAATTAGAACTAGTTATATATGAAATACTGATTACAGACAAGATTTAAATTAACAACATGATAAATAAAATAACCCAACTGCTTCACACATCAGTTACTGGGATAGCAGATAATGATAGTGTCGTGTGAATACTTATATAAAAGAGAATAATAGCATTATATGAAAGAATAAAAAAAAACAAAAAACAAAAAACAAAAAAAAAAAACCCCACAATATGTTGACCTGATTACAGGGAGCACCAAGGGACAGTGCCTGTTAACAGTCTGGTAATAAATTTATTGTACCAGACTGTTGGTCTTGTACTCCCAGTAACCAAGACAGCTTACTATTGTAAAGTAAAGGAAATGTGTAGAATGCAAAGACATGTATTTGCAGTATCACATTACACTGTTCAAAATCATCTTACTGAATACAGCATGCTAGTATATTACATATTTACACGCAGGATCCAGTTGTTCTGAATGTTTTATGTCTAAAGCAGGAAGGTTAGAATACTTATATAAAAGTGAATAACGTTATATGAGAGAATAAAAACACGATATGTTGACCTGACTACAGGGAGTACCAAGGGACAGTGCCTGTTAACAATCTGGTAGTAAATTGTTGTACCAGACTGTTGGTCTTGTACTCCCAGTAGCCAAGACAGCCTACAGGTGTAAAGTATGAAGAGAGAAAATGTGCACAATGCAATGAAATGTAACATTTGTAGTATTATATCCCACTGTTTAAAATCATCTTACTAATTTGGATGAGAATATTTTCATCTTCATTGGTCATTAGCCATACAAGTTTTTGATCACTGTCCATCTTTACAAAATTCTTACATGATTTGTCTATCGTTTGGAATAAAATAACCCTTTCTTCTGATAAATGACTATAAATGAGAATAAAAAATGTTTTTCGTCATCCACTGAATTGTTGTTGCATCTTAGACAAAATCTCTCATGTCGAGGGATTTTTTGGTAACGTCCCCTTTCAATGTTTAGTCTATGAGCTGATATACGGAAACGTTTAGACTTCTCCTTTGCTCAAAATTTTTAATTGAACTCAAATAATTCTCAAAACCAAAGTTTTGTTTAAAAGTAGAAAAGCAACTTAGTTTTTTATCTGAATTTAATGTAAGGTGTGAATGCCATTCTTTGATGTAATGTTTGAATAAACAATCTTTAAGAGCCTTTTTAAACTGGTATGCCCCTTTAATGGGCAAATCTCTAATCCCATTAATATTGGTTATGAAACAGTTTATAGAACCAAACCATGATGAATTGTTTTGTTCAAAAAGTAATTTTGATTCTCGATATGCATCAAACAATAGTGGAAATGACTGACCAAGATTTTCGAGTCTGTACCAGTAACTTAACATACTTTTTAATATGTCAAAGTGAAGGGGGAATCTTCCCAATTCCGACAGTACGGCAAAGTTTGTTGCAGATTTATGTACCCCAAGTATTGATTTGCAAAATTTGAGATGTAGTTTATCACAAAGTTGGTTTGAGTAAATTTTGTCTATTGTACCACCGGAGTTAGTAAATTTTTTGGAAAAAGGATTGAAATAACCTACTTTTATTTTGGAAATAGCATTTGATATTTCTGAAATGGATATACGTTTGTCCAAGTCATTAAAACATTTTTCTTTTTCTAACTCATTTAGAATATTATCTAGCTGTGCCAGACGGTGGTTGAAATTTGGTTTGGGTTTGTTCAGGTCATGAAAATGGGAGACCCATGTTGTTGGGTCAATTACATCTGCATTGTTGTTTTTTTCTACTCCCTGAAGTTTCTCAATCAATTTCCAGTAAGATTTTGGATTTTCATCATGTAAGGTTTCTAACTGTCTTAATAAAGATTGTTTAAATTCTCGACATTTAAATTTTCTCATTTTGGTATATTCCCTATATAATTTGTAGTAGTGGTTTTTCACTATTGGATCTTTCGGAAATTTGGAGTATATTTTACCATAATTAAACAGATTTCTCCGCATGGATTTTAAGTCTATATCGAACCATTTGTGCATTTTTTTGTTTGTCTTATTGTGTTTAATTTTAGATTTTCGAAGAGATTTGTCTGCTGCTTTAATAATTATATTTGATAATTCTGTGGAGGCATTGTCAATCAGTTCGTGAGAGTCAAGATTTTTACAACTTGAGAGATTTTGTAATCTCTCTTGAATGTTTGTAGAATTAAGGGCTGCCTGAAAAAGAACAGGTGATTCATCTGACCATATGTAGTTTGGTGAAATTGGATGTGTATTAGTATCCTTAGTATTATCAGACTTAAAAGAGAATCTAGCGGACAGTGACCATTGTAGAAGGCAATGACAATCAGACAGTGTAGGTAAAAAATCAGAAATACTGAAATACAATATTTGATTAAAAATATTTTCTGAAGCCAAAACATAGTCTACTGTGCTACAGCCATTTGGTGTAAAACAAGTGTACTTGCCAAACATATCACCAAAAGTACGACCATTCAGTATTCTCAGTTGATTCGCAATGCACATATCTAACAAGTCTTTGCCCCTATTATCTAACTTAGAATCCATATTGTGACGATTTGTAATTTGATTGTTTATAGTATATGATGAATGGAGAGGGAGAAACTCATTATCATCGTTTGCAATAAAGTCTGGATCTGTTGAAACTCTCGCATTGAAGTCACCACATAGTAAAATGTTTCCCTTGGGTTTATAAAATGATATATCTTTTTCAATACAGTCAAGAATATCGTAATTGATACCCTTGGAATATGAGGAGTTTTCTGGAGGGTTGTATATCATACAAATGTATAAATCTTTGTCAAAATCGAAAAAATCTTTCTCCAGTTTTATCCACTGAAAGTCAGCTTTTGTGTTTTTTTAGAATTTTTATATGAGGTTTAAATTCATTTTTACATAGCATTGCTAACCCTCCAAAAGTTCTATTGTTATGTTTAGAAGCAGATCTACAGACAAAGTGACAATAGTAGTTTCCAATCTTGTACATTCGTTGTTCATGACTTATATGAGTTTCCGCTAAAAAAATAATATCAAACATATATGTATGCCATGTTTACGAACAACAGGTATATGATGTATTTAAGGAAAACCAGATTCATTCTTTTTTTCATGCATATCATATTACCATATTTTGTAAATATTTGACTTTGACTTGTATTCGATGAAAAGTCCGTTTTGAATTAAATTCTGTACATGCCTTTTGGTAACAACTTTATTATATCATTTTAATATTCAATTTGTTTAATTACTACACAGAGAGTATTGTCATTTAAATTTGTAAGGTATCTTCCATTTGAAATTTAATACTTGTAAGATTTGGACCAATCTATATATTTACAAACATTTTCAATGTAGATCTGGTGCCTTATTATCCATTGTTATCTTTCAGTTAAAAGTGTTTGTTTTCCCAGAAGGCACCAGAAACCATGAAGGTTCAATGCTGCCATTTAAAAAAGGAGCCTTTCACATAGCAGTTCAATCTCAGGTAAAAATTTCCCCACTAGCTACACGGCCAGAATAAAATTATGATCAAACAAATCATGCTGTGCATACAAATGAAATGTACGATATACATGTATGTAAGTCTAGAAGTGCAATTTTTGATAAAATGTAATTTTTTGTTTTTCTTATAGGTGCCAATAATACCAGTTGTTTTTTCATCGTATAAATCCATCTATAGCAAGGAAAATAAAAAATTTCAATCTGGTAAGTGAAATTTTTGCTTTAAAGTTGTTTCTTTCATTGCGATAAAATATTCATGGATTTAGAAATACATATTGGCTTGTGGTGTCCTGATTTTATGCTTGAAGTCTTCCATTTAGAATGGTTGTGGTAGCTCAGTGGTAGAGCATTCACTTTGTAACCTGGAGGTCATGAGTTCCGAGTCCCACTCGTGCCATGACCATGTCAAACCTAAGATGTTAACCTAGGCAGCGATTGCTCCTTTGCCAAACGCTCAGCATTTAGAAGTGAGAATCACGGGTCTTTCGAATATGACCTTAAAAACGGAAGTCCTGTGTTGCGGCAGGCGTTGGTACAATAAAGATTCCTTACTGCTATGGCCCCGAGTGCTAAGCATAGGTCTAAATTTCTGGTACTTCACCTACAGCTGGTGACGTCTCAGTATGAGTGAAAAATTCTTGATGGGACGTGAAACAAACAATCAATCCATTTTTGGAATTCACTTTTTGTGGAAGATGACTTTCTTCATACCACCAAATCAACAAAAAGTACACCCCACCATGAAAATTACTGGGGGAATTTTTGAATTGTTGAAACTTTTGGATAGAAAATTAGATAAGCCAGCAAACAAATAAACAATTTTCATGAGAGGATAAAAGAAAGATTCAGAATGTAAGTCACAGAGTTGTATTCAGACGGCTGATAACATGCAGTTGTCAGGGCTTACAACAAGGGACGACAGGAGGCAATTATTCATCGTTTCAATGATCGGATTCACCGCTTCAAATTTCATAATTTGCAAAAGAAACTATCGGAAATTACTCTAAAACAGCCTTTTCAAATGGCTAAATTCACCACTTTACTATAAATTATTGAAAGTCCAGATTGGTTATTAGCTATTAAAGTCATCAAGACTAGAAATCCTTTATGCTATAGGCTAACCGATACATGTAACAAGCATATTTATATACATGCAGTTGTTAGAAAGTTGAGACTTGTTTTTACAGGAAAAATCACCATAACTTGCCTTCCTCCAGTTCCCACTGCAGGTCTTACCAAAGAAGACATCCCTAACTTACTGGATTCTATACGGAATTCTATGGTAGAAACTTACAACAGAACTTCATCCACCAAAGACAAGACTGACTAGTCAAAGCTTTATGTAAACAGTGATATTTACACATTTTACATGCTTTTTAACAATCTTATAGAAGTTATTTTATTTATATTTAGGTTTTTGTGTGAAAAGATAGTCATTATTTCAAGCTCTGAATACTCTGTGTATTTGCGTGATTTGTAATAGCACAGGTAGAATGCAATTTCACTCACTGAGTACATGTATGTGTATGATGCAAAATGGGGAATTGATATTTCTTTTCCAAATACATTAGCACCAGAACCCCTGACATCTTGGGTGGATTTTTAATTCACTGTGTATGATGTAAATACTGTGTACTCACAGAATGGATATTCTGCTCATTGTATAAGTCTGATTAATTAATAAGTCTGATTAATTAATCAGACTAAATATACCGAAGATTAATATTGAATATGGATTACCAGAAATATGGTATGTAGTGATGATTTACAGTGCCCTTGCAGTTTCAAGTAAAATACAAGTACATGTACCATCAAAATACTTCTACAGCTGTAATATCGATTAAATACCTATTTTCGTATATTCTGTTTCCAAGGAATTGTTAGGTGGAACTCCTTTGTTATGTGATATTTACAAAATAAATTTTCGTATCTTTTGTTTCCAAGAAAATGTCATGTGGAATAGTTTTATAGGGTTTTTTTTTTTGCTATTTGATGTTTACAAAATGCATTTTCGTATACCGGTATTCTGTTTCCAAGAAATTGTTAAGTGGAATTGTTTTGTAGGTTTTCTTTTGTTATGTGATATTCACAAAATTCTGTTTCCAAGAAATTGTTAAGTGGAATTCTTTTGTAGGTTTTCTTTGATTATGTGAAATTTACAAAATAAACACTTGAGCATAATAAAATGTTCACTTCACTTTTTTTCATAAACCAGAGTGATCTTGTGCCATCGCTTCCCAGAGTGGTGTCGACATGACTCCTAATTACTATATCAATCAATCAATCAATGCTTTATTCTCATAAATGTACAGTCATACATTACAGAGAGAAAGTTGGGAAATACAGAATACTGCATATACAACATGTACAGGAATAAATATTTTTTTCATATAACTATGTATAACGTGGAGAAACATTGATTCAACAAATGAACATTACCACGAGACGAAGTTATATCCTAATGGAATTATTAAAGCTACATAAAGTCCACATTTTCCTTTACAACAAATAGAAATTTACATAAACTTTTAAGCAGTGCAAGATTTGTTGATGTAAATAGCTTGTGGAATTTTATAATATTTATATTGAATGAAGGAGTAAATGTTGAAGTATTAAATGTTGGAGAATTGGCCCTCTAGTGGTGAAATCTTTAATGACATCTATATTGACTGACCAATGTAAGTATTAACTATTCACCCCACCGTCTGGAATCTTTCTCGGAGCACGGACACCTGAAGTGTGGATAGCGTGTATAGATCTTGTGAACATGTCCTCACCCCCCCCCCCCCCCCCCCCCCCATTCCTCTACCCAAAGGAAAAATAAACCAATAATTTATCCTAAATGTGAAGTGTAGATAGCGTATAAAGATGTGTACATACCCCCCCCCCCCTTCCTTCTACCCAAAGATAAAATTAAATACAGACCCAATAAACTGGTGTCTTTGGAAAGTGTACAAAGTACTTAGGCTGCCTTTATTACATCTGACTTTTAAGTGGAGCGACCATATAAATACCATCTGGTTAAACTAAGTAATAAGACCTATTAAAGGCTTCCTACGTCGTAACATCGATATCAGTTCAACATCTGTCGAAGAGAATGCTTACAAATTAGTAAGACCCCTGGTTAAGTACATTTTGTATGTTTATCAGTTTGGGATCCATATCCTCATAAAGACATCCATAGACTTGAACTGGTGCAAAGAGCAGCCCGCTATGTTAGCTACAGGTACGGGAACAGGTCTAGTGTGGATGGTATAATAGAACATCTCGACTGGACGCCACTAGAACATCATCGTAGACATGCCAGACTCACCACACTATACAAAATTGTAAACAATGAAATGGTTATTGACGAGCGATAGATTTATACCATCCTTGCGCAAGACCAGGCATTCTCACCATCTTGCCTTTCAACTTCCATCAAGCAATACTTCCTATCGCAAATTCTCATTCTTCCTACGTACCATCAGCGAATGGAACGCATTACCACCAGGAATTGTGTCTCTCAAAACACCTAAAACCTTCAGGGAGCAGATGTCCAAACAAAAATTTGAAACCTACAAATTTTTAGTTTTTATTTTCAAATTTTACTTTCGCTCTCTCAATTACCGGACCAGACGAACCAATAATTTACACAAAACGTGGCTTCCTCGCCGATCACCTTCATAAGTCGTTCTGCATAGCCCGTTTCTACCTTCTGTAAGGTTTTGAGATGGCCACTTGTGAGATACTAATATTATATAGTATGATTACTTCAACATTGATGAATAGCACCTTCCATAACAAGAGATGTTTATGAATATCCAAGATATTTTGCGTGTGTGAAATCGATGGCTGCTAGTACAGCTAAAATGATGTTTTGATGAAAGGTGAAGATAACGGACAGTGATCATTCTCATAACTCCGATCCTATAAGCAATACAAAATAGAGAGTTGGGCAAACACGAACCCCTGTATATACCAGAGGTGGGATCAGGTGCCTAGGAGGAGTAAGCATTCCCTGTCGACCGGTCACACCCGCCGTGAGTCCTACATGCATCTACATCTTGATCAAGTAAATGGGGTTATCCGTAGTCAAAATCAGTGTGCCAAGAACGGCCTAACAATCGGTATGAAACATTTGACCCAATGACAGGCTGTGTTGTCAAACTAGATCATTATAACAAGCATAGAATTTGTCAAATGCGGACTTTAAGCGAGACCTTTGAAACCCCTGTACCATCAACTTGTTTGTCAGTAGCCTGCCTCGATTAAAAAAAAAACTGACCATACACAGAACAAGCTCTTGCGTATCGTATCAGTTGAGATATAAACACCATATGCAGATGATAATGTAATATTGCTACATAAATATGGGAAGTTGACGATGGAGAAGCTGAAATAATCCCGTTTGTCATGATGTTGAGTTACTAGTTTGCCGTTAATTCTATTTCCAATAAAATATCGAAGTGTGAAGCAGAAGTGAACAACTCACGATCTGTGGTGTCTTTTATTTCTATTGATTGATTGAATATTGTTTTCTCGAGAATATTTCACTCATATGGAGACGTCACCATTGCCGGTGAAGGGCTGCAAAATTTAGGCCTATGCTCGGCGCTTAAGGCCTTTGAGCAGGGAGGGATCTTTATCGTGCCACACCGGCTATGACACGTCGGTTTTTGCGGTCTCATCCGAAGGACCGCCCCATTTAGTCGCCTTTTACGACACGCAAGGGGTACTGAGGACCTATTCTAACCCGGATCCCCACGGATTGTCATTTATTTCGAGTACACAGGGATATATATATATATATATATATATATATATATATATATAATATTCAACTACATGTATTTATAAAATTATTGCACTGTACATTGCTTTGACGTCAACAGCAGACGAAATACATATATAAATTATGCAATCTATAATCAAAATTAGATCCTATGATCCGCTCATCTACTATCGCTACACTAGTTAATTAGATTGATACATTATGCTGGAGAGACGCTGTCCTTCAAGAGGTTGGCATAAGACATTTGTGGCTTGCGCTTTCCTTGTGATTTCAACAGATGATTTGTGTTCTTGCTTTTTTTTTCGTTAAATCTTATAGGTTCTTCATCATATTTGAAATATTTTCGTTTCGATTTGGTGTATGTGATTGGTATATTTAGCTGCAATGCACAGAAATGTGTCCCTCGGGATTCTATGACCGAATTCAGAATTCCCACTTCCATTGTGGGAGATCTCGCAGGTTATCGCTATTTATATGAGAGTTGCCAGTTTAAGTGCTTTGATTATTTCACTGGATAAGAGTATTAAGAAATGCTGAACGACGATCATCTTATTTAATAAATAAAATTGTTTCATAAAAGTAATTTATTGTATGGCTTTCATTCTTGTCTAAGATTTCCATTGCTTGATCTAAATATGATTTCGTCAGGTGGATGTCCAGTTTCTGAAAGAAAAAAAAGGAAACGTACAAGGGGTTCGTTGACCAGTATGCTTATAACTACAAGGAACAGTTTTTCAGTGGGTAGAAAATTAGCTGCTTCAACTTAGTTAAAATTGAGGGTTTTTTATACGTCCATCGTTATGGCGCTGTCCGTGTGTCCGTCCGTCTAACTGGCTGGCTGGCCGTCCGAGGTCATGTTTTCCGGACTTTCTTCTGAAGCGGATGCATGTATGTAGCTTTTGAATTTAGTCACAACTTCTCTCCCAAGAAGCGTAAGAACAAGTTTGCTTTTCAACTGGATTGGTGCACTGTGACCTACTTTATGATTAACAGTAGGTCAAACAGTTTTCCAGACTTTTTTCATTAAGGATACAGGTTAAGTTTGCATTTCAGCTGGAGATCCTTCCGTCGGTGACCTACTTTAAGGCTAAAAGTAGGTCAAACAGTTTTCCGGACTTTTTGTATTACAAATATTGCCCTGAAATTTAGTCATAAGCTTCCTCTTGGAGGAATACAATTTCAGTTTACATTTCAGCTGGATTTGTCTCTCCTTCTGTGACCTACTTTAGGGCTTACAGTAGGTCAAACAGTTGTCCGAACTTTTTTCCATTACGGATACAGATATTTCCCTGAAATTAGTCATAGGCTTCCTCTTGGAAGAATACAATTTCAGTTTGCATTTCAGCTGGATTAATGCACCATGACCTACTTCAGGGCTAAAAGTAGGTCAAACAGTTTTCCAGGTTTTTTCATTGTGGATACAGGTATTGTCCTGAAATTTTGTCACAACCTCCCTCTCAGAGAAATACATACTAAGTTCATATTTCAACGTGATTGGTGTACCGTGACCTAATTTAGGACTAAAAGTAGGTTAAAAAGTTTCCTGAACTTTTTTCTCAAATGCATACAGATATGGCAACCTCTCTCTCAGAGAAATACATAATCAGTTCACATGTCAGAGAGATTGGTGCACCATGATCTACTTTAAAGTTTTTCTATTAAGAATGTGTGTGATATCAATTCAAAGTGCATAATGTGCTTACAGGTTGAATTTCACTGTCTGATAGGCGTATGTTGTACCGTTTGCGGTACTCTTGTTTTTTTCAATGTCCAGAGTAAAGACAACATAATTAAAATTAATTTTTTTTAATGTTCAAAATTAAAGACAATGTTAAAACAACGTACGGTATCATAGAATTCTCTCATATTAAATTTCCCCCAAAGGAGAGTTACACAACAGATGTACTATAACAGAAGAACAAACATCACATATGTAGTGAAATCAGGAGAACATGTTGAGAGTACATGTTATAGGTTAATTGTACCACAGGTACCCGAATTAGAGGAAAATGCCATTTCACATCTGTTTATGCACATGCGCTGTACGCCTGTACACGTATTATATATGTACATGAAAGTATACATACATACGCATACATCTATATTTACGCATACATAAAACTAGTAAGTACACTGCATGAAGATAACCTACACTGGGAAGTTACATGGGTTTGTTATTGTTCATTTATGGTTGAAAGGAATTATGTAACTACATGAGACATTCTGTAGTACCAGGCAGCTGCACCAGATACAGATCACGCCTGTCGAGTCCACACAACTCAGCGGATAGGTTGAAGGTCAACTGAAACTATTTTCAAAGTTCGGTTTTCAAATAAATTTAGCTAGAAAATACCATTCCTTCAATGTTTTTTCATATGAATATTTTTGGTCTCGACCATCCAGGCAAATACGGCGTCGCTAATTTCAACCCGGTAAAATTAGCGACTATTGTTTGTCATCAAGCTTCTCTAGATACAGAGGTTCCTATGCAAGCTGTTGAACACGTTCAAATTTGTAAAACGTCGATGACAAATTATACACATTTCGGGGAGAATATTGACGAGAGTCCAAAGTTTATGAATTAGCAAAGTTGAACTTCGTGAATGTCTGTAGGAATTTTCATGGGCATGTTCGGATTTCTACTTTGGGTTAAATACATATGAAGAGTGTGAAGTCAGGGTCTGATTTAGTGGTTGAGAAATAAAGTTAACAGTCTTTTTCATTCTGCTTTGGTGGGAAACGTTTCACTTTGGAATGAAACCGAACATTGGGTCAAATGCTGTGAAAGTGTTTCATACCAATTGTTAGACCGTTCTTGGCACAATGATTTTGACTACGGATTACTCCGTTATAGGGCTCAAGGTGTGTGTGACCGGTCGACAAGGGATGCTTACTCCTCCTAGGCACATGACCCCACCTCATATATATCCAGGATCCGTGTTTGCCCAACTCTCTATTTTGTATTCCTCATAGGACTTGAGATTGATAAGTGTTCGTTACCTTTCATTTGAACGTTATACTTGTTGATGAATGTTTGTGTTTTGGAAAGTCGATGTATGAGAAAAGATCTGTTTAGTGAGGTTGCTTGTTCCCATTCGACCTAGGCGACCAAAAAACTGCAATTTTCGTTCTTCTATTTCAGAAACTATTGGTAGAAGTCCGAAAAGTGATGAGCACATGTCCGATCGTGTCTGTTTGTGGAGATTCATAGCATATTTATAGACGAAGTGCTGAAGGGAGCGAACATCTTTCTGAGATTACACCATAGTTCGCTTCCGTATAAGACACTAGAAACTCGTTTATACAGCGTGGATAAATTCGCAGGGTTAAGATGTTCAGTGATTTTAAGAGCAAAACATGACCGTTGTCCTTTTCTACATGCATTTGCAATCCTATCGCTGGGGTCAATTTTGCGTCAAGAAGAATACCGAGATGAGTGTAAACTTTTGAGAGAGTGTAATGGTTTCCTGGTCAAGTCGCCATAAGATGGAGTCATTGCCTGTGCCTGAGGGAGGGAAGCACGGAACACTAGATTTATTTGCGTTGAGAGTCCATAAAGACCCTGTCACACCGATATGGCGTAATTTGAGCACGAGACCGTGCCTCCAGACAGTATCGAAAGCTTTTTGCGTACCCAGAAAGGTAATGAAGATAGGACTACCATGTTCTAAGTTGTGGAAGATAGTTTCTTGAAGATTGAACGAGGCTGTAATGGATCCGAGTCTTGGTTGGAAGCCTCGTTGTGGATTTGGAAATTGGATGGATCACAAATCCTTAGCATCAGTATTTTCTCAAATGATTTCATAAGACATGAAAAGTAGAGCGATTGGTTGGTGTTATGGGTCAGAACAAACCCTTAATATAGTGCACCAGAATTAACTAACAAAAGGCAATTAAACAATTGATGATATTTATTTACAATTAATTATTCAAAGAAAATTGTAACAATAACAAAATACTAAATTACGGTAGTTGAACAATAAATCCGAACAGAATCTACACGTGTACACAAAAGTAGTAATTCCAAAATCCTAGTTCCCAGCATAAAAATCCAAATGCATAGAAAGTGTCTAACCAGAGCTTTTTTAATCAGAAGAATTCCAGTGTATTTATAATAAGAATGAATTTTCTAGTATAATCTTGAAAGACAATGATGCAACCATTACGTCATCTTTCTATTAAAAATAACACGAGGTCTAGAACAATCTAGGTCACAGGTGTCACAACACGTAAACAACTCTCTAAAATAATCTAGTTCACAGGTGTCAATTTCAGTGCAAGCAGTATACAAAAGTTAATAAATATCAGGAGATCTTTTGGGCTTATTATTTCCCTTGTAGATAGGCACTATGAGGTATATTTTTCTTCTAGATAGATACGATTTTACCAATCATGATTATTACATTGAAGAGGTACTAAATGTATATGGATAACGAGGGTCCTCCGTGTTCGTGTTGAATACGGCCAAGTCCAAGTGCCTTTCTGCGTTTAGGTTCCTTGATAAGGTTAGGGACCTTAGTTGAGGATATTTCTCTTGTTGGAATAGTAGAGTATGGTTGAAGACTAATAAATATCTTAATCGCGGTGTACGAGTTTTCAACAAGGTGAAAGAACTGTGAGTCAAGGTTCTTACAGTCATTTGGATTGTAGACCCGTGCAAAGTGACTGGCAAAGCAGTTTGCAATGCAATCAGGATTGCCGAACAGTTTTCCGTCAAGTTCAATTTCTGGATACGATTTTGTATTTTTGGGATACTGGCGTTTAACAAGTTTCCAGAATAACCTTACGTCACATTCAGAAGCTTCATCAATGTCATGGAATATGGGTATCCGGGTTAGAATAGGTCCTCAGTACCCCTTGCTTGGCGTAAGAGGCGACTAAATGGGGCGGTCCTTTGGATGAAACCGCAAAAACCAAGGCCCCACAGCAGGTGTGGCACGATAAAGATCCCTCCCTGTTCAAAGGCCGTAAGCGCCGAGCATAGACCTAAATTTTGCAGTCTTCATATGAGTGAAATAACGTTGAATAATATATAATCACCCAACCAACCGATGCCATGTATCTTTCATGTTCAGCATTTATCTCGTTCCGAAAGTTTCTTTTTTCTCGTTGGTAGATTTTGTCAGATTCATGTATCATACCTGGAAGACGGCCTTCACTTAACAAGATATTCCGTTAATACCGTTCTCAGCTGTGCAGAATTTTAACCTTAGGCGTTCATTCTGGTCTAACGTGAGGTTTAAACTTTGCTGAGGGAATAAAAAGGGATGCAGCAGTGTATAATATAGGGTGCAAATCGGTGCATAAAGTATTGTCATCAACAGAGCTAAGATTTCTGTCGAATAGAACACTTGATTCATTGTTGATATACAGTTTATAACCTTGCAGTTTGCCTACATCTGCTTTGTGCCAAGCTGACAGAGAGTTATGGGGTTTACATGAAACATTATTCTTTACGTTTAAAGCAATATCCATATAAACTGGAAGGTGGTCAGAGGTGGAACTGAAAGCACATTCTTATAAAAATGTGATACTTGTGTATATTGCTACAAGGAGTTTTCTTACACAAAATAAAACTAATGTGGTCTTAGTTTGTAAAAAGGTGTAGATAGACCCTTTAACAGGAAAATCAACGCTGGAACGACATACATGTATATCGTTTCGAAAAATAAATCCTTTTTAATAGTGCTTTAGACTTGTATGAATTAACATGAGACAGATCAATTTCATAAATACTGGCACTGAGATCGACTCCAATTACCATATCAACTAGAGTGCAAAGGTAATTAAACAGTACATCTAAAAGGTTTAATTCAGTATGGTATGGTTGAAATTTGCTATCTGATGGTAAATATGCACCGAGTATATACAACGAGCATTGGTCTCTGTATTTAGACTCAATATTTTGTCAGTTTAAACTACAGAGCCAACAGGCATCTTACCGTTTGACAGTTTGAAAACATTTTGCTTTTACAATTATGATTGTGAATGTTGGTAATTGATTTTTTCTTCAATGTTATCATTGGTTTCTTCTGTAAATTGTATTGTATTGAAAGTATTGAATCGTGGCATAAGTATTGCAATATCTATTGTATCGTGAAGGGGGCGTATCGTTTCAGCCCTATGGCATTGCCTTAGCATTTCTTGGTCCTTCTGTTTTCTGATTATATTTTGTTGTCATGAAATCTTATCCTTACATATTTCTTTAGTTTGTGGTGTATAAATTTGTGTCTTAGATTAGTTATGTTTGCATGTACTGTATGTAGTTTTAGTGTCTGTAATATACATTATACGTATTGTCCAGAATTGTTGATAAACATATGGACGATGACATCATGTCACGTGGTCAAAATCGTCAGTCCCATTCACCCTTTAAAAAAGTAACTTGTACTGTATTATAGAATTCTCGCTCCCAGAATATCAGTAAGTAGTCCACAGTGGATGATTTTACTATATAGCATCAGTCTTTTACCTGTTTAGCTCTGTCCAAGAGACTAACCCCTGACGCAAAGGTATGTAATTTCACAATTTTGGTAGAGGGCTACCTGCTCTTCATAACTATGCGTAGAGTATCAATGAACGCTACACAGAAGCAAAGAAGACGATGGTTTTTACAGAATAAATGCGTTTTCATTATAAATTCATTTGGGTGTGCCCTAAAACCCCTTCCTGGCCCAAGGTTGGGGAATTTCACAATTTTGGTAGACAGCAATTAACATGGTTTTATAACCAATACACATAAATCTAAATAGTACATGTAAGGTCATATGATATCCAGGATTTATATAAGCATAAATTATCACACATAACTTATTATATTATTTGACAATTCACATTTTAACGATTTATTTGAAGAAAAAAACTATTAACACGTTATAAATGCAGATGTTTAGAAATTCAAGTGTGATTCATTTATCTGCCCATAAAAGCGAAAGAAAGTCAATCTTTTAAAAACAAATACTGATAACAAATTATCACAGATGAAAAACAAATACTGATAACAAATTATCACAGATGAAAAACAAATACTGATAACAAATTATCACAGATGAAAAACAAATACTGATAACAAATTATCACAGATGATTCTGTATGTGATTTTCATAAGTTTTCATTCTAGTTTCAGGTCCATTTGGCGTGCTTATCATTGGCGGATTTTGGTGGACGTGAGTTAGTATCCCCCTATTAAATTTTCAACCTGTCCTTAATATCTTAAGGAAATCACGTTTTCTCCTTCGCAATAACTGTACGATTTACCAATGAAAATTTACTCGTGTCGTATAGGGTTCCTGTCTTTCTTACTGCGGTTACAAATTTAAAAAAAAAATTACTTATAGTACTGCTGAGTTCAGTTCTAACGAGATACGATATATTTTTTCAACCAAAAATCTGAATTGAATATCATATGTTTTGAAATTACGTTTTTCTCAAGATTTCTTTTTTTATTTATCAGTAAATAAGCAATGGATAGCCAGGAGACCAAGTGCTACTGACAATGCAGTTTTAAAGAACCGTGAACGTGCTGTTCATTCAAGGTGACTTTAAATCCACAAATACGATGTTTTAAAATAAACATGCAGATACACATAGAACAACCGTCACGTACACTGTGTGTTATTAAAGTGTGCTGTAGGGCATAACGGAAATAATTCTTTTCTTTTTTTTTGGCGAGGCTTAAATCTTTAAAAAAAAATGTAATACAAGTTTCTGTCAGCACAGAGATCGTAGGAGCAAGGACGATCCCTATCTTATGGCACATGACATGGAAGGATAGCTGTATGAAATCTGTCCTTTTCTAAAAATAATAATAATAAATAAATAAATAAAAAATATAAAATAAAATATAATATTAGATCAATAAATTCAGCGAATGAATTGCTGACATTTTAACAATTCAGCCATGGCATTAGCTTTGTGAACAGATGAATGAAATAACCTAGGATAAATTAATTTTTATACCTGCACTTTCTAGAGATAGTTCGGGTATATTGTTACTACCGTGGTCCCGTCCGTCTGTCACCCTTTCTTATTCCTAAATCTCCTCTTTTATTTTAAACAGTGACCAATTAGTCTTTTGGAATATGATTGGTGGTGTCCTGTAGATGTACAATAAGGTTTTGGAACTTTCAATTTTATTCTGGGGGCAAAATGGGAGTAAAAAACGATGTTTTTCTACAAAAACCTGGTTTCCAGAACTACTCTTACATTTTACACAGTAGCCAAATCATCTTTGGGAAGATAATTATAGTTTCACTCTGATTGTTAGGCCGTTCTCGGCACACTGATTTTGACTACGGATAACTCCGTTTACCTGATCAAGATATAGGGCTCACGGCGGGTGTGACCAGTCGACAGGGGATGCTTACTCCTCCTAGGCACCTGATCCCACCTTTGGTGTACCCAGAGGTCCGTGTTTGCCCAATTCTCTATTTTTTATTGCTTATAGGAGTTATGAGATTAATCACTGTTCGTTATCTTTACTTTTCACGGATGTGCAATAAGGTCTCAGAAAAAAGAAAGGTTTCAGAAAAATCTGGTTCCCAGATCTCCTTTTACATTTTATGCAATGAAATTTAAGAGGAGTTCCGAGAATCATTTTTTAAATTGAAAAACGTCGTATTTAACCCCCCCCCCCTCCCCAATTGGTTTCCAGGATGAAAATGAAAAATTCTGAAACCGGATTGTACATCTACACCAATTATCTTCCAGTGGATGATTTGGCTAATATATAAAAGGGGTCCTGGTGTTCGTGTAATACATGCATGGGTTGTTTTATTGCATGCAGATATAAACGACAACTTACGTGTTTTTCTGAAAAATACAATGTATTTTCAACTTAGATGTAAAATATGAAGTATAAACAAGGAAAATGTCAAAGATCATAAAGTTTCATGACAACAGATTTGTATAACGTATTTCACCATAACTTTTGTAACAAGGAGATTTGATGAATTTTTATCTAATTTGACCCATGCTAGTAACTGTCGTTTAAGCAGCAGTCACACCTCACCGGATAATGCTAACGGACGTCCAACGGATAACAAAACTGTCAATCCACTCCTCTCTGCTCCTTTGCATTTCTCTTTCGGCCAACGCGTTCCTTGTACGGTGAAGTCCGGTCTATCCGGCGGACAGTTTGTAGCATGTTCAAAACTGAAACGGACACCACCGGACAAGGAGTCCGCTTAGAATACGGTAGCTATGCGTTGATATATTTTAATCGGGACTCGTGCGTTTCTTTTCCTGCACTTTTCCAGTTCATATCTGTTAATGTCTGATGGACATGAATCATGACTGGACTACTACCGGACATGCAGCGGGTCAACCGAAGATGTAATAGACACTAACCTCATGTTTACGGACAAGAAATGCAAGAAACTGGCGAATAACTGTTGTCAAACGGAGGTCCACGGGACCGGTGTTGTATAGTAGCCTTTCCCCCCTAGCCATCTCCCCCCCCCCCCCCCCCGAAAAATGGCTATATAGTAGTCCCCCCCCCGGAAAAATAGCTATATAGTAGATCTTCCCCCACGGGAATGTGGCTATATAGTAGGATTTTCTACCTTTTATAGCCAGATGACCCCCACGGAAAATATAGATTTTCCCCCTTCTTTTCATTCCGGTTACGTTTACGGCGGACCATTCCCGTACATATTCATTCCATTCTGAAATTAATCCTTTTTTTGGGCTATTCATTTCTTTTATATCCTAAATGGATAGTTAATTTCCGAATTCCCTTGATTGGGATTTTTGGAAATAAATATTAATTCAACAAACATCGTTTCATTCAGTCGAATGTTATGTAAAACAATCATATACGTATTTAGAATGTAAAATCAGAATAGTTCGTGCTTTTAAAACAGCACCTATTTATGCAACTCGGAATTTGTTAATTAAACGGATAAGTATATATCGTTCGAGGAATCAAAATTGACTCTCTCCAATTGATAAACACAAAAACTTTTCATACAGATAGTGGAGTAAACTTAAATTGTCCAATTCTGTTGGTTGCCTACCCCTGATTCCAAATTCCCGCTACTAAGGAATCTACTCGCTCTCTCGCTAGACATGATTCTCTACACCTCTTTAGGGGGGAAGTAGGATTTTTCAATTGAATTAGATGTTTTTGAGAGGAAACCTTTCCCTCAACTGTTCTCGGGTCATTGGTGGATTAATAGATGTGAATATGTTATCGATATAATCGTAATTAGTCCAGGCGGTGCAACTCAGTCCCAGCTGTACTGTCAGTACTTTAATTTATACATATTCGTTTACATGATTTCTCCATAGATGAATTTATTTTGAATCTAACAGATGGACAACGTCATCATATTGCATTCCTATACGAAGAATAATCTGGAAAAGTTTTGATTTTTAGTATGCATTCCTAAAATGTTTTAGCTCGCTCAACTGAGCTTTTCTGATCACCTCTTGGCCGTTGTCTGTCTGTCTGTAACCTTTCCACATTTTCGACTTCTTCTCCAGAACCACTAGATCAATTTCAACCAAACTTGGCACAAAGCTACCTGGGGTAATGGGGATTCAAGGTTATTTAAATGAAGGGCCACAATAACAGCAAATTAGTAAAAATGCATTGACGACTTTTCAAAATCTTCTTCTCCAAAACCACTGGGCCAATTTCAACCAAACTTGACACAAAGCATTCTTAGATTAAATCTGTTTAAATGAAGAGTTATAGGGCCTCTACAGGGGGATATAATAATCAAATAATGAATTTTGTGTTGTTACCTTTGAATTTTTTCTGAATCAAATTACTACATGTAGTATAATGATAGTTTTGCTCAAGCTTGTTTATTACTAGGACCTGCTGCTCAGGTGAGCAATGTTGCTTATGGGCCTCTCGTTACTTTTTACGTTTCATACAGCAATTTGATAAAAGTGAGGGTAGAATTATTCAAGTGTTAAAACTGCAGTCTTGCACATACATTCATGTGCGTTTCTCTTTAATTTGTGGATTTTATTCAATTTTGTTAATATTCTTTTACAAATAAAATGAAAAAGCGACTGTTCTTGAATGTTTCAAACTCGTTTCTAGAATGCAACTGGAAATCCTATAAATATTCATCTAAAGTTGAATATAAGAGATTCACTAATTTCCTCCCTATTTTGTCTCTTTGTAAAATGCTAACACCTTGATACTTGAGGAGTCGTTTTTGGAACATAAATTACGTAACTGTTCTCCGATACAGTTTAAAGTCTTAAATGAACTCAGTATAACATCTTATAAATACATGTACCATTTATAATAAACATTTTTAGGTCACCTGGGTCACTCTGGTGACCTATTGCTATTGGTCTGCGTCAGTCGTCGTCCCTTGTCCATCGTCCGCCCAGTGTTAACAACTCAAAAACTACTGCACCAATCTTCACCCAATTTGATATGCAACATCTATAGGAGAAGGGAACCAGAAAGTGTAAATTTCATGACCCACCATCCCATCCCAAATGGGCCTTAATGTTGGGGTAAAAACTGTAAAAAAAAAATTGCAATTCTTTAAAAATCTTCTCTACTTTTAGTCATATAGCAGACTATCTGAATATATAGTAATGATGAGCCAGAAAGTCTCTACCAAAATTGTAAAGAGCAAGGTACATTAAGGCCCAAATTTCGCCACAAAATAAGGATAAATTTAAAATGTGGTTTCACTTGGTTTAATCATTATGATTATGCACTAGGGCATTGGCCCTGATGATACATGTGGAAATTAGTGACGTAATATGTTCTGTGACGTCATTTTCCTTATCTCCGATTGACATGATTTACCGAAATCGCCGAAATTCGCCGTTTTTTATGCCTTTGAAACCATTTTTAAGATAGAGCACATGCAACAACCACAAAGATGTTTTGTGTACAAATTAATCATGTTGAAAGTCAGCAATGAGCAAAATTTCGACTTGGTTGGTAAATGAGCAGACTATTAACTTTAACGTTTAACCATTTCCCGCGTTCATCTGTAATACAAATTTCAACGTTGATGGTGTTCATATATACAAGTTTAATGAATAAATAATATGCATATGTACAGCATATTAAATTTTATAAAACTCTACGTAGTTTGCATTGAAGAAGATAGTGTGTAATCAGAGAATTGGAATCTTCGACACAGATATTTCCGATTCCATTTTTACTCGTTTTATGTTTGATATAGATACGCAATGATATCAACGCAATTAATGGAACACATGGTAAAGTTCAATCACATATTTGTTTTTATCATAGATGGTTTATGATATGAATTATCCCTCTAAATTGGTGTGCATATACTGTGGCGGCTACAATGCGTATCTAAATACATGTCTAAATATGCCTTGCCAGTCTTAATATTCTAACGTACATGTAGGCTAATTATAACTTATTGGGTATGTTGCATGTATAATTTCAAATGCTATTCTAATATTGTATTAAGCATTATGTCAGACACATCTAATGATTGTCCATCTGAATTGAAAACCCACTCATGATACATAATATGTATGTTATTAAGTATGACTTTTATTATGTCTTTGGCCTGGCTTTTTTTTAAAATGCACGTCTGCAACCGAATGCAATCTTTGTTTATAAAATAAAAAGTTTAATAATATCGAAAATGAAAGCGTGATAGCTTAATCAGTACCTTTATAGCAGAGCATAATAGTGCGAGAGTTCGAATGCAAAATTCGCTTATATTTTCCCCGTAAAAAGTGAAATAGTAGCAAGTCAAACATACAGGGTTTAGATATAGACACTTGAAAATCAATTCATTACAATATATTGTTCATTATTTACATGCTTCAATACCTGTATTTTTATGACATGCATATTTCCTATCAGAACAATTCCAACTTCATCGATCTGTCGTTTATATTACAAAGTTGTCGAACTCATTTAGGAGAGGTTACTCCATGATAGATATGGTAATGAAATATTCGCATCTACCCTGCTATAAGAGTGAATGTTGGTAGTTGATAGATGAACTATGGTGTCCGGATAGGGCCATTTGCAAAAGCGTGACTGCGCGTTAGTCACAACACGCCGTCACGCCAACAAGCAACGCGCCTTCGCGCTCTCACGCCAAGCAACGCGCCTTCGCGCTCTCACGCCAACAAGCAACGCGCCTTCGCGCAGACAAGCAACGCGCCTTCGCACTCTCACAACAACAAGCAACGCGCCTTCGCGCAGACAAGCAACGCTGCGCGAAGGCGTAATGCTTGTTGGCGTGAGAGCGCGAAGGCGCGTTGATTGTTGTCGTGAGAGCGCGAAGGCGCGTTGATTGTTGTCGTGAGAGCGCGAAGGCGTGTTGCTTGTCTGCGCGAAGGCGCGTTGCTTGTTGGCTTGAGAGCGCGAAGGCGCGTTGCTTGTCTGCGCGAAGGCGCGTTGCTTGTTGGCGTGAGAGCGGGAAGGCGCGTTGCTTGTTGGCGTGGCGGCGTGTTGTGACTAACGCGCAGTCACGCTTTTGCAAATGGCCCTATCCGGACACCATAATGAACAATGTAGTATCTAGATATCTAAATTATTACTCATTTGTAAGCTAAAAGATAAAGTATACGCTTGTATTGTGTGTTCCAAGAGGACAAAACCCGGTGAACCCCGATCATTACATGTAAAAAAAATAAATAGATAAAAAACATTTCTTAAGAAAAACATTTTTAGTAGAAACGAACGACTCTGACTGCATTTGCAATCAATGTCAACAGATCTACAACTCTAATCGTTTCATGCTTTTTTCGCAAGCATTCAGTACTACCATAAAGGAGGGGGGGGGGTGATAAATCAAAATTTGCATGTAAAATTTATGGAAAAACTACATTCTCAAAACAAAAGAATGTGTGGGCCAAATTCCCCTGTTGCTACGTCGCTGTAATAATTATTTGTTTACAGAATCGCCTTACATTTGTCGATCACTGACGCACGTGTTCTGTGACATAGTGTTATTTAAAAATACATGATAGCTAGTCATTGGTTACTATTTTCATCATTAAATCGTGGAACTGGTATTGAAGTATTAGAACGCGATTTTCATACATAAGGAGAACTTTTTTTCCTGCATTTACACTTTAACCATCCCACTCACCGTCGGTCACTTAGCATTTAGTGACATGTGCACAAAACACCGCTTAATGACTACATTGTATATCCGAATCATGCGCGGATCTAGAGTGGAGGTCCGGACACCCCCTCCCCTCTAGATTTAAAGATGCATGTAATTTGTGCGCAAAGTAATGAGGACTAAACCAGAGCACAATATTATCATTTGTATAAAACTGGAACGATTGTTTGATATCCTTTTCCCAATATACATAATTACCGGTGATTAATGTAAACATTCTAACCAAGCAGTATTCTTGGCTTTTTTCAATTTCAATTTCATTAGAAATCTTTGTGGAAATAATGTAAGTTCTCAACAAAGCACAGGAATTTGGATACAGCGCGGTAATAATATATTAATTTTAACAATAGATGAAGTACGTCAGTCGCGTGTCATTTACTACAAAAGAAAATCGCATATTTCCAGATCCACGGAAATCGTGCAGCATGCAGAAAGTACCCTGAATAGATGTCTGACAAAATCAAGTGACGAAGTCCTTGTACACAACTATGGCTTCGAAAAACATGTGCCGGTCATGGTCACGGTCTAATGATATCGTGGCACTTTTGCACGATGATGAATATCTAATATGAATGTAAGATCGAATGAAACTTAATTGGCTGTTTTATAATAATTTAATTATTTACATATTGTTAAGTATAATATTTTCTACAATTTTACGTTCTGTAGTAATTTTCTTGAGATCGATTAGGTGAACAACGTGATCAAGCATACAAAATGTCTCCGAGTAAAACATTACTTAAGGAGGTACGCTAAACCAGAGAAATTTGATGTAGATGACAAGTGGAGAATATGTACAAAAGTATTTTGAAGTTGAAAATTTTCAAATTTACTTTATTTTGTCAAAAAATACAGTTTTTGTACAAGGTAATCTGAAAAATTTTTAAAACCCCTGCTGGACTCGAACCTGCGACCTACAGTTCAGCAGTCGGTATTTTAACCTACTGAACTACTCGGCTAGGTATTTAACTGGAAAAGGAAAAGTCCAATACTGCTGATATCGATTTTTTCATCCATGTTTTTAAAGGAAGTCAGCCATTATGACGATGTAGAGTACTACCTTAACCGCCGAGTTTCACCTTTCAAAAGGTAGAAGGGGGGGGGGGGTAAAAATATAAGATCCTCTCCCATGCGGACCTCGGACGTGGTTTGAGACAATGAATATGATTTATGATTCAAACTGTTATCCTTTGCGTAAATACTAATGCATTGAAAGATTTGTTATATAAAGATAATTGTCAGGAGCCTGTATATTTTTTTTTTAAATAAAGAGTGTAATTAATAGATGCAAGTGTATATGCTAAAACATTGAATATAATACCGACAAGATTATTTTTTGTTAGGTTTTGTCAGTGTCAACTCTTGTGTAGAACTTACCACATTGTTTGTAAATCTTATCACATCCTATAAGGATCACATTCAGTCCCATTGTCATGTGTTGAATTTTTTTAAAAAAACAAACAACTTTTCAAGTTCGTTTTATAATATTTCTTTTCACATATATTCTGAATGAATTTCATGTTCTTTTTACTACATGTACAATCCAATGTAGCATTGGTTAGTGCGTGTTCCTTCGATGAAAACATTTAGTGCGCTCGAAAAAAAAAAAAAAAAAGAACAACGTGTACATATACACACAAGAATAACTTATGGTAACCACGCGCTACGTACATATATGATATTCATTTAATTTAGATTAAAACAATGCAAATTGGAGCAAATGTAAATACAATGTTAAAATTGAATGAATATATATGGGTTGCGCTGCAATTCTTAGATACAATTACACCAATCGTCCTTCCCATCACAGCATCCGCCGCATCGAATCATCTACAATTGATTAAAACTTTCGGAAAAAATCATTTAAAATTTTCAAATAAAAATCATAGTGCACATTTGTTTAATAAAACTTTGAGCATATGGCGACATAAATTGGATTATTTTCATATTGAGTTCATGCCATAGCTTTCTTGTTCATGACGTCGCACAAAGTAACGTCAAAATGGCACAACGTTATCGTAAACTATACTGTATTTACATATGTATTATAAATAAGTAAAGCTTTTTACGAAGACATCATAACCATTTTATGGAAGTATGCACCATATGAAAGAATTTTGAGGGATATCATTTAATTTGGACGCGGGGCCAAATTTGGCCCCAAACATACCTTGTCCTTTCATGACCCCCGGGGCAGGGGTTCCTGTGTTAGGGCGTGGCCATATTAGTCATATAGTGACAATTCCTTCAAAATTTTTCTCTACTACTAGGCAAATAACAGACAAACTGAGCATATAGTAATGATGGACAAGGAAACCTCTAAAACAAAATTGTAAATTTCATGATCTAACAAAATTGTTTATTTTGTAAACCAGGTTGCAGGGTTTCAGGATGGGGGAGGGGGGTGGGGTGGTAAAATGGTCAGAGAGAGTTAATGTTTATAATGCTTAAAACCTTGTGTCTAGTTCTTTTGATGCTATATGAAAACTAGATAAATAAAAAGATGAGGTGATCAAGATGCTGCCTACCCGAGTATTACTTTTGGAGAAAGACTTTGCTGGAGGGAGGTGGTGGTGTCTGAAATTCCGTCAATTAATCTGTCAAATATATTGAAATATTGAACACCGAATGCTTTTGTAAAGAGGTTACATGATGCAGTCTACCAAATCTTTCAATTGAAAAGGCTTTTGGGGATTGTGCATATAAGAGCCTTTCAGACAGGTCCATGCATGGGTTCAGGTGACCGTCAAGGACTATTGGCCTCTTGTTAATTCAAGATATCGATACAATTGAGACTGCAGAACATCATTGAACATAAAGATTTATTCTGATACATTGTAAGTGGGCTTACTCTTTGTTTTCCACAAAATGCTTTTTATGAATTTATAAATAATTTGGCATGTTTTATACTTTCTCAGTAATACCGTTAACTATATCTCTAAAATGTATATCTATGAAAATACATGTATCTACATTCAAACTATCGGCAACATACACTCTTCGATACTCAGATCTATGCAATATCAATATTTGTTGTACAAAGCCTGATTGACTTTCCATAATCTGTTTTCTAAAATCAAAACCAAAAACGTGAGGGGAAAACCCTGCTATGGGGGAAGATCGACGATATAGTAGACCCCCCCCCCTCCCCCAGGGGGAAAGGCTACTATATAGCCTTTTTCCGGGGGGGGGGGGGTAAGGCTACTATGGGTGAAAGGCTGCTATACAACACCGTAGTCTCGCTTTCCCCAGACTCTCGCCCTCGAGACTTTGCACGAGACTCGCTCGTGCAAAGTCTCGAGGGCGAGAGTCTGGGGAAAGCGAGACTATACAACACCGGTACTAGTCGTCTAACGTTGAAAGAACGTTATATCAGTTTCTCATGTGTCTCACGTTCGTTATTCAAACGGCAATGTTCGTTAATAGAGCCTTCGGAAATCTCTCCAGATTCAGACAGGATTTTCTACCTCTGAATCTTGGGCGGTCTGCTTTTCCCCAGCATCGTCAATGACAGACGGATGAGATAGGGGTCTTGTAGCATTCCCCCCTGCCCTGTTTTTACCCTTCCCAACACTTCATTTCCTATTTATTCATTTATTTTCCTGACAAGATATTAAACGCCCTCTTTCGAAATATAGTTATGATCACGTGACGTCATAAACTAACATCGATGTGGCGATGTGAAAGCGAGGACGGCCTGCTGGCTGTTGGCGAAACACATTCGGCGATTAAAGTCTGTCACACGGGGAATGGGGTAGGGGGGACGTGTGAAGGGGAGTTAACATAAATCATGTTTAAAATAAAATCATTGTTAATATGACAAAATATGGTAAACGAAACCTTCCTGCTACGTGATGTTTCTAATAGTGATAATACTTTTCCCGCGCTTTTAATCCTTCAGATAAATATGCATTCGAAAATCGCGGTTTTGACCTTCGTTAATACCAATCAATAATTTGTTGAAATTGTCAGATAATATTATTTTATATAGTTTATCATACTGACAAAATTTTGGCTTAGTTTCGAACATGAAAAAAAAAATACTGTTCAATATATATGTATGAGGATATGTCTCTGGTGAAATTGTGTTACTGTTAGTAATCGCGCAAACACAGGTGCTTGTAGACGTTCGGTCCTTCTCCCCACGATGTATATTTTTTCATGTTCATTGCCTTGGGTATTAACGAGGATTTTCTCACAAAATATTTAACTTAAGTGGTTTAGTTTCAATGAAATAAGAAAATTCCACATAAACACCGTTTTTAACTTTCCTGAGCCAAAGGCACAAGTGAGTTTTTCTTATCGAATTTGCCCAGCATCTGTTGTCGTTATCATTTCACATCTTTTTCTCCAGAACTACCAAACTAATATCAATCAAACTTGGCACTTATCATTCTTTGGTAAAGGGGATTCAGGCTTCTTCAAATAATGAGCCATGTTCCCTTCAATGGGGGAATGAATTAGTAAAGGGGATTCAGGGTTCTTCAAATAATGAGCCATGTTCCCTTCAATGGGGAAATGAATTAGTAAAGGCAAACATAGGGTGAGGCTACCACTTGGCCAGAAGTTGTTTACATGAATGCTTTCTGACATAGAGTAGGTTAAGGTTTCTTCAAATCAAGGCCCCAGGGGAAGTGTGGGACCACAGCAGGGGATCAAGTTTTATAGGAAATTTTTTAAAGATATTCTTCTCATGAGCCACAGAGCCAAAAAGTCAAAATTTTCATGAAAGCTTCCTGACAAGATTTAAGTTTGTTTAAATTGTGGTTCATAGGGCTTGGATGGGGCCATAATAGGGGATCAAAGTTTTCATGTGGTCATATAAGAAATTTAAAAAAAATGCTACCTGACATAGAACATTATGCAAATTCAAGTTTGTTCAAATGATAATCCCCGGGGGTAGCCACAATAGTGGATTGAAGGCAAATATCATTAAAAATCTTCATATCTCAACAACAGCAAGACCATAACAAGTATCTTCAGGTAGTTCGAATGCAAAGTTGTTAATTGCAGGGTCCCGAGCGTAGGGTGTGGACACAATTGAAGATAAAAGTTTTGGGAATATACAGAAAATTAAACAAATTCTTTTCAAGAGTAGCAGGGTCACACTAAATAATATCAAAAGTTGTATGAATTCAATATTTTTATGCCCCGCGACCATATTTATGGGGGGAGGGGCATATTGTTTTTGATCTTTCTGATTGTCTGTCCGAAACTTTTTCATAAATTTTGAATAGTGAGAGATAGGGATTTCATATGCACATTCCGTGTGACAAGACTTTTCCTTTGGTACCAAAATGTTATATCTTGTGACCTTGAACTTGACGTTTAACCTACTTTTAAGAAAATATAACCTAAGTAATATTCCCGAACTATTTAAAGTAGAGGCTTTCATATTTTACATATAAACTTTTAATGGCAGGACCTTACATTTCATACCATTATTTTGACGTTGACCTCGAAAATTATCCCAAATCTCAAAACTTTAACATTGCTCATAACATTAGAAATGTGAGTGGAGGGCTCTCATATTTAATATGTGCATTCCTTGTGACAAGACCAATTTGTTTTTTAAATTCAAGTTACTAACCCTTGGGCTAGGATGGATCAAATTTAACACAGAATGTACACGAAAGAAAATCTTTAAAAAAACAGAACAGCAAGGTTATGTCAGTCATATTAATATCCTAATGTTGTGTTGATTCAAGTTTTTTTTTAAAATTTAAATATTTAACCCTTGGGTAAGGATGGATCAAATTACCTTAATGCATGTATACATGAAAGGAAATATTTCTAAAAATCTTCTTCTGAAGAACAGCAAGGTCATCATGTTAGTCATATTGGGGTTTGAGGTATCCAAGTGTTGTGTAAATTCAAAATCGGTTATAAGGTGGTTTTTTCTTCTTCATTCACTGTTAACATAACATAGAGAATATATCAAATAAGCATTCCAAAGCAATAATCATGCATGCACAAGTAATTCATATAAATATATATCTCGTGACCCTTTGGGGCTAGATGGGGACCACAATATGGGGTGAACAATTTTCATGTGAATACAGATTTTAAAAAAAAAATCTTTTAAAAATCACAACAGCTGAACAAAAACAGAGCCAATGTGACTCAGGTGAGCGATATGGCCCCATCAGCCCCTTCTTATAAGTGTCATAACACTTAACTTTAAAATATAGACCTTCCATACATGTAATGATATTAAACGAGGCATTGGAAAGGTCATTATTTCCTCTGATGTCCATTAAATTCAAGTATTCACTATCACTTCGGATGGTATTGTCCAACAACCAGGACATCAAGCAGAAATGTTCTTTATCTTCCAAGGATGGATACTAATTAAAAATCTTCGCCAATCTACACTTTGAAAACAAACGCTTTTTATCACTAGTTTAAGTATTTTCTGACCTTTTCCTAGAGCTATGATACTCAGAAGTCCTTGTCTTGGATTTTCATGTTTTAGAGAAAATAATAGGCTGCGATAGTAAGCAGGGCAACTTCCATTCGTTTTGGTGGAAAATGATAAGGCTGGAGAGTTAAAAAAAAAATGAAATTGCGCGGTATCATTTAATTATTGCTCGTCGAATATTGATGCATAAAGTCTTTAAATCATCATTTATCTAAAATGACAGTTCTTTCCTGTAGGTAAGTGCATTATTCTTGTTTGTTCACTGAGAATTTTCAGCGAGGTGCAGATTTTTTGACAATGGTAGCAGACAAAATTGTCAAACCTTTTCACCAGGATCAGTGATTGACATCCTATGTGGGATTTTGTTTATTTCATGGAAATACAATCACTCGTAAATCAAATATTTTGTGATTAAATATACCCTAAATACCCAAAACATTGAACATACAAAAATACAAGGTGAAGAGGACTGGAAGTCCTGTCCACAAGCACCTTTGTGCGTATCGGCATGATGAGAGCGACGGCGCGTTGTTTAAAGTTGTTAGCTCGAAGGCGTGTCCTGTGACAACACGATGGCGTGATGCGTGAAGTTGTGGGTATGTGACAACGCGTCATGGCACTTTTTCAAATGGCCCGATCGGGATACCATAGCTTACTGTATCGGTTGACTGGTTTCCGCCATGAAATGAGTGTTACGTCCTTAGAAGGCTACCGTACTTTTTAAATAGCTCTGGATACCGGGCCCACTATACCGTGTAGGACGACAGGACCGGCAGTACAACATGAATTTGGGCGACACCTTTCCCGATTTTGAAGTCGATACAACAGCTGGAAAATTGAAACTCCACCAGTTTATCGGAGATAGGTAGGTAATTTAAACTTTGAAATATAGATTTAGAAAACGCGTGCATGCATCGACAGGCGCTGACTACTCAACCACTCTGCACATCGTGTTTATTCATACGTGTCAGCGTCAGCTAGTAATTCTAAACTGGGTTTTTTTCTATCCTTTTCAAAACTTTTTGTGAATATATCTGCAACTGCAAATAACACAGTTCCATTCTTTGGTCAATACTCGTCGATACTATACATTGGACATTAATGGACAACGTCCCAATTCATGACACGGAATAACCCTATCCGGAATTTGAGGTTGGTCGTCACAGCCTAGTTAAACTTAACTCGGAAGAATATAAAATTTCATCTAGGCCTGACCCAGTTTTTTATTACCCATCATATAGTCAAACTGCATATACGTTGTATAAACTGATACTCAAAATCTCGTTTCTGCCATCTCGGGGTAGACTTGCTCAAGTCTCTATGTTGTTTCTTTACCTGTGTTTCAGAAATCTAAATCTCTGCTATCTACATACTTGTTTTGCATTATTAAAAAGTATCAAAGAGAGCATTGATTATTAAACATAAAAACTTTAGCAAGTCTAATAATATCAAATGAAACGGGAGCAAACAATGCGTCGCAATCTATTTACAAGTGTATAAAACCGATGAAGCTTTTCTTTGTCCCAAGCCATTCAAAATCTTTGACCCCTTCACCTCTACCCACAAACAGCTCAATTTGAATTTGTTGAGGAAGATGTTCACGTTTTAAAACGTCTCATTACTTTGTTTCATCGTCTGGATGTTTGTTTTTTATTTCTTTAATGAAATCCTGGACCAGCCACTGTACCTTATTAGTTGAGATGAAAGCTGTCAAATTGAGTTCAATTCAATTTTCAATTTAATTTATTGGATCTCGCCACCACTATGCAATGGTATACATATATATAAAGACTAACAGCTGTTAAAATGTTATATATACTATTTAGTAAATAATAGATGCATGTAATAAAGTAAAGTATTGTCAAGTTTTTTAAAAAAAAAAGTGTAATTATTAATGTGAAGTATGGGCATTCTAGGTACCGTAGGGGAGCGCATTTTATTTATTTTCTTAATGATAGTACAGAGGTCCTACCTTAATTTTTAAGTCCTCTGTAATAAAATTTGTGTTTCAATATAGATACATTAATCAATCCATTAACGATCACCCTCTCTTTGTCATTACATACCTATAACAAAGTACTTTGATTTTTACCATAATATACATTTTCTATTTTATACTCTGAAAAGTGATTTTTTTCCTTAATTTTATTTAAGACATCAAGATTCAAAATTTTAAAATTGTTAATTATTCATAATGAATTAGGGATGGATGGGTGTCGTTAATAAAATTAGCACGCGGACAGGTTCTTTAGGGTGTAACTGTTAATGACAAGCAATGGGACCATTTTTCTATTCGATCATCGGCTGAAGTCGGAAGCAAACCCGATGACTGGTCGATTAGAATATTTGGATTTTACAATGATTATTTACTTGACCTGTTTATATACTATATACATATAGATGTGACTACAGTTAGTCGGGGGGGGGGGTGTGACCTTAATGATTTACCGATCATACAACTTTGAATTTATTGCCGTATAAAAGTCTCTTGTATATAGTTAAAAAGTTATGACGGAATGATATTGTGAACATAAAGGAAGAACATTTAAGTTTTGACTTCAAAATTTGAGTATTACTTCGGCATGGAAGAAGTAGATGGTGCAAGCATAGACCTTGTCCTTCTATTGGGATCAAGGTCATATAGAATTCAAAAAGTTTGCAGGAACCCTGGTACATTTTGACTTTAAACTTAGAATATAGCGAAGTTGTTCAGCATTGAAAGAGATACATGGTCCAAACCCATTTGACCCTAGAAAGGAAGACCCATAATACCCTCTATTTTATTTCTGATTTTTAAATTTTTTTTTTATACATTATAGTAAATACTGTTCAATAGTCTGCATTACAAATAAAGGAGGTTAAGAAAAATGAATGAAAATGTGATATTGTGCTTGTACTAGTGTTAAAAAATAGCTGTTTCAATTACGTTTTAGTTGGTGTATCCTGTTTTCGCACCCAGCAGACTATACTCCGGTATGCACTACTGAACTGGGGAAATGCGTGCAACTGGAACCCGAGTTTCAGAAGAGGGGAGTCAAGATGATCGCGCTTTCTTGTGATGACGTCCCAAGTCACGAGGGCTGGTCCAAGGTAAATCCAGATATACACATGTATTCACTTTTCGTATCTCCCCAGTATTAGATAAACTGATAACACGAAGTCCTGACACCTTTCAAGATAAAGGCATGGTCCATAGGTCAATACAAAATCAAATATACTTTGACACAGTAAGAACTAGTATTACTCTAGGAAGAGGACACGCAATTCAAATCAATATTAACTAAATCACTGTATATATATATAGCAAGAAGTAAACCATATACTGGTGCCGTTGATAATGCAGTTCTGAAGCTGAACTTATGAAGTTGCAAATTTGATCTAAGTCCTTCACATTAAAGATAAGCGTGTGGTTACAAGTGCTTTGTTTTGTTTTTTGAAAAGACAGTTACTTGCTGTATCCTTGATAGTCCTGATAATTAAATACCTTGGGCCGCCGGTCCGCTGTGTCCCACTTATACCAACATCAATTGTCCTTGAAAACTATTTGATATTGCGGCCATAAATTGTGTATCGCACAATCGAACTTCCAACTGAAATGAGTTTGATTCAAATAAATCAACGGCGCATGTTGAGAGAAAATGGCAGTGACTCGGCCGTGTTACGTAATAGTGAGTCGTTATCTAATAAGAAAGTTCCCTTGTTTCATTGCAGGATGTTATGAACTTTGCTAAATGTTCCACAGGAAAGCTTCCGTTTCCGATCATTTCGGATAAAAGCAGAGATTTGGCCGTCAAGCTGAAGATGGTGGATCCGAGTGAAAAAGACAACGCAGGTCTACCTCTCACGTGTCGTGCTGTAAGTGCAGAACAGGCCTGAGAAATTCACACCTGTCTCACACACCTATACCATTATGCAATGTTAGAAGAAAAAACAGTTTAAAGGATAATTTAGAGGTTGTTTTAATATGCACTTTGATGAAATATTACACACGTAATCAGACAGTACATTGTTCAACGCCAAACTCTACAACATATTATGACTGGCGTCTTGTTCGAGATCAGTAGACAAGAAGTGTAGAATACACACGTAGATTTAAAGATTACTGTGTCTTATTCTACAGTGATTGATAGTGTGGCATGACCTGTCATATATGATCAGTGAAGGGAAAAAAAGTTTTGTTAATTTGAATCTTCACAAAAACAACAACAAAAAATGCACCCCTTTGATTAATTTACAAATGGCAGATTTCGTGTCATTGGTGACCATTTACCGAAAACACGCCCACAACTGCCGAAACCAAACTCAGTTTTGAGTGAAAATCAAAATTAAGGTGAGAGAAATAACACAAACACATGACTATCTTTCATCTATAGCATTGGATTGGGGAAGGGGGGGGGGGGGTACTTCGTGCTCCATTAATCCTCTGAAACTAAGATGTATTACAAATACGTTATGTCTCTCAAGAACTTTTTATGGAATTATTCCCACTAAATTAATAGTTTTCTGTTTCATCAAACCGGACGACCGTTTAGTTCACATGACCGCTAGCTAAGGAAGACGTTCTGCTGTAGTTTCTCTTTTCCCCCTTGGCGGATCAAGCCGACTTGTTTTAGAATCTTGATAACGCGAAGAAAACACCCTGGAGCGTCACCCTTGGCTAGCGACATATTTACCTTTTTCAGAAGTACAATTTTTTTTTCTGTAGAAATACCAGATTCTTTGACAAAAGGTGGTATGTTTTGACGTGTAATTATATCTTAAAAAGTAGATGTGCATAACTCTGAACAGATGTACAGTGGTGGATCCTGGTTGTTGCAAAAAGAATGCGGTGTAATAGATGTAGAAAGCTTAAAGGCTTAAGATTCCCGCCCCCACCCCCACCCCCACCCCCAGATATTGAATTAAGAAATTGAACTAGAAAAACGTTTACTGTAATTGGTTGAGGGAAGGGAAAAAACTTTTGGCCATGGGGTTAGATACACTTAGATGAACCCCAACACGAAATTTCCAGGATTCACAATGATTGACAAAATTGTCTTACCAAAATATTTTGAATGCAATTATTTCGCTTTTGTCCCCAATGTTCCCCGTGCCGGCGCTGGTTGAATCTAGTACCCTTAACTTAACTGAGTATCATTGTATGCAGCCATGTATCACCAATGTAAAACCACCACCGATACAACACGAATATCTCTGATCATTTCACAATTACAGGTGTTTATTATTGGCCCCGACAAGAAGCTAAAACTGTCAATGTTGTACCCAGCAACAACGGGACGAAACTTTGTGTGAGTATTATTTTTGATTAAAAAAAAAATCTTCTTACATGAAGTACCATAACACGCTTATCTAACGTACGTCTTACGACTTGCTTTCAGAGAAATCCTGAGGGTCATCGATTCCCTCCAGCTGACCATGAACAAAAAAGTAGCAACCCCAGAAGGATGGAAGGTGGGTATTTAGAGGGTTTTTTCATTGTCGTTTATTGGTATAGTGAGAGATATGCATTTATGGATTCTCTGTACTTTTTAGCAAGGTGAAAAGTGCATGGTCCTGCCTTCCATTCCCCAGGAAGGCATTGACAAAGTCTTTCCAAAAGGAGTCACTATCCAGGACGTGCCTTCCGGGAAACCTTATCTGAGATTCACCCCCCAACCGGAGTAGCTCCAACCGGTTGAAAATGATTAGTTCATATATTGTTATAATCATCATGATACATTGTTACAATTAATAAATTCATACAGAGTAGTAAATATTTTTGTGTGAAAATCGAGTACTAGAATGTTTTAATTTGCGTTATAATTTCCTTCAGTCATCGAAAAAATAAACGGGGTGCTTGGATTCTGTTCATTGTCAAGAGACAAAATAATGAGCCGAGCTAGTGACATATTACATTTAACTCTGACATGAGGTTTACCAGTATGTATCCAACGATTAGTTTTTGTATGTGGCCGCAGCGCTTGTATGAATATTCTGTTGGAAATCACTTACAATTGCAGTGTATGTTACCCTTGATGTAAAACTTGCAATACCTACTGTGATCTACCCTGGCTGTTTGGGCCCCAGAGCTTGCATATCAGCTTCGATATACATGCGAAGTGAAAATTCTGTTGTCTGAAACCTTATCAAATGGTGAGAAATAATTAAAAATGCACTACAGGTCATGTTGTGGTCACGGTAGGGGTTCAAACTTGTTAGGAATACATAGCAAAATTCTTTCAAAACCGCAACAACCACTGGGGTTCAGTATTACAAAAGAATATACAAGCATCCTTAGTCCCCTACGGATTTGTAAAACGAAGGGGACTAAGGCTTTCTTGTCGGTCTGTCCCAAATTGGGTTTTCCAGACTTTTCCCCATTATGCTTGCGTAGATTCATTTAAAACTTGCAGTGTAGTTTCATAGTGGCAAACTACAGATCAAGTTCGAATTTCGTAACGTTTGATGGACAATTTTTAAAGAAATTTATTTTTATATGTTACGTTTTTTATTCATCGTGATCGACATCTGAATAGAGGCAGTCGACGAGTCTCGATCGCTTATTTTGTAAAATAAATACTACATTAATGCAATTTCAAGCTCGTTAATCACAAAAGGAATACAGTGTATATCAATGAAAACATCTATCAAATCTGTTGATTACGCTAATATCTTGTACAGTAGTCGGAAAGCGAAGACTGATGCGTTGGCAGTTCTCAATTTACCGCATACCTGCAGTCGCAGGTATTCGAAATCTGCCTTCAAACAGTTGTTTTGAAGTTCTTTAAGTATTCAACATACAGATATGAATGTTATATCGGTGTGTGTTTTATTGTGTCCCATTTGCACAATTATTTAAACATTTCCCTATAGCGTATTTTGTGCAAAGACTACTATGAAAGGTGAAGATACGAACAGTGATTTAACTCCTATAAGCAGTACAAAATAGAGAGTTGGACAAACACGGACCCCTGGATATATCAGAGGTGGGATCGTGTGCCTAGGAGTAGTAAGCATCCCCTGTCGACCGGTCACACCCGCCATGAGACCTATATCCTGATCATGTAAACGGAGTTATCCGTAGTCAAAATTGGTGATGACTAGAACAGCCTAACAATTGGTATGAAACACGCCAGACAGCATTTGACCTACATGCAATGATAGGTAATATTGACAAACTAGATCGTTATATCGACCATAAAATTTGCGAAATGCTTACTTTAAACGAGGTTGTTGAAACCCCTGCACCATCAACTTGTTTTCAGTAGCCTACCTCGATTTAAAAACTGATCATACGTGGACTATGCTCTTGCGTATCGAATCAGTAGAGAGATATAAACACCATTTGCAGGTGATAATGGAATATTGCTACATAAATATGGGGAAGTTGACGATGGAGAAGTTGAAATCATTCCATTTATCATAAAGTTGAGTTGTTAGATTGCCGTCAATATTTTAATAAAATATCGAAGTATGAAGCAAAAGTGGACGACTCTGTGGTGACTTTTATTTTGAGTTCATAGGGACTTGTATATCGAATCGGCATATGAATAAAAATTATTATTGTTAATAGATAAATGTCGTCGATCTATCATTAAAGGCCACAACAAGAGGTTTTTAAATCTCATGTATGAGTTTTTGAATAAATTCTGCTTCATAAGAATATAAAAACAGATCAGCTAACAAAGAAGCACAACTAAGGGGAGAGGGTGACTTTAGGGCTCTTCCGAAAATAGTTGTTCGTAATCTTCTTGGCATAGATTATTTTTCCAGCACAAATAATATACGATATTCCGATACTAGTCACAACTTCTGGTCTGCTGTATACAGGAAGCTCCATGGGTGTTTTAGAGGGGGTCTACGTCATTTGATAAAGACCAAAGTGAAGGTGATGGTATAAATACATGATACGATCCTCAGCTTTGCAATGATGGTGAAATTATCCGCATTCCTCAAACTATTCTCTTTAGAGAAGTCGAGAGGCATAGCCTTCATCGACTTCTCTTCGCAAGCATTCATATTTTGATTCTGGAAAAAGTGTAAATGCCGGAGTCGGTGACGGTTTATGCTTCGACCGACGTTTCGACTCAGATGTGCCTGGATTTACGCACTAGACAAGTTGTTTTCAAACATTTAGCAGTAATGCACAAAACCGTCACAAGGAAATCAACACTTACTTGCTTTTAATCCATTTTCAACATGTCCCCTGTCCCGGGTTTACATTAGTTGTCAAAATATGGGACCAGTTAAGAGAAAGTAAACAGAGTTGTGATTTAAACCTGGGACAGGGGACATGTTGAAAATGGATTAAAAGCAAGTAAGTGTTGATTTCCTTGTGACGGTTTTGTGCATTACTGCTAAATGTTTGGATGAAAAACAAGATGAGTGAATACTTTTATATGACTCTGTATATACAGTCTGATAGAATGTAAAACATTGTAAGCATGAGGTAATTCAAATATTCTAACGATGGTACGAGTTGCTATAGCAATATAAGGAACAGTACAGAATCAATGATCCACCAATCATAAGTAGAAAAAGAGTCTCGAGATGATCAGGGAGGCCTTTTTAGTGTCACAGAATGAACATCGTCGCAAACAGCCATACGTTTCGAGTCCACAACCAAGAAAGAATAGATGAAAGTACCATGGGTTACCGACGATGCAGACTGTTCTAACAGATATCAAACCTAACCATGAAGGTTGAACCCCACGCCTGGAGTCATTTTTATACTAAAGATTGATATTGTTCGTTATCTTCTTCATTTCATATTTATTAGGTGATTATACCCAAATTTCCCGTCTCTTAATTCTTTTAAACTTCATTGGAATCAGACGCGTTTTGTTGTATATGTACAGTGAAATTTTTACAAGTACTTTCAAATTTCATGTTTGCAACCTTGATATACTTTAGTGGTATATTCGAATTTTTAGGTCACCTGAGTAAACTCAGGTGACCATTGCAATCGGTTGTCGTGCGTCGTCCGTCAACAATTGAACATTTTTAACTTCTTCATAACTATTAGTCCAATTCCTTTCAAATTTGGTATGAAGCATCTTTGGGACAAGGGGAACATAAATTGTAAATTTCAGGTCTCCAGCGCCCCTGGGGCCTTAAGGGCGGGGCAGAAACTGCCCAAAATTGACAAATTTTCAAAAATCTTCTTCTCAAGAACCGCACATATGTAAGAAAAACTAAATGCATGGTGATGGAGAACATGAAGGCCTCTATCAAAAGTGTAAATTTCATGATCCCCAGGGTAGGGGTTCTGACGCCAGGGTGGGGCCAAACTTGTTATATAGTGTTTATGTGTAAAACATTTAAATAACATCTTCTTCAGTGCTGTTGATACTATATTGAAACTAAATAGATATTTAGAAAGAGCAGGTAGTCCTTTACTTTAATTGTTAATTTGATGATCCCAGGGGTAGGGGTTTTGGTATCAGGGTGGGGCCAAAATGGTCAGTTATTAAATGTGTGAACAATAGACATTTTTAACTTCTTCTTGATAACTATCATTCCAATTCTTTTCAGATTGGGTATGAAGCATCTTTGGAACAAGGGGGACATAAATTATAAATTTCTGGATTCCTGCACCCATGGGGTCTTAGGGGCGGGGCAAAAACTGCCCAAAATACACCAATTTTCAAAAATCGTCTTCTCAAGAACCACACACATGTAAGAAAAACTAAATGCATAGTGATATAGAACATGAAAGCCTCTACCAAAATTGTAAATTTCATAATCCCCTGGGTAGGGGTTCTGACCCCAGGGCGGGGCCAAACATGTAATATAGTGTTTATGTGTAAAATACTTAAATACCATCTTCTTTAGTGCTATTGATACTAAATTGAAACTAAATGGATAGAGCAGGTTGTCCTTTACCAAATTGTAAATTTGATGATCCCCAGAGTAAGGGTTCTGACCAAACTTAGTATTTATGTGTAAGTTTGCTGATACTGTATTAAATCTAAATGCATATCAATCAAAACCCAGGGTTATGACTTTAGGATGGGTCCAAATTAGTCATATCTTTTGATGTTTTAATGTTAAGGCCACACCAATTTGTAAAATAGTTCTTCAGATTTTCAAACAAAAAAAGTGAGGCGAGAGGGCGAAATTATTTTACAAATATTATTTTTTATTTTGGAGATAAAAATTATGAGGCGAGCGAATACAAAAAATAAAAATAATTTTAATTGAATCAAGTGTGATTTTAAAAAGCGAGCGCTCAAAAATAAAGATCTAAAATCATCATATATCATTTGTTTACCACATGAACTTAACATTTTTTAGTTTGTTGATATAGTTTACAATGAATAAGAAGTATTTCAGGTTTCAAAGACTTTATTTTCTTCATACCTAATATATGTTCTTTGCAACATTAACTGATAAGGTCTTTTTAAAAAATCTTATTTTAGTTTCATTTCTATAAACTTTCGATTCAGATCTATGCATATTGCTAGGGACAAGTCCAATTTTGAAATCTCCAATGTATCACTTGCAGCATTTTCTTGAATTCTAATAGAACACACAGAATTAACAATCACCAAAAACGTTTTGTGAATTTGTTAACTGTCGGTCCTATTTAGAATAGTCCCCAGTACCCCTTGCTTGTCGTAAGAGGTGAATAAATGGGGTGGTCCTTCGGATGAAACAACAAAAACTGTCGGAGACCTGTGTCAAAGCAAGTGTAGCACGATAAAGATCTATCCCTGCTCAATGGGTATAAGTGCTGAGCATAAGGCCTAAATTTAGCAGCCCTTCACCGCCAATGGTAAAGTCTTCATTTGAGTGAAATATTCTCAAGAGAGACTTTAGACAATATATAATCAATCAATCGTACGCTGTCGATGTTCTCTAAAGAGTGACATCAAATAGCGCATTAAAATTTTCATCGACTTCCAGTTCGATTGCAGTATAATGAACAACTTCCAATCCGGTGTTATGAAATATCGTACATATTAAGAAAGACATCATGAATAACTTAAAAATCCGTATTACACTGTTAGGAAATTTTTTGCGAGCCCGCGATTCTGTCATTTGTCAGCCATATGCATCAATGTCGTTTGTGCGCTTGTTGTAAAAAGTCGAAAATATTTAATGCAGATATTTTTGGTCACGCAGGCGGGTATTATTTTTTGATAATATTATAATTTGGATTTATTACAAATAGAAGCGGCGAACCCGACGAACTAGATTACAAATTGGCATGGCCTAATACACCTATTATTTAAAACCTTTCATCAGTGTATGCGCTTTTGAAGGCAGTGAAGTTTTAAGAACACATCTTGTTTTATACTGTTGCTGAACATTAGAATTTAGCTTAGATATTCAGAACATGAAATCTTTTCTAGCTTTCATAGCCCATGGAAGTAGTGATACTTTTTCACTAGTATTCAGGTGACCGATAAGGCCTGTGGGCCTCTTGTTAAAATGAAATAACGGTGTTTTCCTATTATTGCGAGTTTGTTCTCATTTGCGGTAATGAATTCACAATCACGCGATTCTCACACTTATGTGCACAATATGTTTTTGTTTTAATTTCCGACTAGATAACGATACGGAAGCCCAGCAGTATCATTATTAGTACCGAATTAGATTGTTTACGTAGTTTCTCTCCGTATTGAACTTGATAACGTATCAAACTGCAATAAATTATAGTATCGCAAAGTGCTGATTACAAATTTACAACAACAACAAATCCTTTGTTCCGTCTGTAATTGGCGAATTAACTTTATTACTCGTCTATATCAGATGTTCTATTTATTTTAAGAAGAGTCACCTTGGCCACAGTGTTTACCTGAGAAGTTGTATTTTTTCCCATACATGAAAAATATTAGAATGAATAAAATTAGTTTCAACCATGTCACACCAAACATTATTCCTTGTGGTGATTAAGATTTCCCCCATATATCCGTACGATGTAACGCCTTCCATGGCTACAAATCCATCCCTTATAAAAGCCTTCATTTACAGCGCAGATTGATTTCTGCGGTCATATACTTCTCAATATTTTGATATAAAAAAATCATTCATATTTTCCTACTACACTTGTGTCCAAAGACACCTCGTGGATATACGATATAAAGTTGGGGGCGTTTATGCATTGTAAACCGCGTATATCCTATTCAATGAGTAGACATTACTTTCATTCCTATAATTTAATTAAGTAAAACGCATTTGATGTAATTTCATGAATAATTCTAAAGAAAATATGAGTTTTATATGACTCAGTGAAATATAAACACGGCAACAATATGGAAACAGATTGATGATTGAATATTGTTTAACGTCCTCTCGAGAATTTTTCACTCATATGGAGACATCACCAATGCCGGAAAGGGCTGCAAAACTTAACGCTTACGGCCTTTGAGCAGGGAGTGATCTGTATCGTGCGACACCTGCCATGACACAGGGCCTCGATTTTTACGGTCTCATTCGAAGGATCGCCCCATTTAGTCGCCTTTTACGACAAGCAAGGGGTACTGATGATCTATTTTAACCCGGATCCTCACGAAACCAAAATGGAAACAGAGGAGCTAAACATATCTTCAGACGTCATATCACAACTTATCTTATACGATATAAAACATACATGTTTGTAAAGTCAAATAAACCAATCAAATTGTGTTGTTTGTTTTACATCCCGGCGAGAAGTTTTCACTCATACTGAGACTTTACCATCTGATGGTGAATTTCCACTTTAGACTTATGATTGGTGCACAGGATGTATGTTTGACGCGACCATGACACGAGCGGGTCTCTAATTCACGACCACTCAGTTACGAAGCGAATGTTCTACCACTGAGCTACTTGCAACCAGTCAAATTGTGCTTTACAAATGATATTAACTTATATGGTCAGACAATATTCTGAACAACATTTTGAAAGCATTGAAACATGTATCCGCGTCAAGGGATCAGCAGTGTCCACGCATGAGCATTGCCTGGTTTTCAAGGGCAAAAGTCTATTATTAAGTTTAATAAACAGATACGGCCACATTTACACCGATTTTTAAAATGCAATTAGGATCCAACTAAGTTTTGTGGTATATTGCCTAGTCGGACTTAGTTATGACCTAGATTTGGACCTTTATAAGAAACAAATCTCCGAGAGCCACGAACAGGTGTAAAGTGACACCTTCACCTAGAGCTGGCAACTTCTCCATATCAGCAAAAATTGTCGAAGAGACGTAAAACAGGCAAACAAACATGTGAAGATCATCAACATCGGTATGTACATCTTCACAAGTCAAGAGTTATTGATTCGTTACCTCGCACTAACCCTTGACATCAGTCGCTATTTAAAAGTTGGGCTCGAGAAGAAGGATGACGCAATACGCTAGAATTAATCAGCCAATGGGATTTCTTGTTTCAGATGAAAGTTTGGTAAGGGAATAAACAGAAAGTAAAAAATGGCGTCCGTTGACGAGAAGATATATGAAAAACATCAAATCGAGCATTTGACTGAAAACCAAAAGCTTTCGATATCATGTATCAGAGAAGGAAAAGACGTTTTTATTGGGAATAAAACCGGCAGTGGTAAATCGCTATCTTACGAAGTTGTTCCCATTATTTTGGACAATTTGTTTAATTTTATTAAAACATAGTCGACAAACGTGCTTCGACAATCCATCATTTTCATTCGGCTCATACCCCCAAAACCTCGTCTAATTGTTTCTTCAAGCAAAACGAACTCCCGAAAATCAATCGACGGTATCTGTCTTGTACTAATTGGCCACAAATTCTACACCATAATGCCGTCGCCATGCGTGTTTAGTTTTGTTTTCGACCGATTATAAAAGCCGTTGTCTGATTGGTTTGCAGCTTCAGGCTGCAAACCAATCATATGCTTCTTCTCGAGCCCAACTTTTAAATAGCGACTGATGTCAAGGGTTAGTGCGAGGTAACGAATCAATAACCCTTGAGTGCGAGGTAACGAATCAATAACCCTTGACTTGTGAAGATGCGGTATGTATAGAATATCAATGGTCAAAGTCCATCATAGGACGTGAAACAGATTTAGAAATAGTTTAGCAATTCTATAATCATTGTTTTTTGTTCAAACAATTTGCGACAGGGGATGTTTATTCCTTGTAGGAGTTATGAGATTGATCACTGTTTGTTATTTTCATCCGACCAATTCATGGAGCATACCAAAACATATAGCAACGAGCAAGTTAAAACAAAAAGTACTGAATAGCACTAAGTTTGTGAATCCTGATATTTACATGAAAAAGGGCTTTGACAATATTGACCAGGTGTAATACTAATCTTTTTACCAGCAATAATGGTGCAACCAGTTTTAACTTAACCTGTTGACAGGAAAATGATTAGCAAAAATAATGCATTAAAGATATTAGATAAAAATGTAGAGTTTAAATACAAATTGATAAATAACCTTTCGTGTTATTGAAATAAATATTTTTTAGCAGATTGAAACCAGATGGAGCATCTGACTGAATGTAGAAAATCTTGCTGTTAGAATTTATGAGAACAAGATGTTTTTCAGAATTGAGAAAAAAACCTTTTTAAAGATTTATCTTTTGATGTAAAAATCAGAGTGCCAGAAAAATGTACTTGACACTCAAGAAATCAAAATTCAATACCATTAATATATATATATATTGTTGTAATATGTATTTCAAGTAAAGTTACGTGGGGGACTAATGTGCAGGTGGTAGTGCAATAGAGTGTATTGTAAGAAGTTGGCCCTTTGCATGATCTAGTCACGCGAACTTAATGGTTTTGAATGTTATTAAACATTTATGCACATAGAAAATATATTTTTTGATTAAAAGAGCATTTTCATTCAGGCAGCTCTTGGCACTCCAGGTGTGGATAAAGCGAGATCCTCTAAGGAGGTATTATCTCCCTCCTCTCGTATTGTATGTTGGAAATAAATGATGGGGAAAATTGTGCAACCATCACAAACTTAATCAAAAGGATAAGAAATCAATACAAGATCGTGTGCCTTTATTATAATAGCACATAACACAATTGAATGAACTTGCTTTGAAATTCATTTCATGATTAATTATAAATAACTGGTTCCCGGTAATTGATGATGCAACCAGTTTTCCTTAATATTACAGTCAGTACTTGAGGACCAGAAATATCTGTGGGTAAATGGAAAATCGACTGATGCCCATAAGCACATCGTCTCTTACGTTAAGCGCTTAAAGAAGAAGATTGATGACGTAATTAATTTACTCTAGTACGGTATCCACGTGTCTGGATCATTCCGACGATTCCGGGAGTATGTACACATGATTCGGACTAGGGACAAGTTCCATGCAGTGGTTCTGTACTGTAGGGATAGTGAATTTCCCGAACTTGTGAGACAACGAATCCATCGGGTGCCAATATTCACTGATAAATCCTATATTTTCATTGCGAGAGGGAATATAATAACGGACCATTTCGTGTGTGGTGAGTATATATCTGAGTGCCTGTGTGACACTGAGTTTTCTAGACACTCCACAGACAACACTTTCTGCTCCACCTATTTTATAATTCACATGTAGTTTTGTCATCAAGATAGGAAGAACCCTATTGATTTTGGTAGTCAAAAGGTCAAGGTCACTAAGGGCCTTCATAGAAAAACTTACACACTCCACAGGTCGCTTTTTTATTAAGAGAGGAAGAATCCTATGGAATTTGGTAGTCCAAAGGTTAAAGTCATTAAGGGCCTTCATAGAAAAACTTGGACACTCCACAGGCCACTTTCTTATCAAGAGAGGAAGAACCATATTGTTTTGGGGTTAAATGGTCAAGGTCACTAAGGAATTTTATCCAAAAAAACCAAACAAAATTGTATACTCTCTACATTCCACATCTTTTGCTCGATTGGTTTGTTACTTCAAATGTAGCTTTGTTATCAAGAGAGGACGAATCCTATTGATTTTGTGGTCAAAAGGTCAAAACAGGGCTTCATAGAAAAAGCTTGTAGATACTCATTGTGAGGAGATATGCCCCGCCTTGCAGAGTTCTTGCCATATAGCTAAATTATATTTCAGTTGTTTTATGTTGATAATTTATTCATTTTTTCCTCAAGCATTATTGGCACTCCTATGAATGTGTGCAAGGTCACAGTTACGCGCGTATCGATTAATGCATGTGAAATATTTCAAATTGTGAATAATATTTTCTGGTCCTTAATAGAAAATCAGTGTCCAAATGTTCTAGGAATTACTTGATACTTAGTTAATGAAATAAGGAAATCGGTACCAGAGCACAAGTAACAAGTAACCTACATGTAAGCGTGCAATGATGATAACTCGTACTCGAAACCTTTCGGCACGGATCCTATTCATGAAAAGTATTGCATGCTAAAGTTCTCTAGAATTTAGGAACATTTTATTACTAAAGAATTGTTAGCTTTATCATGATATAGGGTTATTGAACTTACATTGGTGAACATCAGGTGAATAATGGGTTGGGAAAAAATTGCGAACTTGTAAGCATTAATTGACACTTTGTAGACAAAACATCTAAACCGTTTACAAGAGCTCACCAAATGATTGCCGGTCCTTTGGATGAGACCGCAAAACCCGAGGCCCCGTGTCACTGCTCAATGGCCGTTAACGCAAGCGCCGAGCATAGGCCTAGATTTTGCAGCCCTTCACCCGCAGTGGTGAAGTATTCATATGAGTGAACGTTAACCATATCCAACCAACCAACCAAATGAATGCTAGCCCACTATCTTTGTTTAGGACTTTTAAAGTTAGCCTACAATATCGGTATATTGATTCTATTATTTCAAGAAAGGATGGTGTTCAATAATGGACCAGGTATAGTGCATGCTAAAATTTCTTAGAATTCAGAAATATTTTATTACTAGAATATTGTTAATTATGTTTCCACCCCGGTTATCACGAAGAACAAAGGAATACCGCGGGTTATTATGCTGCGATGTACCTTCATACGCACATGTTATAAACGATTATGAGAATATTGATACATATTTCACTTGCACTTAACGTTTTGTTAATAAAGCAATAACATTAATAACTGATAACTCAATTTTATAATCATAAAAATTAATCAATAGATGTTGCAAATTAAATTTATAAATGACTGAAGAATATTTGTCATTCAATATAAATCAATCGTCTGCATACGCATGTAGGCTAAAACAAGCATGGCGATGCACAGACAAGTTAAACCCTCTGGAACCACGTATGTCAGTCTGATTAAAACCACCCCTCCTCCTTACACTCGACTCGTCACCACCCCCCTCCTTCTTACACTCGACTCGTCGAGTGCAAGGAGGAGGGGGTGGTTTTAATCAGACTGCACGTATGTGTAATTTTCTTGGACTGTGTATTGAAAGCAGTTGATATAATCCGTCAACATCAAACTGAATACCATTACCGGTACTTGAAATATTTTTTTCAAAATTGATCTAGTATGCCCTACCATCTCACCCTTTTTGTCAGCAAAAACGTGTAGGCCTCGTCGTTTCGGAGACTATCGTGACGTCACGAAGTGACCTAATTTTGTGAGCCGTAGTAGAGTAGAAATATTAATTGATTGAATATTGTTTAACGCCCCTCTCGGGAATTTTTCATTCATTTGGAGATGTCGCCATTGCCGGTGAAGGGCTGCACAATTTAAGGCCTATGCTCAGCGCTTACGGTCCTTGAGCAGGGAGGGATCTTTATCGTGCCACACCCGCTATGACATGGGACCTCAGATTTTACGGTCTCACTCGAAGGACCGCTCCGTTTACTAGTAGTCGCCTCTTACGAAAAGCAAGGGGGTACTGATGACCTATTCTAACCCGGATCCCCACAGGACTAGAGTAGAAATGAAGTTCGCCTCGGCTTTTAAAAAGTTCGCCACGGCATTTATATTCTAAGCAACATGTCTCGACCTCGGAGGTTCTTCAGCAACATCCACGAAATCGCGACTTTATTTCTTTAAAAGGGACTGATTCACGATCCCCCCCTCCCCCATTTTGTTTTTCACTTTAAATGACCAAAATCTACAGTCTAATATGTTTAGAAGGTTTCACAAAAAAATAGGGTTATTCATCATGACAGAAGCTCATTATAGAAAGTTTATTATTTGTTTTCAAAACAAAGATTGAGGTGTGTTATTGTTTACGAAGTTTTCAAATATATCACATCTCAAGTATACTTTAGGTAAAATGTGTCATTTAAAAGTTAAAATTTGTGATTGTACAAAATGAAGATGCTTTAAATTACAAAATTAACGTTTCACTTGTTTGTTTGTTTACATAAAAAGATTGCTCTTATCCTTGCATTCAGACGGTCCAAATTTAGGTTGTCAACATTAAATGAGTTATATTTTTAATTTTTAACATCAAAAATGAAAAATATTTCATCCCGTGGGGATCCGGGTTAGAATAGCAGGGCCGTAAATTAACCTTCAATTTGGAGGAGGCAGGAAATTAGGCGGGGGCCTGGGCGGCCCCCAGACGCTGAGCACATTTTGTGCACACTGAACACGTTTCGTGCAAAATCCTTGATTCTAGGGCCTTCTAAGATGTTACTTGACTAACTCATTCTAAAAGAAAGATTTGGAATGCTTTTTAAGGGAGGTATCATGTTCTTAGTTATTGGAAACAACATAAATTCTAATGAACTTTAAATTTTAATTTTTTTTGGCTCAAAAGTTGGAGGAGGCAGCTGCCTCCTCCGCCTCCATGTAATTTACGGCCCTGAATAGGTCCTCAGTAGTGAGTACCCGTTGCCTGTCGTAAGAGGCGACTAAATGGGTCGGCCCTTCGGATGAGACCGCAAAAACCGAGGTCCCGTGTCACAGCAGGTGTGGCACGATAAAGATCCCTCCCTGCTCAATGGCCATAAGCGCCGAGCATAGGCCTAAATTTTGCAGCCCTTCCGCGGCAGTGGTGACGTCTCCATATGAGTGAAATATTCAATCAATCTTTCGAAAAACGTGAAACAGTCCCTTTAAACTCTGTTACACTTATTGCAATATCGATGAAATGATACTGTACGGAATATAGACTTGTGAATCACACACAGTTCGGTGTTGAATTCTCTGGATTAACCATATCTCCCCTTTTCTAATCAGCGAAAAGCAGTTACTACAAAAGGCGTGCGTTACTATGTCAGTAAATATTACGGACTAAGGAAATATAAAGAGTACCAAAGTAGTATTTATAGAATAATACGCTTATTTGTGAATTTTTATATAAGGTTGTTTATAACAAGGCGCTGTTATCTTAATGACAGGCCATTTTTGTAGCCGTGCTGATTTATTTCATCCACTGTACACCGACATGCAAATTTGGAATCCAGTTACCATAGTTATTTACATTTCTGTGTTGTCGTCTGTTACTTAGCTACTGAAAGATATCTTTTTAAAATCATAGAACAATCATCCTACGTTTGATGTATAAAAAAAAAAAAAAAAAAAAAAATCACCAAAAACGGGGGAATACAGTAATGATACGCATTCCCTTTGGCAAATTGGTTATGGAATGTTTCTATTGATGAAATTGTGATTCGAGGACGAGATCATCCATTGCCGTTTCATATTAAAGTATGCTTTCATCACGTAAGAATGGCATTGTTCAAATGGCTTTGCCACGTTTGAAATCAAAGTTCGGTCTAATTACCCAAAGATAATGAAATGCTACGAACATCCAACGACGCTTCTTTTTAGACATGATGATAAAGCTTTGGGTTACCGTTAGATTTTAGCGACAATCAATAGCTATTGCAGTCAGTCACCTTTTGTAGACGGAGAGAAGAAGCACCAATCAAACGACTCCACTAATCCTTTGGCTTTTGCGAACCTTCGGATTAGCTTTTACTACAGGTATTTACATTGTATTATATACCTCAGGCGTTTCTTCTGCGGATATTCGAAATGTCCGGACGATTTAAAACTTTAATCTATAATTTAACATTTGTCGAATATATATATATATATATATAAAAACCTTCTTTATGCTAAAAATGTTTTCTTAATGAAAATAAAATACAGAACTGCTCCCTGCACAGCAGACGAAATGCTGACTCGGACTGGTACCGTCGTCCGGAAAAATCGTCGACGTTCCAGTGGGAGGGGGTCATGTCGACGTGGTTCAGCACCTACAGTGCTGCAGGCAGGGTGTGTTCCACCTTCCTCTCCCAGACGGAACCTTTCTAACACACGAACATACCTGACTCCTCAACCCTCGCCTTCAAAGAGCGTCATGTTCAGTTTTGAAAGTGAGAGGAAATCGTGCTATTCCCCGGATTTAGTATCCATTCGCAGACAGGTATGTTTTAGAAATATTTTCGTATATTTACATTCAATAGGTTTTTTCCTATTAAGTCTGTTGGAGATTTTTGAGTTCATTTGTCAATATTTATTTCAATGATATATCCCCTTACTTCATTCGTCAATAATGCGTAAAGCAGTCGGCAGTTAGACCAAGATCCGGGTGGGCCACTTGTCGACTGCCGAAACATTCCAAGCGATAAGTGTCAATTTTTCTTGATCTAAATATGCTGTTTGTAAACAAAACTAAAAGCTAACTGTAAATTTTCTTATTTATGTGTTTAGTGATTTTCACACACGACCGCAAAAGAAACAAACTTAGGATTTTTCCGCCAATTAAAATTCATGTGACCGCCTGTCGTTGTTGTTCCATATACAATGTATTCTTCTCATTTGGTATGAGTGTTTATATCATACACCCCAAAACGCATTCTACAGTCACTTCAGTGGGTGTTGATGTAAATATAACCAAAAAATAATGTTTTTGTTGTCATTATTGGGGGATACGACCGTGGTCTAAATATAGAAATCATTTAATTCTTCTACAATGTTGATGACCGTCATATCCCCCAAAAATATTACGTCAATACTTTGAGGGTATTTTTACTTATGGCAATGCATCTATTTGATGTCAAGTTCTAGTTCCATAAAACAATGCAGCCTGTACGCCAAATTTCGAGATAACATGCACATTCTACATTTTAAATTTACAAGCCAATATTACAATATAAAATAATGAGGGGGAAAAACCATTTGAATAAAATTACCCAGTAAATTATAAATTAAGATATCCGATTAAAGATTCGACAGGGAGGAATTTCCCTCGTTGAAAAAGTAGGCAAGTATTATGGTGTAAATTGAATGACCATAGCGAAAGATCGAATACTATCATGTAATTTTGTAAATATCTAGTGTTGAATATTATGGAAAACTATTTCATTTATTTCGTTTTTGGTTGATCTTTCTCTTTCCTTCTAATTTGAAATTAAATTTTTTTTTAAAAATTCTTTTTCGGTATAAAAAGTCGGGCATGAATTCTTCATTTGTAAATTTAAATCAGAAGTCCTTTATTGTAGAACCATATTATAACATGTGGTCTGTAGAGCATGACATGCATGCATAGGAATCATTATTCATATTATAACATGTGGTCTGTAGAGCATGGCATGCATGCATGCATAGGAATCACTATTTATATTGTAACATGTGATCTGTAGAGCATGACATGCATGCATAGGAATTATTATTCATATTGAACAGGCAACATGAAGTGATATCACTATATATGTCACTTACTCGTTTTAAAGGTGCTCTCTAAAATCATATCACCTCTACTTATTCCACTGAGTATGCGGTATCACTTGATTAAATGGATAGGTGATACCACACATTGATTGAGTTATATTACTAAGTCGTTTGGGTGATATTTTATGATTAGTAATAATGAACAAAACAACACCTCATGCACTCTATTCGCCGTTTGTCGGGATGTACCTTTACGTCTTTAAATTTCTCTTACGCATGGAATGATCATTATTATCAACATACACTGATTAAAAAAGAAACGCATAGTACAATTTTATATTCATTTTAAGACATGAGAAATATTTAATGATTGATTTATTGATAACAGAAAAATGATATAAGAGCTCGGTTAATAATCAAAGTACCACGACCACTAATGACAATGACAGTCACCTAGGTATATCCACTCTGACTGCAGAGCTTGGGGCAATTTTTGTAGAGTATGCGGCTGTGGTTGTATTTGGCGGATGCGCCTGCGGTCTATCCAGTTCGTCCCATAAATGTTCAAATATGGTGATTTGGATGGCCAAGGAAGAACCTGGACATTGTGTCTTTTCAGAGCATCACGTGTTAGTTGAGCAGTATGTGGTCTGACGTTGTCACGTTGGAATACTGTTCTGGGATGCTGCACTTCAATATACCGTTGAGCCGTATTCTGTGTGTAAACCAATGCTGTCCTGCATGTATAGGATATTGCTGCCCACATCATAACACTACTTCCTCCAAACCGGTCAACCTCCTGGATACAATGTCGCACAAAACGTTCATTTTGGCGCCTATACACTCATGAATCCTCCATCAGGCCTCAGCAGTACAAATCGAGATTCAATGCTGAACCATACTGTCCGCTAGCGTTGCGGCGGCCATACTCTGTGAGTCTGAGACCATTGAAGTCGGCTCCGTCAATGTTGCGGAGTCAGAACAAAGCCACGAATAGGTCTGTGCGTTCTAATCCCAGCATCCTGTAGTCGACTGCGAATAGTCTGATCTGATAGTCTGCCAATCTCAGAGAGTGTTACAGTTCATATCCTCATGTATTTTCTAAAATGAAATCTACATCTTTTATGTACATTCTACCTTCATTTCTGTCGAAATTCCCAGCCGTTAAAATAAATGTACTATATTTATTTAGTAGTTCTGTATTCATACGCGTGTGAGGAAATGCCTATGATCACAATTTGTAAAGATATCAAAGGCAAGAAACATTGGAAATTTCAATACATAGAGATATATGTGTTCACTCCCAAAACTTTTTTAAAATTGTCTCGATATGCGTGAAAAAGGGATATAAACAAACAAAAGTTTCTTAATATGCTAAGACAATCCTAATTACAAAAAGTGACTAATATTTGATAGAAGTTTGCCTCTGTTTTGTTTGGTATGTCGTTTTACGCTCCATGTGATAATTTTTCACTCATATAGCTTTAGGTAAAGTGCCACAAAATTTGACTTATGCATTGCGCTCAGGGCTGTAACAGTGACTGTTCTTCATTGTGCTAACACATACTTTGACACGAAACCTCGGTTTTAAAGACCACAGGCACTCATATCGCTTGGGGACCTACATGTTATTACTATATATAAGAGTAATGCTCTTTTAATAGTAAATTCGAACCCAAGCGATACAATTGCCCGTAGAAAGACCAATAACTTTCACTATTGATGCCAAGCTCTTGAAGAAATAACAGTCGCAGTTAAACGTTTTGAGTTTGACGCGGCGTCAGGGTCGAGAATCGAGTCCATGACCCCCCATCCCAATTTCGAAGCTAGCGTTCCAACCACTAGATAGAAGTTTATGTAAGCATCTCCGGTCATCATGTTACGGATTCTATTATAACAAATACACAAGTGAAAATTGCGCTACTGCTAATGATTTTTAAATACTTTTTCACAACTGAATGTAATATTATTGTTTATTCTATTTTTAAAGTGTACATAAGAGCAATCATTTGTTAATTCACAGATGAGAGGAGACAGGGGATAATTAAAATTTTCCTGATTTGGTTTATGTACTCAGCTTATAAAGTAATTGCTTTGGTTTTGCAATAAACATCGAACTGATGAAAATGTGCTACGTTAAAGTAAGTCGTAATAGAAAAAGCCCTCGACATTTGTGGAAAATTCAGTCGATTTCTGCTTTAGCAGCTGAGGAAATACACCATGAAAACGTAGTGTCTTTAATTAATGTTGTTGTGAAAGGAGAAGTTATACGCACCTCGCAGCATGACGTAACGAAAACTAAGCCCGACTGCACACGTCAAATGCAGATTAGGTACCAGACAATGAAATCTTTATATCCATCCAGCAGGAAGTGATTGATAGAAAGAGCAATCAGCAGACCAACTATAAACTGAATACCCTTGAGAATGAAGTGTTCTAGTATAGTTCTTAAGTGGTAAAAGTAAAGAATTTTGGTAACATGTGTAACACGTCTCTCTCGTAAAGCTGCGTGGTGTATATCCTAAATAGCGGTTCCCAAATATCGCTAATATAAAATATTGTCGTTTATGGTGATTTAGTATATGGATGTACGGTTGTGGATAGTGATATGTCTGTTACACGCGAATCACGTGTTGCTTAACAGAAATCATAATTACATGAGTTTCTCCTACATATGGAAAACCAACCCGGGAAAGCAATTACTTCCTCTAAAGAAGATTATAGCTTCCGGGTTTAATATGTACGTGGTTTGTCCAAGGATAGCTTCAACGAAGGTACAAGTGATGATTGAATGAATTTTCCTACAGCAATCAATCACTAATTAATAACTTACGGGATTCCAAATTCTACTATTGTTATTGGATTGTCAGGCTTTGTGGCTAAAGGGGGCAAATGAAAAGCCCCTAAAGTCAGAACAATTCAATGTCCGGAATTTAGGTTGTTCACTATAACCAAATATTTATTAAAGCTCAACGTAAGAATTTGAAGGGGAAAAAATCATGAAAAAAGTTCAGATCAAAATTATGAAACAATGGTTTGAGTTGTATAGCATTTATTTTCTCTATTGTTTCCTAATCTTGCATAAGGTTAATGACCTTCAACCACTTTCGGTGAGGTTCCGGGTTTGAATAGGTCCTTATTACCTCTTGCTTGTCGTTAAAGGCAACTGAATGGGGTAGTCCTTCGGATGAGACCACAAACATTGAGGCCCCGTGTCACAACAGGTGTGGCATGATAAAGATCCCTAAGGCCAAAATCGCCGAGCATAGGCCTAAATTTTGCAGCCCTTCACCGGAAATGATGACGTCTCCATACGAGTGAAAGATCCTCGAGTGGGACGTTAAACAATATACAAGCAACCAACCTTCAACCACTAACGTCGTGACGGGAGTCATACTAAAAATGAGGCGGTCAGATAGCTCAGTCGGTAGAGTTCCTGACTAGAAAATTCAGGAGGTCTGAGTTCGAATCCCGGTCTGGTCAAATGCATATCCCCCCTTCGGATTACGTTACGTTACATTTGGTGCCGTGACCAGGATCTGGAATTGATAGTTGAAAATGCCTGCCAAGAGAGAAATGTTCTGGGTTGCTGTCTACGAGGTGTGAAGACATTTAAGAAGGGAGTAATGTGGCGGTCAGACGGTTTTAAATGCCAGTGGCCAGATAGCTCAGTCGGTAGAGCATCTGAGTAGATAATTCAGCGGATTCGGGTTCGAATCTCGTCCGTTGCATTTTCTCCCTTCCTGGTACAAAAGATTTCTATGTAATCCTATCCTAAATATGAAGATATGTATCCCATTTTTTAAGTTATAGTTTCCATATATATTCAAATTTTTTTTTTCACTGTTCGTTATATTCATCTTTCATGTCAACAAAAAATTTCTATCTATGAGACTTATGCTATTTTAACTACTTCCTGAATTCCAAAGTTACGTCTTAATGTATGCATGGATTTAAAGCAATGCAAGCTTACCTGACGGCAAATAAATTGAAAAATAAAAGAACAAATATTTAACATATTTGTGATTGATTATATACTTCATAGAATCAAAGCGAATCTGAAGCAATAAACCCGTTAAATCAGCAGAAAATGTCGATTCATGAATCATTGTCATCCTGTCAGTAATTCCTGTTCGTAATCACCGATACGCATTGACCTCGGAGGTAATCAGTTCGGGAAAAAAAGTGAAAGAGAGGCACTGAGCACGTGTCAGATTTGTAAACAATTTAACATGTAAATTTCATAGAAAATTCACTATCAAACTTTCATTTGAGTGACACATTTGCGTAATTATTACTTTCTTACACTTATAGTACTTCTTGTCATTCATGAAACGATGTAATATTTTAAACAAACGGAACGTGTATTTACGTCAATTTCCGTCTTTGTATATGACCTCGGTCTCAGGAACCCGATTAAGTTCGGTAATCATAGTTCCCATGTCCGTGTATACGACGCACTGGCGGTTTATACGAAACGCTCATTGTAGGTATGCTCTCAAACAATATTCCCTTGTTTATTTTGCTGAATCTTCTCTTCAGATCTTGGATATTATATTAGTTATACCGATAGGTGTTATTTGATTCATAATTGGATAGTTGAAAAAATCCCGTCAGTTACAGCTTGTATTGCTTTAAAATCCTTACAAATTTATTTGTCTTTGGTTTTGAACTTTGGATTGATCAGCAGCAGATAAATATAATTTTTATGTCTTAGAAAAAGAATATCCGGTAATGAGACTACTATAACATACTGTATTCGTTAGCACACCATGCGGAGATTCTCTATTAGGGGATGATTAAACGACTCCTAATATGAGATATCCCGGCATTAATTTGCCCGGAAGTAACCCACCGACGCGTTGTTTTCACTTTATGGAGTTAAAATTGGATGTTGTCGGATTATTTCCGGAGCGCAAGCAATATGATTGACAATTCTCTGCTGAATTGTTCTGGATGCTCTACGTTTAGAATGGCTGTGAACCAGTCAACAAGAAATAGATTTCAATATTTGTCATTTAATTCTTATGAGATTGACAGGGCTGTTTAAGCATTTTTGACTTCAATTGTGCTGATAATGCGTACCAGTGTATAGATTAATTGAATAACTCGCGTTAGCACGATATGAAATATGGTTGCAAACTATTGTATGTTATTTTAAAATAGGATAGATGTATAAAAACATAGATGCTGTCATAAGACAAGTAATACCCGCACGCAAGTGCATGGATGTCTTTAAAATATACTCTCTATTGTACTTGTGTAACTAGCAGATATTGATTGATTGAATCTTGTTGAACGTCCTTCTCGAGAATATTTCACTCATATGGAGACGTCACCATTGCCGAGAAGAAGCTGCAAAATTTAGGCATATGCTCGGCGCTTACGGCCTTTGAGCAGGGAGGGATCTTTATCGTGCCACACCTGCTGCATCACGGGACCTTGGACTTTGCGGTTTCATCCGAAGGACCACCCCATTTAGTTTCAAATTACTTTTCAAAAGATGATTTAGTTACTGAGTAGAATGTAAGAGGAGTTCTGGGAACTAAGTTTTTGTTTGTCGAAAAATGTTGTTTTTAATCCCTATTTTGGCCTCAGGATGAAAATGAAAATTTCGAAAACTTATGGCACATTTACAGGTCACCACCAATCATATTCCTAGAGATGATTTTGTTACTGTGTGAAATGTGAGAGGACCCCCATTTGGGCCCTAGGATGAAAATGAAAATTCTGAAACCTCATTCCACATCTGCAGGACACCATCAATTATCTTTCAAAGGATGATTAGGCTGCTGTGTAAAATGTAAGAGGAATTCTGGAAGTTTCCAAAACCTTATTGTACATCTACAGGACACCATCTCTCATATTCCTAGAATATTGATTGTTTACTGCTTAAAATAAAAGAGTAGTTTGAGGAAGAAGAAAGTGTGACAGACGGACGGACCAAGGTAACAACGATATACCCGAACTTTCTTTTGAAGTTCAGGTAAAATTATGCTTACATCTACAGAAGATTCGTTAATTTGTAACATAAAGGTAGGCATTTTGATGTAAACGTCATCGTTAAGTGTGGATTATGATGTCAGTGTGGTATCAAGGTGTTTTTGGCCATACAATACACTGTGTAAATTTTCATGAAAGGTAAAGATAACGAACAGTGATCAATCTCATAACTCCTGTAAGCAATACAAAATAGATAGTGACACACCAGAGGTGCGATCAGGTGCCTAGGAGGAGTAAGCACCCACTGTCGACCGGTCACACCGCCGTGAGCCCTATATCCTGATCAGGTAAATGGAGTTATCCGTAGTCAAAATCAGAGTGCCAAGAACGGTCTAACAATCGGTATGAAACACGTCAGACAGCATTTGACCTAAAGATAGGTTGTATTGGCAAACTAGATCGTTATAACGACCATTTAAAGTCATGTTGGAATGTAAATATTTTCTCAGGGACTATTCAGTTGAAGTGTTATTCAAACAATTATGTGAACTCAATTAAACAATATCATCAATTCCAAATGATCAAGTAATATCACTGATACGTTTTAGTGATATCCCTTACCAGTATTCACAAACTGAGTAGGTGATACCACGTAAAACATTAAGTGACATCACATAAAGAACACGTGACATCACATAAAGAACACGTGACATCACATAGTTGTTTAAGACAGATTTTTGTCACTATTCAGACAATTGAGAAGATGTGTACTAAGTTATGTGCTTATATTTCCTTCAGTTATAAGGTAGGTCGTGGAATCACGTTACTCTCTATAAATAAGAGGCATCTGGAGAACGTTTTCGATATGGAATGTATTTTTGGTAGACTCTGTGAAATAGTAGTAAAATATCACTTTATTTGGTCAAATTAAAAAGTAGAACATGAAAACATTCAAGCAATGACTTGTTATTTTTTGAAAGATAACAGTCTCATAACTGCAACGGTGTGTGCATACAAATTGAATAACGCGCGTTATTTCATTGCTTTTATTTACATTTCTGAAACCTTTTTTTAATGTGTGAATGTTTTATTTATATCTTAAATTTCCCGCCTAATTCTTTGGGTAAGTAGCAATTAACGGAACAGCCATGGGAAGCAAAATGTGATGGCATAACGTAAAAGAAAAGAGTGCGCAATACTGAAAATATTTAATAGTCCAATTCTTGAATTCATTTTTAATTGACTTATTTTAACAAGGTTGTACGATCTGAACTCGGTTTAAGCAGTTAATATATTTTCAAATCTATTTAATTGTAAACAGCATAAGTATAGTTACTATAGGTGCTAGTCGGCTATGTTGTTACTTCGAGAAATTGAAAGTACAATTACTGAAAGAAGAATTGTCGAAAAGTGTTTGTTTGGTGATATTAACCACATTAGAGGCAAGATCAACTTCTCTGGCATCGAATGAGATGTACTTATGTTGTCTGAGACGGGAATAGACAACAAAGCTTTGTTTTCATTCTGCACATGTACGGTCGAGCACAGGAACTGGTAATTATGTCTGTAAAAGGGGTCTTTACCATACCATTCCCTAATAAGGGGCAATGATAATTTTATTAGGAGTTGGTATGGTATATACCCCCATACTATTATTACAGTATTACAAAATCACCGGTTCCTGTTGGCCGAGATGCAGACGACATGCTCGACAATGTTCACACACCTAACCGAGTGACTCGGTCTTTGCGCTCAAAACTCTCTAATGCATTTTATCACAGAATTAAAGAGTAAATCTAAATATAGCAAAGTATTTACCTTTCCAATGATATTTGCCATTGACATCTTTTCAAATTGTAACGATAACTATTTCCTCTTGAATGTGCTGAAGTTGTGAACAATGTGTGTATGAATCTTAATAAATATAAGTACGTCTATAAAACCATTTTATATCATCCTTTAACTAAATTTGCAGGAAATTCTAAGATTTTGAATTTTCGATGTGTTTAATGTCATTCTGAGTTTTGCACGATGTTTTGAAGTATCGTTTCATGATTCCCATTCCTAATGAATTACTGTCTGAGATGTTCACTGGTTGTAAAAAAAAAATCCCATATTTGTTGGTCAATTGGGTTTCCAACAGTAGATGTCTCAAGAGATAAGAGTTCATATTCTCCCCAAAATTCCTGCGCGATAGGCTAATGGTAACTGCATGTCTCACGTGAGAATCACTCTTTCCATTGACATACACTGTACTCGATATGTACATTATATTGTCTATACTTCTGTAGTTTTACATGCATATTGCAATAATAAATATTTTGGAAAAGGTATTACGCCAGGCAATGGCCCCCCTTTCAAAAAAAGGTACATTTTGCAAAATAAAAGGAAATACGATCTTTATTCCCCTGACTCTTTAGTTAGTGTTTATTGCACAATTTATTGGGAGAATGTTGTTTCTCTCACATACTGACCTCAGAAATGTATATAATTGTATAATATATTATTTTCAATAAAAATCAAGAGGGTGAGAATTTCTTTTCTTTTACTCAAGACCCGTCAATGACGGGACGTATTATGGCATGGTGTCCTTTGTATGTTTGGACCTTGTAGGCAAAATGAACTGTAAGCTCCAGGATCTTACAACTTGGTACATTTGATCACTATGATAGGAAGATGTCTATTGTTTTTCAAGGCCAAGGTCGTAGTATCAGTTAATAGGAAAACCCTTGTAGACAGAATACAGACTAAACTACATGTATTGTGACTAGGACCGTCAAACTCTGTAAACATACTCCTAATGCCAGGTGGAGGACGTGTTTTGTTCTTCAAGGTTAGAGATCAAAGGCCAAGGTCGTAGTATCACGTAATAGGAAAACCTTGTAGGCAGGATACAGACCAAACCGTTGGGACTAGGGCCGTCAAAGTTGGTACACATACATCTTATGCCAAAACGGAGGATGCCAATCGTTTCTCAGGTTCAAAGTGCAAGGTCACAGTATCACTTAATTAGTAAAAAACCTTGTTTTTGCTATGGAGGCAATTGGAATTTTTGCGAAACGGAACGAAACGGGAATGGACTGTAAAAGGTAGCCGTTACGGATACCGATATTGCTCTGAAATTTAGTCACAAGCTTCCTCTCGGAGGAATTTAAACTTGTTCCGTTTGCATTTCAGCTGGATTAGTGCACCATGACCTACTTAAAAGTAAATCAAACAGTTTTCCAGATTTTTTTCTCGTTATGAATATAGGTATTGCCCTGAAATTCCCTCTCGGAGAAATACATAATCAGTTCACATTTAAACTCGATTTGTGCACCATGACCTACTTTAAGCTTTTCTTATCGGAATGTGTATGATATCAATTCAGAGTGCATAATGTGCTTACAGGTCCAACGGGCGTATGTTGTACCTTTGAGATAATCTTGTTAATCTTTTGTCTTCTTTGAAGGTATACGTAGACTCAGCCTCCCTGGAACATTGCATTCAACTCATCCATACATCGACTTACCATTATGCTATATCTGGGGGAAATGATATTAAACCTTCAATACATGACGAATACGAGACATTGATAATGAATTTCTCAAGACGATCTGTCTCCCCTAGAAATGATTATTAGTAGTTAAGCCATCGTGGTTGGAATATATCAGTGAGGGCAAAGTTTTAATTAACTCCAGTTTAATGGAATCTCGATCGTTCGTCTACGCTCCTTTGATTTACTACCTTCTTCTAATAGCGGTGTCTGCCTATGTTCCTGTGTAGAGAGTTAGACTTTGAAGGGGACATCACCAGCAACAGAACATGACGATATTTTACTCGGAGATTAAATTTTCATATGTATATCTGTCTATGTCCGCTCTGGAAACAGTTCTCTGTTGAATATTCATATTTCAATCACTAAGGGACTGATGCTAGAAAACACATATTGCCATATTGTAAATTATCCCTCTATGTTTTTGGCATAAAAGGTTTGCTAAATGTGTTTACGTGTAATTTTCTATTACGCAATTTTATGGCATGCTTTCAGGAAAAGCTTTTAAATGCATTATCTATCTGTATAGATGATCATGTTATCTGTCAGACGCGGATCCAGAAAAAAAAGGTCGGGAACAATGATGCAGTGTATCTTGTGTATTCGCTTCATAAGTTCGTGTGATCATGTGTTTGTTTCAAACCCTCATTTACTGCGAATGCAATCTCTTTTAAAACGACTTAGTTTTGTTGATTTTAACATTCAAATAGACATGTATAGTACTCGCTGAAAATTGTTAATAAGTGAATAACACAATCAAGAAGATGAATTGTTAAATGGGCATGGGCACGATTTTCAGAACTGAAAATTTACATTTTATTTTTTCATTTTTAATGCAATGTTTTTGTTTACATATATATTGCTTATTAGAAAAAATGAGATGCGACAAACCATAGAAACTGTTTATAATTGTTGTTCAAAATTAACTTGTAATTTGATAAAATTGCTTTAACCGAAACTTTTATTAGTATATTTATTATTTAACCTATGTAAACAAAAACATGGTACGAGCCTTGTTTACATAACAAAGAATTGTGAGTTCTATCTCTCTTGTGACTTGACAACTGACATTCATTTTTCCTGACCATTAGAAATACCTTAGTTAAGCATTGTAAACATTAAATGTGGAAAAATAAAATTTAAAAAATTTCAGCTCCAATCGTGTTCGTGTACATTCTTGTCATTCGAACACACCATAAATGTTTTTTTTTGGTTTTTTTTGTTTGTTTTTTTTTTTTTTTTACAAAAGCCGAAGATGGATTCGTTAATAAAAAACATGTAATACACATACAGATATCTCTCTAGGTGAAAATATATCTATCAAAGTAAAATAGATATCTCTCAAAAAGAAAGATATCTCCTTCTTAGAGAGATATCTCTTTAATTTTAGGGATATTTTTTGATTTGGAGATATTTCTTTTTCTAAAGAGATTTGCAAAAATAAGAGATATATATTTTTAGAGAAATGTCTTATTTTCCGAATAAATTGTGAAACGGCTTGTTTTAGTGGGTTAACTAGCAGAGAAGACACGGGTGATACAGCAGTATCTTTTTGTAATAAATTTTGTTTGCTTTTTATTTTACAGTCTAGTATTGTCAACAGTCCTTGTGAAAAACCACAGTATTACGGTAGCTTCGTACTTTGGACTGACCCGGCGGAAGCTGACAACTCCCTCTCTGTGTACGTTGGCCTTGTGGAAGCGTGTAAAGAGGCCGAAAGTCCTTGCAACTTTATTCACAGAGCTTTTATCATTTTTGGAAGAACTCGTAAGTCATCAGAGAAAGACATCATTCAAATGGTGTTTTAAAAGTCAAAAGGGTGAATATCGAACTAGGTAAAGATAATCAAGTAGATTGGGATATTGCAATCTACCTTTTCGAAATCATTCGTGCACGCATATGCTATTATATATGTATGTTGCTATCGTATATTTAAGTCTCCCAAATGAAGTTTGGAGATTTATTGGTTTGCTCAGTTCATGTTTTTCTCCTTTTTTCTCGCAGCTGGGCTATCTCATTAATGGTTATAGGCGCGGGTTCATAATATTTTATGGTATGGTGCATGTTCATAAATGATCTTAAAGCAATAAATTTCTGCAATATGTTAGGCACAGTACGTTTTTGGGTATAAAAAAGAGATGGGGTTTTAAATTTTTAATATAGAAATGCATGGGAGAATTTTAAATCACAGTTTTTAATGCCTCAAACTTTTACACCATCCATTGTCAATGAAATTTGGTATATTAAGGTAAATGAGGATGGTGAATAAAATTGTGAACTTAAAATTTTCAAAATGTTCACCACGTTCAAAATGACCGCCCAAAAATGCTGGAAATTTTCAACGTTTTCCTATCTCAACAAAATTTGATATGTAGGGGTAGTTGAGGATGGCGAATAGAATAGTAAACTTGAAATTTTCAAAAATGGCGGAAATTTTCAAAATGCTCATCCTTTTCCTTTTCCTCATTTCATCGAAAACGCGTCAGTTTTGCAATATTGTCCGATTTCAACAAAATGGTAGGTAGGGGTGACCAATAGAGTGATGAACTGGATATTTTCAAAATGACTTTTCGCGAATGCGTCAATTTTTCAATGTTCAATGCAGTAAAATTTGGTATAATGGGGTAGTTAAGGATGGCGAATAAAATGATGAACTCGCTATTTTTACAATAACCATAAAAACGCGTCAAATTTTGATGTTAAGGAAAACCCCTGTCCAAATATTTCCAGGGGGTTCTGAAAACACTTTTAAAGGCATTTCCACCATTTCACATGCTATTGAGGATACAATGAAACTTTATACCAATTCGTCTAATTTTTCAATGTCCGATCTCAACAAAATCTGGTACGTAGGAGTAGTTGAGGAAGGGAAAAATTATGAACTTTAAATTCTGAAAATGGCCGCTATTTCCAAAATGGATGCCAAAGCCAAATAAGCGTCAAATTTTTAACGTTTTCTAATCTCAACGTTTGGTAAGTGGGGAGTTGAGGATGGCGCATAAAATGGTAAACTCGAAATTATCAAAATGGCTAAAAGTTTCAAAATGGCCACTGAAAACGCGTCGATTTCTCATTGATGTCTGATTTAAAAAAAAATAATGGTATGTATTGGTAGCAGAGGATGGCGGATATGATGAAAATTGAAATTTTGAAAATGGCCGCCAATTTCAAAATGGCCGCCAAAACGCGTCAAATTTCTGGAGAAAAAAATGTAATGTTATGTAATGGGGAACCCCTACCCAAATTTTTTCCACTGTGTCTGAAAATGCTTTTAAAAATCTAAAATATTACATGTCTTAGGGTATGGAATAAAATTATTTAAAATCCATTTAGGTAAATTCATAATTTCTTGAAGCTTTAAAAGGGGTGCAGTTTTTATAATAGGTGTTTGAAACTTACAATTTCCAGTTAGTTTGACTTTTGTGATATGTAAAATATGATGTCTCCATTAACCAATAGCGCACTTAAAACTTGTTTCTTCTTTGTTACACATTCTACACTTGTGCTGAAAGGGCTCCTTTTATTTTAAGGGATCTCAGGGGAAGTAACTGTGTGTGTGTGTGTGCGATTTTATTGGTGTTCGTTTGGGAAACTTCCGTAATTTTGTAACAACATTCTGTAACAATTATTACTGATTATAATTACTTTTCTAAATTTTGATGAAAAATGTGAGTAGTGACAGAAAAGATGTCAATATTTAAATGCATAAGTCATCCATCAAGCATCCTTATAGATTAAATTTAATCAGAATTGAAGGGTTTATCCAACTTTCTTGAACATCATTAGATCGATATCATTCCTTTAAGTATTTCGTTTGGTTTAAAAAAGAAGATAAATCCCGGTTGTCGTGAGAAATGGACATTATTTATGGTTGGTGGTTTTTGACTTAATTGCAGTCCCTGCTACTGTCTTCCTGGGACTACTTTTAGCATTGCCGGTTACGATGATTATTATTGGTAAGATGATATTTTCCTCATTGATTTTATCTTTTTGTGTTCATGCGCTTCATCCTTCATCGGATGTAGTGAAGACAAAATATCTGCAGAAATATACATTTGGAAAAACATAGACATTTGATAGATTATTTTAATAAATCAAATCTGAATTGATCATACGTAACAAAATTGAATATGTTATGTAGACTTATATATTGTACATGTTGATTTCTTTAAATTTTAAGGTGTGAAGTATTTAGAGGAATGCCCCCGGGAGCCAAAAATTCCGATATATATATTGGTCGGTGGATGTTTCGGAGGATTAAAACTTTTAATGCTCATGTGTGAACAGGCCCGGAAGTTACGTGATGATGATGATGAGACGATTCACGATGATTCTGAGCTTCTAACAATGACTAAAGTGGCACATGTGTGTCTGACTCTATTTCTATGTATTTGGTTTGTATTTGGAAACTTCTGGTTGTTTGGGATGGGAATACCAAAATTTAAAGCACCGTTGCACGAACCAAAGAACTGGTGCGACAGATTTGTCTTCACCTTCATGTTTTGGCAGATCGTCATTTGTTACATCCTGCTCGCCATGGTGTTTATTCTCGGTATTTCTTTCTGTGTGTGTTTCACTTTTTCTCGCTGTAAAAAGGATATTGAGAAAGGATGATATGAAGCAATATGGGATTTTATAGAAATGAACACAGTATATATGTTGTTAGTGTAGTGATCTCAGGAGTTTTTCCATTCAATTTATTACTTTTTTTTATGCGTTTCACACAGTATTGAAAAAAGCCGCCTTTGTCACTTTTTGCAGACGAAATTGCTAACAGGCCGAACAGTTTTGTTCTGTCTGGACTGTGTGGCTATCAGTTATTATCGTTTATTTTTAGTGGTAGAAAAGCTTCAGAAATCCATTGGATTACTTTTCTTTCATTACAGCCTACCTTGTTATTTTAAAGAGGACACAAAGCGGAAAACTTCCATCTTTCGATTTTTCTTATAACACAGAACTATTTTCTTTTCTTTTCAGGATTGCTAATGATTTGAAATTAACTCATGTTTCTTATCAGTAACACAACATCGAATTTGTATAGCTGTTCATGAGTTAGTACATGTGTTGCATTGGTGTAAATATGCTGCTTTTATGTTGGGGACAGTTTTAAACGTGTCCAATCAGACCTGTGGTCCTAAACATGCTGAGTAATTTCATTTCACAGCTCAATGCATGTTCTTTTAAAATTGTCATTAATTCTCTTTGTATACAATTGATGCATACTGTATAAATTATAAATGTCCAATATTTAGTTGTACTAATCGATAAGGATCAGTGCATATACTGTCACGAGTAGAGAACATGTATACAATTTGGGGCCGCTGTATTTATTTTCTGCCTACTTAGAATCAACAATTTCTGAAACACGGTAGGGGTGCGATTTTCTTTTCTGGTATTTTTTTTCAAGACTCCTTGTTAACTTCTCATTAATGAAGAGTTGAAACTCCTGGCACACAAGCATGGTGGAGTTCAACTTATCGGGTATGGGTGTGTGTGTGGGGGTGTGTGTGTGTGGGGGGGGGGGGGGGGGGTTTGCACCTGAATCCAGGGAAAATGAACCTGAATTCAGAGAAAATGCACCTGAAATGGGGTAAATTTGCCATAACCGGGGCATTGTGTATTTCATATGCGTTTTGTACATTATTTTGTGCTTTCGTACATACTCACTTAGTCGGTTGAAGAAAAAAAATGGAAATCAATTTCCGCAAACATAATTTTATTGCATTATCTTATTATGCATTATCAGTATATATGGAAGCAAAACCGCAAAATAGTAGTCGTGAAATAGCAAATAATTGATACACAAAAGACTGTTAGCAAGTTCATTTCAAAGCGTATATCAGTGATTTCATGTAAGCAGCTGCTGCAAGAGAGGCATAAGGCTGCCACTCCTTTCTGGATCCGCCAGAATAATCTGAGATCCCACGGATTATGATAAAGCTATTATTCCGGTTACCATCCAGTGATTCTAAAACTACACTCATATCACTGTCATATGCATATATTCCATTTAATTCTGCAAACGACTGTCGGAGACGTGGATTTCTGGAGACCAATTTGCCACTGGCTACCACCCCTAGGCGACAGTTGCTCTGGCCCACACGGTAGCCTTTCCCAGGGACAGGATGTTCCAGTTCTATTTCCGTTCCATCGTCATCTGTATAAAACAATCTGTCCGTCTTCATCGGTGGTCGATGAAAGTTGGATTCCTCTGTCTGAAGTGCATCTTTGGCATCATTAATATACCGGTCCCACGGTCGTTGAGGGCTGGTGTCTCGTTCTATGATTTGTTTCAGACTGACGGCGACATCTTGTAAAGAGTTGTCGCTACAGTCCCATTCACGCGTAGAATAATTGTACCCGTCTGCTCCACCCATCTTCTCTATCTTGTCACAGTGCATGTATATTGGACCGTTTTTTCTAGAAGGCACGGATACCACCACATCGCCAAGACGTATGTGTTTGTCGCCTTTATAGAAATGTGGCACCCCACTCCCAACGCCCACAATAATGACATGATGGACTTTACTAAAGGTTCCTATAAAAACACCAAAATGTGATTTTGAATTTTAATGACGCTTGTTTATAAATAAGTTGTAAAGATAAGTTCATGGGAAAATGGATGCTTTACCTAAAAGTCTGGTAATTGTGTTTTCTGTTGATATTCTTGCCTCTTGTTCAGAATCGGCTTTGCGTGATAGTTTAGTAGAAACAACTTTAAATCTGCCAATTCTTCCGATTGTGTACACTTGTGATTCACCTGTAGAAGGAGTATACATATCTTATTAACGTCTTGCTTATTCCCTTTATAAAACACGATATACAGTTGAAAAGTCAACATCATCAGCCGAAGTGATCGGAGTACATGTGCATATACATCTGACACTATGTGTATAGTAGCAAGTTAGGGAGTTCATTTATATGTACACCAGTGTGACTTTATATTCCGGTTTAAGAAAGTACATCATATTTTGTTGGGAAATAAAAAACTTTCCTGTCAAAGAAGCGAGCTCTAATGAATATTCCGAATGCCCGTGCTCTTAGTTAGGAGATTGTTTATATATCCTTTATACATCCGGACATTTATGAAATCGAACGACCGTAGCATAATAAAACGGATATAAATCAGAAGTACTGTAACTGTCAAGACTACATGTCTACTGGTCAGGTCGTATAAAGAGATTGAACCTTCCACCTGAAACAAATGGATAAACCTCACCGTAGTACACATATGTACAAACACGGAACTAAAATCAAACAAGAGGCCCACAGGCCTTATCAGTCACCTGAGTACCAAATAACATCAGGGGACAATTCTTGAACAAAATTGAAAGGTTTTTTTTAAATGAAAGAATATGTTTTTCGAAGTTTAAATAACAAAAGGATACAATTTTTTGCATTCTTGTAAAAAGATGCATTACATTATTTTCTTTTAATGTTCAGTGGAAATGCAGGAATATTTTAAAATTATTTACAATTACGGTACTTTACCAATTTTCACTATAATCATTTTGGTCCCACTCAGGAGTCAAAACCTCTATTCCTGGGATCATGAAATTCATACTTTTGGTAAATGGCTACCAGGTCCTTCTAAATATCTATTTAGTTTCAATTCAGTATCACAATATACCAAGATCGTCCCTGCCCTGGAGTCAGAACCTCTTCCCTGGGAATCATGAAATTTACAATTTTGATAGTGGCCTTTCTGCTCTACATGGCTATGAATTTACCTTTTCTTACAGATTTACCGTTGCAGAGAAAAAGACTTTTTAAAATTTGTCTAGTTTTAACAGTTTTCGTCCTGGTCTAAAGCCCCAGGGGTGCAGGAATTCTGAAATTTACAATTTGTGCCCTCTTGTCCCAAAGATGCTTCATATCAAATTTGAAAAGAATGTTGGAACAGAAGTTATCAAGAAGTTAGAAATGTTCAAATGATAACACCCACATTTAATAATTATGACAATTTTAGCCCCACCCCGGTACCAAAACTCATACGACTGGGATTATGAAATTTACAATTTTGTGAAGGGCTACCAGCTCCTTTTAAACATCTATTTAATTTCAATTTAGTATCAATAGAATTGAAGAAGATGGCATTTAAATGTTTTATATATAAACTCTATAAGTCAAGTTTGGCCCCACTCTGGAGTCAAAACCTCTACCCTGGGGATCTTTGGTGGAGTCCTTTCTGCTCTACGTCACTATGCATATAGTTTTTCTTACAAATGTACGGTTGTAGAGAAAAAATTTGAAAATTGGTCAATTTTTGGCAGATTTCTCTACCCCTAAGACCCCTGAAGTGCCGGAGTCATGGAATTTACAATTTATGTCTCCTTTGTCCCAAAGATGCTTTGTACCGAATTTGAAAAGAATTAGACTGGTACATTTGTGGTTGTCTAGAAGTTAAAATTGTTCGCTTGTAAAAGTACGATGACGGACACAGACCAATTGCAATAGGCCATCATTGTGACTCAGGTGACCTAAACACTGTTAAAAGTGAAATTCTGAGCGGATTCAATTATGCACCAAATAAAACCTATCGATATAACTAACATAATCCCCAAGATATGAAGAAAAAATTCGGCTAAATAAACAAGGGAATGTTGTTTGAGAGCATACCTACAAAGAGTGTTTCGTATAAATCGACATTGCGTCGTATACACGGAAATGAGAACGATGATTGTCGAACATAATCGGGTTGCTGAGACCGAGACGGAAACTGACGTGAGTAACTACCGTGTCGTTTGCTTTAAGATATTACTTCGTTTCATGAATGACAAGAAGTACTATATGTGTGAGAATGTAATAATTACGCAAATATGCCACTCAAATGTAGTTTTGAAAGTGAATTTTCTATAAGAATGGCATGTTAAATTGTTTACAAATCTGATACGTGCTCAGTTCATCTCTTTCGCTTTCTTCCGAACTGGTGACCTCCGAGGTCAATGCGTATCGGAAATTACGAGCAGGAATTACTGACAGGATGACAATGATCCATGAATCGACATTTTCTGCTGATTTGACTGGTTGATTGCTTCAAATTCACTATGATTCTATGAAGTTACAAATATATTAAATATTTGTTATTTTATTTTTTAATTTATTTGCCGTCAGTTATGTACAGGTTGTATTTGCGGATTCACACTGTTCTATGTAGTCTTCATTTATACAAAGATTCGCTTAAATGGTCAAAATTGTAGTAGGAGTAGCATTTGAAATGATTCGAAAACTTTACATACCAGTACATTTATATATTATGCAGTAACGGCCAATAGGTCTGGGCGAAATCAATGTTCATTTCTATAATAATACTTTAGAAACGAACAAGTTTGGCAGATTTATCTATTTTTAGTAACACACTTTGTTCAACGAGATAAAACATTAATGCATATCATTTGTATTTAAATACTTTTCGTTTGTGGAATGTTTCAGTGAAATCAGACAAAACTGCAAGAGAAAATTTTGAAATGAATTGAAGAACTCCTCAAAACAGGCACATTGATATGCGATTTTGGTGATTAAATAATTATTGTCTTGCAAGACAATAACTCTTCCTTATGTATATCTTTTCACTAAAAGCGGTTATCTAACGTAGTTTTATTAGGTTTCTCTTCTTTTTGTACTAAACCCCCTCCCCGTTTTTATTAGTCATTAATATATATCCCAATGCCATTGAGAGATTTTGGAAAAAACCGGTTGCTATGACTTTCACAGCTAATGTCCCTTTAACAGCTAAGTTATTCCCACATCTTTAATATTGATGCTTGCATCTGTCACAAGGAAATATGTTTGGAGAACATAATTTTGAAAATGCTAGTACATTGTACCTATTATGTGAAACAAAGAGTTTAAGCTTGACAGTATAACTGAAGCTCATCCTTCATTAAACATCATCTAATTATCAGTACCTTCATTAAACATCATCTAATTATCAGTACCTTCATTAAACATCATTTAATTATCAGTACCTTCATTAAACATCATTTAATTATCAGTACATAACCTTCAGTTTTATATTTGACGTAAGTAATCTTCTCTTCAATCATTGCGTCTACTGCGATTTTCTCGCAGAAGAGTGACGTCACAATGGCTATGGTTGGCTGATCCAGTCCTTTGAGATCCGGTAGGTACTTGACAATTTTCACATCTATAACACAGAGAAGATTGATGATATTTAAAATTACAATTCTACAGTCCACATTAAAGTTTCGATTGGAATAATTAAGTGGGATACCGTGTTTGACGATGTCCGATTCCTGACTGCTCTGAAGTCGCATCCAGAAGCCGCCCTCTACTTCCTTGATTAGGTTCTTCTTCTGCATGTCTGATAGGAAAACCAGGGCTGCCATTGTGTCGGACTGCTTGATTTTACAATATCTAAAAGTTTAGACGAAGGAGTTTTTCAGTTAGAAAGTAGATACTCAAAGATACTTTGAGAAAATTGATATAAATTGTCTTACTTGAATAAATCAGCGGTCTTCACCATATTAGGGTATGCATCTTCTAGACATTGCAACATTTTCTGTTTCTTTGCAATCCATAGCAAAGAGTGTTTGATCCTTTTTTTCTTTGCCTCTTTTCCGAAGTCCTTTTCAGCGTCTGCAAAAGATGAGCAGGAGTCATGTATGCTTTATTATTATTGATAATTGTTTTTTAAAAACAAAGATGCAAGTTACCCAAAAGTTCTGCAAACTCCCATTGTCCCCGGGATGGTGTCCCAGTGGAAACCGCCAAACAATTGATGTTAAACTGCTTGCTGGGGGGAACTGTCAATTGCAAGAAAGCACCAAGTCCATAATTAGCACCACGTCCAACTTCAATTTTATTGTTTGCCCAATTGACCCAAAAGTACCGAAATTCGTTTTCAGAGAGAATGTTCATCGTCATTGATTCAGTCATATCTGGTCCTCCAGCGCCGTAGCGGATAACTGATTTTGTATTTCCATCAGCTCCAATAACGATTTCAAACGTTTTGCGGTCGACGTCACCATAAACTGCACTTAGTGCGATGTGAGCGTCTGCTGCTGCCTTGACCATAAATGTAATGAAGGTTTTGTTGTTAATTTGTACTTCTGGCACAAGTTGATATGTGTAGGATGCTGGGGTAAAAACCGATGTAAAACTCTCTGGAAAGTAAATGTTAGGTTATGCAATTTAAAAGGTTATATACCACATGTAGCATGATATAAGGCAATGATACGTCCGAGTTATTTCCCTTTAAAAGAACTCTCATAAACAGTGAGGCGTAATTACATGTACATGTACAAAAGGTCCTGTTGCTTTAATACGTCATTTTTTTTTTTTTTTTTTTACAACATACAGCGATCTACAGTGAATGACACTCTTAATTTCGAACATACCCCTACCACGGTAATTTGCCTTATCATTTTTCAATGCTGTGCGATAATTTCTCATCACGACAATTAATTCAAACTCTTATACCATTTCTTTCATCAATTCCAAATAATTTCATTCTTGATGTCAATCACGCAACACCTAGACACTATACTCCTGCTCAATCGCGAGTAAAAATGTATTATATCTTCCATTTTCATATCAATCATTTACTGTCCGTCTTACAATACATATTTGCCAGAAACGATTCGATATATCCATTATAAGTTTTAAAACATGTTAATAATTACGAGTTAGTGACATAAACAGTGATTAAAAGCATTCATTTTGCACAAGTTTCGTATTTCCATCAATACATTCGAGGCGCCTTTCCGGAGATTGGCGGGAAGACCCGAAAAGTTGCGATTGATAGCCCATTACTACATAAGTGTATGTACTACTTCAGAGAAAATACATGTATAGGCATTTGACTGGACGACTAGCCGGGAATATTATGAGGCCATTTATCCTGCCAAGAACAGATCTACATGTACATATACTTCACCGCTTCGAAAAATAAACATTATAAACATCGCTTTGCAGTAAAACATATTAGTTATATGGATTCTTGGCGGGGTATATGGACTCACATTCCCTGTCAAAGAGTATATTCTCCCTCGCCGAACAGCTTGGGAGAATATAAACTTTGAAAGGGAATATGAAACCATATAACCTGCAAAGAATCCGTATCACTGATAATGCACACGACAAACAATTAAATAACAAGTATTCCGGGAGTAAAACACATAATTATTCCACGACATTTCGTTGCTTGAATATACCCTATCTTGGATATTAATTGCGAATATGACATTGTTGTTTAAATTTCATATTAGGAAAGCATTTCTTTCTATAGTATTTTGTATTTCTTACATTTACATCTTTAAACAGAATTGCAGCATTCCATATTTTCATAGTCTTCCTCGCAGACCGTAGGTGCACTCTGTCCCACTTTGGCATTCAGAATAGCACTTAATGCACCACTTACACAAGCGTTCTTATCTCGAAACTTGCACATAAAAATATCAGACAATACCCGGTATCTCAAGTGGGCAACGTCTTTGGCAAAAATACTTTGCATTGCTTGTTTCTATACTTTAACCTTTTTAATCCTAATCAGTTTTACAATTTAAGTATTGTCGAAGTTTAACCACTATAGCATGAATGCAACTCTCTAGCTGACTCTAACTTGGGAAAATGGATATTTTCTTAAATGAACCATTTCTGTGAGAGAAGACATTGATAGACTTACTGATGGGAGGAATGGAGTCCTCCGGGGACGGGTCCTCGGTTTCCTGTACCTCTAGCTCCACTCTCTTAATGACCGGGTAGATCTTCAGAAGTACTAGTGCCTTTTTTATAAATCCAATATAGTCTGAAATACAATGTAACAACGTCGACAAATGGAAAATACTGACTTTCGCTTAGAATTATTCCACGATCACGTGACATGATCGCTCTGAACCATCGACACGCTAAATAACCATCACGTCAATGGGAAGTACTAGTCCGCATGCGCGCACCGGTTTTACAAAAATTCGAGGTTGTATTGCTGACGAATTAACGCTGTACCGGCTACTGTAACGTATTTTGTATGCATTCAAATTCAACGAGTCTCTGGTCCAGAGCAATCAGGGTGATGCGGAAGATTTGGAAATTTGATATATGAGAGGGAAGATAACGCTTTGCGATATTGGAATTATATTTTCCAGTTCTGTTACAAAAGTATAGAAATACAAGACAATCTGTAGTACTACCGCTTACTCTTAGGGAAGTTAGACGGGTTCATAAGTTCCTGGAAGTAGTCCGTGAACGTCTTCTTTTTCACTACTCCCTCCGCCTGTCCCCGGAACCAAAACCTCAACGTCCAGTAGTCCTATAATTAGGCCAATGTCATCAGTAGATTAAAGTAAAGGATTGCTTTTTTCTTTTAAAAATAAGGAGGTGGGTCCGCGGTCATATATCATGTGAATCAGCCATTCAAATGAAAGATGAAATATCACATACGATAGGCGTTTGACATGTTTGCCACGATAAAACGTTTGAATAAACGGGAAAAAAATCTTTATTTTCAGTGAAGGGAATTAATGGGGGTATTTTTTTTTTTTTACCTGTACAGATTGATTTTGTTGTTCTTCGTTGACAAGGTAAGCGAGAAATTCGAGTCGTCCCTCCGGTGGTTCGACGTCTTTAAGATCTGGAGATAAATACAAACCAATATGCACTATGCAGCGACTAGAGTTTGAGAAATTTATCATTACAATGTAAATAGAACGGTGTATATGTAGGAGTATTTCTTATAAAACATATCACATACATAAGAATGTGAGTGGGCATTATACAAACAAAATATTTCCTCTTTATATCATAGGTTATTGACGGGAATATACCCAACCGCGGTCTTTGCGCGGTAAAACGATTATAGGCTAGTGGGGTCCGTATAATCACGCGCAGACTTGAGGGCGGACATATTTTCTGATATTCAGTCAATCTTTTCATTTAAAATCTTTGGTATTCTGACAAGAGGCCCATGGGACACATCACTCAGCTGGGTCACCTTGGCCCATATTTAAAGAGTTTCCTTATATATATTCGTATGTAAAACTTTGATCCCTATTGTGGCCCCAACCTAGCCCCGGGGCCATGATTTTTACAAACTTGAATCTGCGCTATGTCAGGAAGCTTTCTTATAAATGTAAACTTTTCTGGCCTAGGGATTTTTGAAAAGATTTTCCCTAAATATCTGTATGTAAAACTTTGATCCCCTATTGTGGCCCCATCTTACACCCGGGGTCATGATTTTAACAACATTGAATCTGCACTATATCAGGAAACTTTTATGTAAATTTGTACTTTCCTCGCCCAGTGATTCTTGAGAAGATTTTCCCTATATATTCGCACGTAAAACTTTGATCCCCTATTGCGGCCCCAACCTACCCCTGGGATCATGGTTTTAACAAACTTGAATCTGCACTATGTCAAGAAGCTCTCATGTAAATTTCAGTTATTCTGGTCCATTGGTTCTTGAGAAGACTTTTAAATGACCCCTCCCTATTTTCGTGACTATCTCCCATTTGAAGTTCATTTGAACAAACTTAAAGCCCTTCACCCAAGTATGCTTTTTGACAAGTTTGGTTGAAATTGGCCCAGTGGAGATAGAAGTCGAAAATGTGAAAAGTTTACAGACAGACGGACGACGGGTGATCAGAAAAGCTCACTTGAGCTTTCAGTTCAGGTGAGCTAAAAAGTATCTAGAAAAATAAACTATGATATGAAGTAACGGTGTACATCACCGGAAGTTGTCAATTATGTTCTTTTCTAATCCTGGTAATGTCTATCTGTTTTATCAGACTATCGTCACTCTATCTACAGCTTTGATGTCTTCAATATGTCAGCGCATCTAGGAGTCATCCAATAGGATCAAATCCCAGGTTTCTGATTCAGTTTTTCCCTTTACCTTCATCAGATCTTCCTCTCTGGTACCGCGGCCCCTTATTTTAGTCTGATACCGCCGCCCCTTATTTTAGTCTGGTACCGCGGTCCCTTTTTCCAATCTGATACAGCTAGTGGCCCTTATTACAGTCTGGTACCGCCGTCCCCTATTACAGTCAGGTACCACAGACCCTTATTCCAGTATGGTACTCCAGTTAGAGATTCAGTGATTGATAGTATCTTGTTTAACGTCTCACTCAAGAATTTTTCACTCATGTGTAGACGTCACGAAGACCAGTGAAGGGCTTCAAAGTTAGTGCCACACCTACTGTGACAAGGGACATCCGTTGTTAAGGTCATCTCCGAGGACCTGTGATGTCGAGCATTTGGCGATGGAACTATCACTACCTCTTTTAAAGACTTAGGTCTGTCGCGGCGGGGATTCGAACCCCGACCTTCCGCATGCGGGGCAATTGCTCTAACTTCTAGACCACCGCGGCGGTAGTTAGAGATTGAGACTCCTACGCTGATTGTCAACTGTCTCATTATTACTTTAGATACCAACCACTGTCTCGGAATCTGACGAATATACCTGTAATTTTCTCACCACATCCGCGTCAATCTGCTAAAATAACGTAAAGAGGTTCGCACCTGAGTTTGAAGTAATGTCAATTTTTTGTAAGCATATTTTTTTATTTCTACATCGAAGGAGATTTATGAGATTAAAAAGAAAAAATGGGGTCATATTGCTTGTTTTGGAGTTACAGTGTGTTAAACTTGACCTTTTTGCATCTAAAATTTACTTACGATTTATTCATATAAACTACACTGTACTTTTTATGTTGGTGTTAACAAAACATAAGCAATCATTATCAAATTAATACATACTCATGACTTCTAAGAATATAGATATAAAAAAGTTTACTGTTAATAGATTGAAAATAAATAATAAAAATTTTGCACTTAAAATACGGAATTGAAAAATATCATCATATAGAAATTTTGAGTTCAAAAGAAAATACTAAAAGTATTATCAGTTTTTTTTTAAATTGCACAAAAATTACAAAAAAGTGGGGGGTGGGTGGGTGGGGTGTTATAGATCAAGTTTTTAAATTATTGGTCAAAATGCTAAATTTTCATACCAAATACGGGTAAATTTATATAGGCAATTTTAAGATTGAGTGTTCTGTTTCAAAATCTATATCAATCAAAGCAATGAAGTTGCAACATTTGAATTAGTTCCAGTCTCTACTTCTTGGATCGTACATTACAAACTCGAAATACAGGCCTAGGGTATAAACATTGAAGATATATTGAATAAAACAGAAAATTCCTGCAGATTTAAAGCTTCTTGTTTAAAAAATCCTTCAGCCACAAAATGTAGTCCTTTTCAAACCCTCTCAAAATGTTCAGCTACATAGGTTTAAAGGAAGCGACGTTTCTATTTTCTCTAAGATTACTAGACTAAGTATTCTTTCATCTCCTCGATATGAAGAGTTCTTGTATGATTTCCGAAATATGTTTAAATTGATATTGTTGAAATATTACCAAACGTTCTATGTTGGTCTGCGTAACTCAGTGGTTATATAACCTAAAATGTATTGTAAGAGTCTAGTGTTCGATACCCGATTGTACATGTACCAAAAATTTTTCTCTCCTTTTCTTTACTACGGTTTTGCTTGCAACAACCGGGAACTTTCAAAATATATTAACTCTAAAACAGACATGGTAATATAGTCCAAGATTCTTTGTAGAAACGAGATAGAATGCAAGTGAATTTTACGTAAAATGTCACGAAAAATTGTAATTATATTATTGAGAAACGTCGCGTTTGCCCTCGAGTAAAAAAAATGCTTAATATGTTTTGTTTCCTTTGACGTCTACATCTGAACATAGCAGCCATTTTAATGCTTGGGAACGTTCTTAAGTCTGTAATTTTGTAGACTCAAATATTTGAGAATAAAACTGAGAATTATTTTTGTGCTCAACATTTTTTTATGATGACCGTTGAATCTGGGAATGGGGGAGTTGAGAATGTTTTCAGATTTGAGTATATTCTCAAACTTAAGTATGTTTTATAACGGCGGGGCATGTAGAAGCTTTTGAATAAATTCTGCTTCGTAAGAATATAAAAACCAAGGCCGTAAATTAACCTTCAATTTGGAGGAGGCAGGAAATTAGGCGGGGGTCTGGGGGCCGCCCAGGCCCCCAAACGCTGAGCACATTTTGTGCACACTGAACACGTTTCGTGCAAAATCCTTGATTCTAGGGCCTTCTAAGATGTTACTTGACTAACTCATTCTAAAAGAAAGATTTGGAATGCTTTTTAAGGGAGGTATCATGTTCTTAGTTATTGGAAACAACATAAATTCTAATGAACTTTAAATTTTAATTTTTTTTGGCTCAAAAGTTGGAGGAGGCAGCTGCCTCCTCCGCCTCCATGTAATTTACGGCCCTGAAAACAGGTCAGCTAATAAAGGAGCACAATTCGTGCCCATGGGAATTCCAACAAATTGCCATGGGAATTCCAACAGACTGTTGGAAGACCTGATCACCAAATACTACGAAAATATTGCCATTGCGGAACTAACTTCAGAGTACTTGTGTGTAGAATCAGAGTGGTGTTTAACAAAGTAATGTTTTGGATATATGAATATTTCATATTTAAATCACTTTGTGCTGATCTGAATTTGAGAAACTATTTCAAAGCTTAAAGGAGAATTATTGCATGTAGCCTTCGCTGTTAGTATACTCACAGTATAAATTTAAAGTACTGTCTACTGACTTGGTTAATATTATATACCTACTGTATTATATTATAGACCTACTGTCTTATATTATAGACCTACTGTCTTATATTATAGACCTACTGTCTTATATCATAGACCTACTGTATTATAATATAGACCTACCGTCTCATATTAGAGACTTACTGTCTTAATTATAGACTGTCTTACGTTATAAACCTACTGTCTTACACTATAAACCTAATACTTACTATCTACTGCCTTGGCTATCAGTATTCCTTTGTGAGGCCCGCCTGCCACATGGTGCACAAGTTTCTCGTCAATTTCACTACGAAACATCCTCTCCAGTCTCATAACGGACCGTCCGTCACGCTTCGCTGCCATCATCACAACCTCTGCCGTAATAAAACAATGATACAATATATGTTAAATAATTTGTTTTTACAACATATCTACAGAATTGTGAGTGAGAGAGGATAACTCAATGTTCTGTACAAATACAAGTGACACAAAGTGTTACGGGCCTTTGCCATTTACTGAATTCAGTAACAAAACATCTGGAAGGGTTTCAAATCTTGCATAGAATAGAATAGAATAGAATATGATTTATTTCCAAATTAGGGCCCTCTCGGGCATACAGCATACATGATTGTTAACATTTCAATGTGCAATGACGATAAAAAGAAAAACAAAACAAAACAAGAGTAAAATATGCACTATTAGTATGAGCAATGTTCATACATGAGACGTTTGAACATGATAATACTTATTTGCATTATATGTAAGTACCACCGTGTATCCTAATGCAAAATAGTCAGAAATACACATAGGGAAAACAAATATATATATATATATATATATATATATATATAGATGTCTATATATATATATACACATGTACATAACAACTCTACATGTAATAATAGTAAAGATAGTAAAGTACATATGATTAACTCCACTGTAATGCAAAAGATACCACGGGACGGTGCATTGGTACTAGATCAACATGTCATGTTTATAATGAGTGCATATGTGCAATATGGTTTCATATGGTTCACACATGATATACAGTAATACTAGTAGTATGAGCTTAAACAATGTACATAACACGAGACATTACTTGATGTAATATATGTAAGTACCACCGTGTATCCTAATGCAAAACAGTCAGAAATGCACACAGGAAGAAAATAATAACAATATATGCAATGACACATAATAATAGTAATAGGCACGTAGTACAAGTACATATGATTGAATGTAATGCAAAAGATACCACGGGACGGTGCATTGGTACTAAGTCAACATGTCATGTTTACAAGGAGTGCATAATTATGTATAAACATATTGGTTTGAACTTTCAAATGTTTCATTTTATATTGCTTCTTTAATCAAATCGCAAAGGGCTACAAGTACATCAGTATTTTCACAATTGAGTAACCATATTAATCTATTCATGTTGTCAAGACTGGAAAAATGTTCACATTGTTGTTTTATAATTTCATACATGTTCTGCCTGAGTGAGTTATAGTTAAACATTCAAAAATTAGATGAATTTCATCACCAATTTTACAAGAAGAACACTTTGTGCAAAATCTTAAATGTCTAGGGATTCCTGAATAACGACCTCGTTCTACTGGTAAATTGTGCGCTGATGTACGTCATCTTGCAAGTGTTTTACGTTGTGTAGGTGGTAAGAGTGTTAAGTAGTTTTCAAAAACAAAATTAGTTTTAAATTTAACATAAGTTTCAAGTTTTCCATATTGTAAACTTCTGATATGTCCCCATTCTTTCAAATAATGATTGCATAACAATTCCTTACATTTTTTCTTAAAAATTGATAGGTTATTGATTGCAATATGCATATATCACATCCAAATCCTTGTCTGCTTAAAATTGCAAATTTTCAAATGTGTCTATATATGGATTTTTTATTCAACATATGAAATAATATAATATATGAAATAATATAATATAGTCCGATGATATCGATACATATAACTGACCAGGACGCATGTTATTTCCTCTTGGATGTGCTGCAGTTGTGAACAATACTCGTATAAATCTGGATAAATATAGTATGTCTATTTTCCGACATAAAGATGATTTATTTTTGAAAATACATGAGGTTATGAACTGCAACGCCTAATGTAGGCATACTTTTCATGAAGCGCTATCAAAATTGAATGTAAATTTTAAAAAAAATGCAAATTTCATTTCTGAAAATACATAAGGGTATGAAAAATCTAAAGATATTTTTCTATATTAATTGTAAAGTAACAATACATATCCTAAAAGAATTCAAACAGATATCCTAGTACATAAATATGTATTCTAATTTCCAATGTGTTTGCCTTTGATATCTTTACAGATTGTAATGATTACCATAAATTCAGCAATTAAACTACTTCCCCAACGAGTTCAAAACATGGACACGATAGTATTATTTAACTAGAAATATGTCCATAGGACATGAATGCCCCGCCCAATGTGACATTTGTAATGCAATATGATGAAGAAGAAAAAACACACAATAAAAACAGGGAATTATCGGTACCTTCTCATGGTTCTGCCCTATTCACAATGGAAAATATGTTGAATTTTCCATTTTGTGAAGAAAAAATTAAGATACTAAACCTTTCTTTTATATATAGAAAATTATACAGATTAAGAATGACCATAGAGGCTTTAATTCAGTTAAATCTCAGTTGTTTACAAGTCATATCACATATAAATAAAAAGGAAAACCTTTCAAACACTCTCCCTTATCAATCTAAATCAATCTAATGCATTATTTCTATGGCAAAGTGAAGTGATCTAATTTTAAAATATCACCTTTTTCAAAACGTTTTTATTTTTAAACTTTTTGACCCAAGTATATCACCCATTCATTTCACTCTGAATATTATTCAAATTTACCAACATTCTAAGAAAATTGCTATAAAGATAAATAACAATTTTGCATTGGTGAAATGTTGCCTAGCTATCGATAGAAAGGTTAACATTATTCAAAATTACTTCCAAGAAAAAATACATGAAATGCAGATCCTCGTTTATATATATATATGTATATCATACACAGACAGACATGACAAACACCAATCTAATTAAAATTAGCTGGTAAATCCACTCCTCTTCCTAGCCATATTCAGAAAGGAAAAAAACCCTTTAAACTTGAGCTAACCATCAAATAGGGAATAGTGAGGTGAAGGTCACAGGGAAGGTCAAAGTAAATAAAAATACCATAGTTGAATTAACTACCACTTATGGCGTGTAAAACGTTGCACTATTATACTAATCTTGTTATTCATATTCGAAAACTTGTCATTTATATTCTAAAGCATATCATTCATATTCCAAAAGTTATTCATATTCGATAATTTTATCATTCATATTCAAAAACATGTCATTCTTATTCAATAAATTGTTATTCATATTGTAAACTTTTCATTCATATTCAAAAACATGTGATTCATATTCGATAATTTTATCATTCATATTCAAAAACATGTCATTCTTATTCAATAAATTGTTATTCATATTGTAAACTTTTCATTCATATTCAAAAACATGTGATTCATATTCGATAATTTTATCATTCATATTCAAAAACATGTCATTCTTATTCAATAAATTGTTATTCATATTGTAAACTTTTCATTCATATTCAAAAACATGTGATTCATATTCGATAATTTTATCATTCATATTCAAAAACATGTTATTCTTATTCAATAAATTGTTATTCATATTGTAAACTTTTCATTCATATTCAAAAACATGTGATTCATATTCGATAATTTTATCATTCATATTCAAAAACATGTTATTCTTATTCAATAAATTGTTATTCATATTGTAAACTTTTCATTCATATTCAAAAACATGTGATTCATATTCGATAATTTTATCATTCATATTCAAAAACATGTCATTCTTATTCAATAAATTGTTATTCATATTGTAAACTTTTCATTCATATTCAAAAACATGTGATTCATATTCGATAATCTTATCATTCATATTCAAAAACATGTGATTCATATTCGATAATCTTATCATTCATATTCAAAAACATGTGATTCATATTCGATAATCTTATCATTCATATTCAAAAACATGTGATTCATATTCGATAATCTTATCATTCATATTCAAAAACATGTGATTCATATTCGATAATCTTATCATTCATATCCGATGATCATGTCATTTATATTCGATAATTATGTTATTTATATTCGACAATCATGTCATTCATATTCGATAATTTTGCTATTCATATTCAAAAGCATGTAATTCATATTCGATGATCATGTCATTCTTATTCGATATTTTTTTTAAATTCTTATTCAATATAATGTAACCGGTCTTGAGTATAAGAATAATCCACAAGATGGTTAAGGTCGTAGATTCGTTTACTTTTTCGAAACAATGAAAACAAACCCTATAACAACAATAAAAACATATAAGGACAAATACAATACAAAGACAAAAGACACTATCGAACATATGATATATGCAACGATACAAATATATATATATTGGTCATCATTTTATCGTCAAAGGACATAACTCTCTGAACCATCAATTATAAGTAATTGATATTAAAAAATGAATATAATGTACTGCAGTGAATTGCATATGTACATGTACATACCAGTTTATGGAACTGAGCTACAGCTTCCGAAATCAAGGTGAACTGCTTAAAACTCTTATGATGACCTATTGAATAATTTACTAAAATACTAAATTCTGTACACATATATCACTCTGCGCATTTATATTACTTAAAACTCATTATTTACTTAAAGAACAGAAATTATGTTTTTCCACAATTCTACTTTCAGTAAATCTTTCACTCATGACTTGCACACAAGTTTTATGAATAAAGAAAAGTTTAATTACTTATTTAAATTCATTACTTGCTTTTAATCATATAGTAAAACTATCAGCTACTTACAGTTGTTGGTGTTAGCAAATCCTCTATAAATTAAATATATATTTTATGCTTTTTAAGAACTCAATAGTGGCAACACCCTTTGGAATCTCTTTCAAAACTAGATTTTCCTGAACTATTTCATAAAAAGAACTCAGGAATTCCCGCCAGGAATTCCTATTGGCTAGAACAAAATACTAAGACCAATCAGATGACAGAACAAGTATGACACCTAAGAGATACATGAACTAATCCGAGTTATGTTCTAACTGGACCCTTACGGATTAAACCATTATAATTAAAAGGGTGTTTAGGTTTCTTTAACACACAACACAAAGTTAGTAAGTAGCGCAGCGCAATATGTATTGAAGTGAATGAATGTGAATGGCAATATAAAAATATAAAACTAAACTAAGTACAACTACCACAAACTCCCCCCAGTTGAGAAATGACGGCCTCGTCATTTGCTACAAATAGTTAGGAAAGATAATACTCCATAAAAAGTAGTTGACTTAAATTTTATTTACATAATCTGAAAAGCATTTCAATAAAAGAGTTCTCTCTTCAGGTCGATGTGTGACCTCTAGCATTTCCCTGAATGTCTCTAAATCCTTGCTTCTCCTGTCATGGGTAACCTGATATACATGGTAGTCAGCAAGCTTCTTTGGTGGCTGTTTGGTCCTAGCAGATCGTCGAGGTAAAGATTTCACTTCCTCCTCCATAGGCATCTGACCATCACCCTCTGGAGCTCGGGGTGAAAGGGTATCCATGGCTTCCCTCTCTGCTCGTTGCTGGGGTACATCAAGTGGCACTTCCTCCTCATTGATGATGGGTGGGTCATCTATAGGGGGTGTCACTGTCGGGTTAGGTACCGGTACCTCTACAAACAAACAATCTTCATCAGAATCGCTAGAATCCGATTCCTCAGTCCGATCTACTATCTTGTCTGTGATTTGTTTCTTCTCTGGTTGTGTCTTTCTTCTGGGCTTAGGAACTGGTCGCAAGGGAGTAGTTAGCATTTCGGGATCTATGCAACCTATCGGCAGAAGTAAAATCCGATGGAGAATTCGTGTTCTGCCTGTTCCATCCTCCCGTTTGACGACAAACACTGGGACATCTGGATTAGGTTGCCGCACAATCTGATAGGGATCTTCCTCCCACCTATCTGCTATCTTGTGCTTTCCCTCAAATGCTACTACTTTCACCAAGACTCGATCTCCTTCCTGCAAATCTGCTCCCCTTACTTTCAGGTCGTAGAATCTGCCCTGTTTTTCTCTTGCTCTCTCAGCAGCTCTCCGAGCAAGGTGGTATGCTGTCTTCATTCTGGATCTCAGATCCTCCACATACTTTGTCCTTGTTTTCTCTTCTTTGTCTCCAAGTCCAAAGGCCAAGTCCACAGGAAGCCTGGGCTCTCTTCCAAACATGAGGAAATATGGAGACTGTCCTGTGCTCTCATGTCGGGTACTGTTGTAGGCATGAACTAATGATGGTACATGGGCCTTCCAGTTGGACTTCTGTGAGGGATTCAAGGTTCCGAGCATATCCATCAATGTCCTGTTAAAACGCTCACACATGCCATTACCCATAGGATGGTAAGGGGTTGTTCGGGACTTCTTCATACCAGTGATGTTACACAGCTCCTTGATGATGTTCCCATCAAAGTTGGCTCCCTGGTCACTGTGGATTCTAGTTGGAAACCCATATTTGGTCATGAAGCTGTTGTAAAACGTTTCGGCTGTTGTCTTCGCCGTCTGGTTCTTGGTAGGAATTGCCTGTGCAAACCTAGTAAAATGGTCTGTGATGATTAAGATATGGTGGTATCCTCCTTTAGATGGTTCTAGGGTTAAGAAGTCCATACAAACCAATTCCAATGGATAGGTTGTCCTTATTGGCATGAGTGGTGCTCTCTGATTGGTGGGGACTTTCCTCCTCAGACATCTGTGGCACTTCTTAATCCAGTTCTCGATGTCGTTATTCATCCCATTCCAGTAAAATCTATCTTTTACCAAGGATATCAGACGATCACGGCCTTGGATGTCCAAAGTTGTTATGTAAACTACACAAGATGTCTGGGACTATATCTCCAGGAACAACCACCTGCGTCTGGTCAGTGCCATCTATCTGGACTTGTCGCTGGAGTATTCCATTGCTCAAGAACAGAGAGTGGTAATTCCTGATGAGTGCTAGGGAGTTGGGGGATAGTGGTAGATCACTCATCTTGGGTTTCTTTCCCAGTTTCACATGATACATCCAGTTCCTGAGTGTTGGATCCCTTCCTTGGACTTCCTTCCAGTTTACCTGTTGGAACTGAGAAACTTGATCAGTTAACTGATTAACAATTTCTGAATCAACACACAAATTTTCTACACATGGAATTTCTAATTGTACACAGTTACATAAAGCTTTAATAGATTCATTAGAAATACATGTACAGGAATCTTGGGTTGTCTGTCCTGTTAGTCTGGAAAGTCCATCTGCATCCGAGTTGTTCTTTCCTGGACGATACTGGATGTCTAGATCGTAACTGGCAAGTGCAGCTAACCACCTATGTCCTGTGGAATCAAGTTTTGCTGTCGTGAGGACATAAGTAAGTGGGTTGTTATCAGTCAAAACCTTGGTCTTGCTGCCTGTAAGGTAATCTTTAAATTTATCGCAGACTGCCCACTTTAGTGCCAGAAATTCCAATTTGTGTGCTGGATAGTTCCTTTCAGCTTTTGTTAATCCTCTGCTGGCATAACTGATCACTTTCTTCTGTCCATCTTCCTCTTGGTACAATACAGCGCCTAATCCATTCAGACTGGCATCTGTATGTAACTCGAAGGGAAGATTGTAGTTGGCATATCCTAGTACAGGAGGTGATGCTAATGCTTCCTTCAGCTTTCTGAATGACTCCTCCTCCTCTTGCCCCCACTGCCATGTCTTAGAATTTTTCTTCTTGGCTGACTTCTTGCTATCTATAGGTATAGGCATGAGTTGTGATAAGGGTCTCGCAATCTTGCTGAAGTTGGCGATAAATCTCCGGTAATAACCAGCAAATCCTAAAAATTTCCGGACCTCTTCAGGTGTTGTAGGGGTTGGCCAGTTAAGAACTTTGCTGGTCTTGTCTGGATCTGTCTCGATGCCCTGGTCTGATACAATGTGTCCTACATATTTCACACGTCTCTGGAAAAATGTGCATTTCTTTGGCGAAAGTTTTAATCCAGTTGCCCTCAGTCTATCAAACACTTGCTGCAGTCGTTGGAGATGTTCCTCGAAAGTTCTAGAGAAAACAATAATATCATCTAAAAAAATAAAACAGATGTTGAGGTGCAGTTCTCCAAGACAGTCCTCCATCAGTCGTTGGTATGTAGCTGGGCTGTTTGATAATCCAAAGGGCATCCGGTTGTATTCAAAAAATCCTAGAGGACCCACAGTAAAAGCTGTCCTTTCCTTGTGTTCCTCATCTATTTCAATTTGGTGGTATCCTGATTTTGCATCAAGTACAGTGAAGTAGCGATTCCCTGATAAATTGTCCAAGATCTCCTCAATACGGGGCAAGGCATAGGCATCTTTTTTCGTCTTGTTGTTCAGCTGCCTGTAGTCCACACACATTCTCAGGTCTCCATTCTTCTTCCTTACAAGGACTACATTGCTGGAGAATGGCGATTTGGACCTCCTAATCACTCCTGCCTCCACTAATTGTTGTAGCTGATTTCTAACTTCCTGGAACATTGATGGGGGAATACGTCTACATCGCTGCTTAAAAGGTGTAGGATCCACCAACTCAATCCTGTGCTTCACAGTTGTTACATGACCAATGTCTACATCTCCCCATGCAAAGATATCGCCATTCTTGGAGATCATCTCATTTGCCTTAGCAAATTCCTCATTGGTCAAACTGTCCTCAGGTATATTAAAAACAGTTGGTTCTGCAGTATCCTGGCTACTGGGCAATATGGGTATTTCCTCCAATGTCACAGGCTGCAGTTCAGTTATCACTGCCTTCGGTGCAATCTTGACAGTCCGTGTTGTGACATTGCTAATCGTAACCATCAGTGGTTCCCTGGATCCATACTGGTAATCAACGAGATTAGATATCACATCCAAATCCTTAGGAATGACTGATTTCTTGGTATCCTGTATCAGCGCTAAGGTCTGAACATATGGAACCATCTTATCTGCATAACCATTAACTGTTATTTCACTGTTAGGTGGTATGATGACTGGTTTCCTTTCTGCTGATTTAATTACACTTAATCTGTAATTATTCCTCTGCAATTCCCTTTCTCGCAGTGAGATGCATCTAAATGTCCAAAACCATGGTTCATGCAGGTGTGCAGTCTGCAGAAATCTGTCTCCATGGTCGTTTCTGGTTTTCTCCATCACAGTCTTAAGGACATTTGTTCCTAAAAGTATGGGAACCTTGCTGTGATAACTAGTATCATCCACCAGCAGAAATAAACATGCATGTTCTGTGTTATCTCCGAGACCCTCAGATAATACTTCCAGCTCTACTGCTCCCTTGTAAGGTAGAGTACTACCATCAGCACATTGAAGTTGAAAAACTTCCTTAATATCCTGGATTTCTATGTCTGAAAAATGCTGTTGGTAAAATGACTGGCAAATAGTTGACACAGTTGACCCAGTGTCTAATAATACAGTGGCCGGAATTCCATTTATCTGCACACTCACTTCCATAGGATCTCCTATTAGTCCTGGTTGACGCTGTTCTGTCTTGTAGCCTGACGTCCGCGTCTCGATATAGGCCCTTTGGAGTTTAAATCTTTCTTGTTAGTTTAATTACTTATTTAAATTCATTACTTGCTTTTAATCATATAGTAAAACTATCAGCTACTTACAGTTGTTGGTGTTAGCAAATCCTCTATAAATTAAATATATATCTTATGCTTTTTAAGAACTCAATAGTGGCAACACCCTTTGGAATCTCTTTCAAAACTAGATTTTCCTGAACTATTTCATAAAAAGAACTCAGGAATTCCCGCCAGGAATTCCTATTGGCTAGAACAAAATACTAAGACCAATCAGATGACAGAACAAGTATGACACCTAAGAGATACATGAACTAATCCGAGTTATGTTCTAACTGGACCCTTACGGATTAAACCATTATATTTAAAAGGGTGTTTAGGTTTCTTTAACACACAACACAAAGTTAGTAAGTAGCGCAGCGCAATATGTATTGAAGTGAATGAATGTGAATGGCAATATAAAAATATAAAATTAAACTAAGTACAACTACCACAATAATTTGCATTGTGGGTAATATTATCTGTTTGTAAAGTCTCTGCTCATTGGGTACATGTATGTGAAAACGAAAGTAGATTATGGCGTTACCATATCTGGTGGTAAGTGTACATTCTTTATGTTAGTTAGTGTAATACGATGAACATTTACCAAAAGTTTATCAATCAATAGACATTCATTACCTATGAATGTCCTGCTTACACGTGGTCCAGAAATGGTAACACCATAATCTACTTTCGTTTTCACATACATGTACCCAATGAGCAGAGACTTTACAAACAGATAATATTACCCACAATGCAAATTATATTGAATAAGAATTTAAAAATTATCGAATAAGAATGACATGACTATCGAATAAGAATGACATGATTATCGAATATGAATTACATGCTTTTGAATATGAATAGCAAAATTATCGAATATGAATGACATGATTATCGAATATAAATAACATAATTATCGAATATAAATGACATGATTATCGGATATGAATGATATGATTATCGAATATGAATCACATGTTTTTGAATATGAATGATAAGATTATCGAATATGAATCACATGTTTTTGAATATGAATGGTAAGATTATAGAATATGAATCACGTGTTTTTGAATATGAATGAAAAGTTTACAATATGAATAACAAGTTATTGAATAAGAATAACATGTTTTTGAATATGAATGATAAAATTATCGTATATGAATAACAACTTTTCGAATATGAATGATATGCTTTAGAATATAAATTACAAGTTTTCGAATATGAATAACAAGATTAGTATAATAGTGCAACGTTTTACACGCCATAACCACTAATATGTATCAGTGTAAGAGTTTTCATAAAAATATTGCCAATAGTTGCTTTGAAACTGAGTTAAACACTAAATAGGGAAAAGTGAGGTCAAGGTCAAAGGAAATGTCAAAGTAAAAAAAAAATATTGATGCAGTTGAATAGATGTTACCAATATGTAACAGCATATAAGTTTCGATAAAACAATTTCTTTGAAACTGAGCTAAACGCAACGTGTGACGGAAGGACGGAAGACGGCTAATCATTTAGTTTCATCATGGAAAGTGATCTTTACATATCAGCAGTTTAAATCCTAGCTGGTGTGGATCCAGGAAATAAAGTCTCAGGAAACATGTAGATGTAGGTTAGGTGGAAACGAGACATTTTAAATATCACTGTACGGAAAGTACAACTAAATAAAGGGGGGGGGGGGTGAAGGGAGCTACTGCTACCATCAAATAAAATTTCTTGAGGTCATTCATTGGGTATTCAAAATACATTTATTAATAGATGAAAACAATCATGTTTTATTTACAGAAATTCTTATCTGCTGTTCTATGCAGACAAAGACTAACAGTATATACAAAATATACATTTTTCATATTTAGAATCATATACATTGTATTTACACATGAAATATACAATTATCTATTTGTGAGATTTAATTGCAGAAATTTATTTGTACGTTTCCAAATGAAAGTTCTTCAGAAATTGTGAACTGTCCAGTGGATCGCATACTGACATTTAATGCAATCAGCCATGAGTTTTATTGTGGCCTCCTTTGTTAAATATGGTCAGTTAAGTATAAAAAAGAAAATCACGGTATACGGACACAGGGTGTTATCAATGTGAAAATCAACGTAAAAGGAAGGAAAATGGTTTCCATCAATTTAAATTGATATTCATAGACATGGATTTTCATTCTTTTGAGAGTAATTAACATCTCAAATGCTAGATGTACTTCTCGGATATCTGACAAAACAGTAAAGGGGACTGTGCTTGATTATTGATTCCCTTGAATACACACCAATCTAAATATCTACACCATTCTAAATATTTATACAACAAGCGTGATTTTTCTAAATTCACAAAACCCATGTAATATATTTGACTTATCTAAATATCTATACCACAAGTGTATCTTTAGATTATGTGAACTATTTGACTTTAAAGAGAAAAAACAAATATGACGGTTACGTATTTTATTTATTTATTTTTCTCGATGTCATATTTGAGTAATGATCATGATTTACTTTAATTTTTTTATCAATGTTAGAAGAGAATAGATAAAACACAACTTTTTCTGCTCTAAACACTGTGGTTGGTATGAATGAAATCAGTCACTATCTAGTGCCTGAAATAGCACGTACAAGTACACTGTATTGAATAAACAAACTTCAACGAACTTTTATTTTATTCTTATATGGAACTTTATGATTATTGTGGTCAAAAACTTTAAAAATAAAAACAGGCTGGTCTTAAGGACTTAAATATATCGCAATAAATAGTACATGCACATCTGAGCGAACAGCGCATCTGTTGATTTATATTATATTAACAAGAAGTGATGTTTCTCGTCACCTAAGGGTATGAGGCTTTACACCCTACATGTAGGACCCATTCTTTGTGTAATAAATCAAATTATATTTCTTCATTGAAATCAGCTGCTTCTCAAAATCCCTAGACCAGTAGAGCTATTTCTTTGTGGTCCAGTTTGTAACAGTGATAATTGAATCATTAGTCGCCCGTGGGAAATTTCTCAACTAGTCATTCATTCATATGTCCGCGTCATCCTCCGTTTTCGCTAAGTTATGGAGCCTTACGAAGCATTATTTTGGTTCTAAAAAATCAATAAACGACTCCAGTTTGTCATTTTAAGAGACGTTTACGTATAAATCAATACTTATGTCTGCCTGTCTACTTACCATCAGAGTCCCCCATTCTCCCCTCTTCAGTTTCTCCGTCCGTCCGGACCGTTAGACTAGAGCGTTGAAGCGTTTTCTGACCTCCGGCGGTAGAGGTGTGGTCGCTCTATGATAAATTATGTCAATTTCTCCCTTTTTCGCCAAATCTATAACACACCACACGTTTATATGTTTACATAAGATTTGAAGCCGGTTTTTAGTCGTCTACCCACCCACATGCAACAACCACCGATAAGGCGAGCGTCCGCTTTCCTTGCAGGATATATATACTTGCATGACAGAAGCAATGATCACCCGCCAATCCTGATTTTTTTTTTTATGTGTGTGTGTGAATGATGTGCAGCGGTTACTTCTAAAGGCTTTCTGCATCCTTTTTCATGTTTTAGCTTGAAAGCGATCTCGTATCGTTTTCAGTTGATAATTGGATCTTAATTATTAATACTCTCTCTCTAGCCGACGAAAGCTGTTCAGTGAGGACGTCCACACAATGTCTAGTAGATAATATATATACTCACGTTATTGTAAATCACAGTGCAATAAAGTATTAAATGTACATGTAGCTATAGGGACACCTATAAAAGTTTATCTAATACTCTCTCCCGAATTATGAAAAATATGGTTTTGAGAGAGAATATAAGTAAGGACGTGTCCCCATACCACTGGCCCTCACTAATCTAATATCTTCTGAAACATTTTTCTATGTAATCCCTTGTTATTGTAGTCTTTTTATATAGAAGTCCACTTGTATTTATAAAGTTACCTGTAGGTGTCCAATAAGTTGACAATTATACTGTCCTTTCTTTTTGATAAAGGACAGATACTGTTTGAAATTTTTGTATTTGATTTTATTTTATTTTTAGGATTTATGACTTTCATTATTCTTTTGGGTTCGATGTCCTAAGTTTTTTAATTTAGTTTTAATGTAATTTTTATGTGAATCAACTGCGCTTCTTAGTTTCTTTTTAGATAATCTTTCCTTTCTATACATGTCTTCCTTTCTGTATCTTCTGTGAAGGCGCCGTGGCCAAACGTCATTTGGATACAACCATTCCTACGCAGGATACAATTGTGCTTTTAACGCAGAGTACAACCAACCCATATGGCGATTTACCATGGAGAGTGTAGATGTCCGTGAGGAGAGGTTAGAAAGTAGTCCATATTTTTCTTTATACAGATAATACGGAAGAATTATATATAGCCTATCAGGTGACGCAATGAATCCAGGTTTGAATGATATATAGCATTTGGTCAGATCCTCTGCCACTTGCTCAAACACTTCAACACAGATAGAAAATTTCGTGTAAATTGGTCTCAGTCGTTCGTTTTCTTCGTTTTTCTTAGAAAACAGAAAAACTCATCTAAAAATCAATTATTCAGTGAAAAGACAACATACTTATGGAAGAATAACGTAGAATACAACCATTCCTAATACATTGACAATCTGCAACGATGCATGTGTTTAATGTCTTTTGTAACGACAACTGGCGTTTTCGTTATATTTTTTAAAAATTTGAATATTGAACTTCATTGTTTATTACAAGATATACGACGTAAATTATAATTGTTCCACAGGGAAGAAAAATTTCAAGAGGGTGGTAGGACTGCATTCCATGTCATCATTTTTCAATGGCATGTAAACCACAGGGGCGATTGGCCACGGTGGTTCAGCTCTTCTGTATTTTTGGCGCGCAATTTTACATTCGATGGTAAACCACGGCTTATTAGTATTTTAACTTTGTTTAGGGTTTTGAAACGGTTTACGTACGCCACTTTAACAACATGGTCGATAACATTTTGATCTACATTACATGTATCAGTGTTATCCAGTAATGTACATAAATTAGTTATGTGACAAGCATGACCATCTACATTTATATTAATTCACTCTGCTTATTGTCACCCCAAGACTTAATTTCTTCCAGACTCACATTCTTTGCACATTTTTCAAACATTATATCACATGATGAAGTAATAGAAACATGAATTGGTTTATGACAGTCGGAATACAAACTAGAAAAATATTCAACTTCAAACCCCAAAATTCTGATAATAATATAGTAGTCCACAACGCTTCTATCTGCCAATGTCTGTCCGCTCCCAATGTCTGTGTCAGCCCCGCCCCCAATGTCTGTGTCAGCCCCGCTCCCAATGTCTGTGTCAGCCCCGCCCCAATGTCTCTGTCAGCCCCACTCCCAATGTCTGTGTCAGCCCCGCTCCCAATGTCTGTGTCAGCCCCGCTTCCAATGTCTCTTTCATCCCCGCTCCCAATGTCTCTGTTAGCCCCGCTCCCAATGTCTGTCTCCGCCCCGCTTCCAATGTCTGTGTCAGTCCCGCTTCCAATGTCTGTGTCCGCCCCGCTCCCGTCTGTGTCAGCCCCGCTCCCATTGTATGTGTCTGTGTCAGTCCCGCTCCCAATGTCTGTGTCAGCCCCGCTTCCAATGTCTCTTTCATCCCCGCTCCCAATGTCTCTGTTAGCCCCGCTCCCAATGTCTGTGTCCGCCCCGCTTCCAATGTCTGTGTCAGTCCCGCTTCCAATGTCTGTGTCCGCCCCGCTCCCGTCTGTGTCAGCCCCGCTCCCATTGTATGTGTCTGTGTCAGCCCCGCTTTCAATGTCTGTGCATGTTTGTCCCGCTTCCAATGTCTGTGTTAGCCCCGCTCCCAATGTCTGTGTCAGTCCCCCTTCCAATGTCTGTGTCAACCCCGCTCCCATTGTATGTGTCACCTCCACTCCCTATGTCTGTGTCAGCCCCGCTTTCAATGTCTGTGTTAGTCCCGCTTCCAATGTCTGTGTTAGCCCCGCTTCCAATGTCTGTGTCAGCCCCGCTTCCAATGTCTGTGTCCGCCCCGCTCCCTATGTCTGTGTCAGTCCTGCACCCAATGTCTCTGTCAGTCCCGCTCCCAATGTCTCTGTCAGCCCTGAAGAACCCATTTGAGGATACATAAACCAGAGTGTTTACACAAATCAATAAGCCGATTACCAGAATTGTTTCGAATTTCATCCATCGAAGTTCTTAATTTTGGAACATTTAAATTATCTAATACATAGGAGCTATCATTAATAACATCAGGGTACTCAGTATTATCAATGTTATTTAGATACTCAGTAACATTACTAGTCCTTGTATTTAAATCACAGGAAGGACAGTTTTTGACTGATATACTCATTCACATGCCGTGGGTCACGTTTGTGGAGACGTAATTGTGAGGACAGAATTATAGTAGTACACTTATGTCATCATAGTCTATCACAACTCCCGTCAAAAGGTTAAAATACCCGTTTTATCCCCCCCCCCTCTCTCTCTCCTTAATTTTGGAGGGATTTACCTGCATAAACCAGTGCATATTTAAGCAGTTTCTTTCTTCTTCTTTTTTCGCATCCATCGTGAACATCATTTTATATACATGAATTATTTCTTTCCTTTTTTTTTTTTTTTTTTTTTTTTTAGATCTGAATGTTTAGGGAATAAGGCAATGGGGAGTGTATCGAATGGTTCCCAATTTCTCAATAGTTATGAACCACGTTGACGTCAGTACGTCGAGACATAATTAATACCAGAGATGTAAATGAGATCGTTTTATTAATACTTTTAAAGATATACAATTGTATTATTTTTCTTTCAACGAATTTTCCTAAACACATCTGATCAAAATCTATCTATCCATCCATCCCCCCCGTCTCTCTCTCTCTCTCTCTCTCTCTCTCTCTCTCTCTCTCTCTCAGGGACCTGTCAATATTTATTGGGGAGTTGGGACCGATGCAAATTGCGATAGGTCCGACACACGGTTTTTTTTAAGCTTACATACTGATAGGACTTAACCTTTTGTTTATTTTCAACACAGATAGGACAATCAATATTTTTCATTGCAAATGTATCGATGAAAAAAAAATATAAAAATGTATTTCAAACTTTTAATTCAAATCCTAGAACTTATATATCTTACAAACAATAATTCTGAATTGTATGCATGTTTTAGTTCATGTCCAAGTTGAATATACCAGAGACAATTTGAAATGAAATACTGCACCTTTGAATTTTTTTTTCAATATCAAAACAGGCAATTAAAAATCACAAAATATGTATTCAGCTGCAAATTGCAAATATTACTTGTAATTTAGCATGGGGTATGGATTTCAGTCATAGAAAATAAAAATGGTATATCATGTTTGTCATAACTTGAACGATACAGACCAGAATTTAACTACAGTCTAAAGACATCTTTAATGATCTGGTAGGGAATACTGAGATGTGGAAAATCCGTGTGTGTAAATGAGACAACAATGAGACAACAATTCAGTAAAACAGTAATTCAAAAAATACGCAAAATGTAGCAGTTTAAACAACAATTTAACACAAAGTTAAAAACAATGAGATGTGTAACTTCACTAGATAAATTACTGAACAAACATGACAAAGTAAACAAAAGATTAGTGGAGGAGACTGCTGGACAGACTACCACCTCATGCATCATATGCAAGCTCCACGTTCATATTCAACCACCACAGGGGAAGAAATCACCAAAGCGCCTGAATATTGACAAGATGAATGGTGTCAACGTCAAGCAGCAAGTCGCTAGTGAGTCGGATGGGAAACTTGAGTCATTGCCCTTGAACTCTGACAACTTTGAGTAGGTCTGGGTGGATCTCAGGAACACTGTACACTCGATATACAGTGACATACTGGGTCCTAACATGCACTATCACCAGGACTGGTTTGATGAAAACAATGAGGCCATAGACAAGCTGCTCGAGAAGAAAAACATGCTCTTAAAGGTAAACCTTTCAAACAAAACTCCCGCCATCACAGCTGCTTTACACCAAGGAAAGCAGACTGTCCAGACTAAAGCATATGAAGGACAGATGGTTCAGGCAATAGGCCGATGACATCCAGGGCTACGCTACCCCCCCCCCCCCCTAATTCAAAACGCTTACTGTGGAATCATTTTAAATCGTGAGGACCAATTTTCGTGGGTTTTGTATATCAAGCTGTTAGAACCAAACTTATCACAGACAAGCCTGACATTCTTGATAGATGGGCAGAGCACTTCAAGTCGGTTCTAAACATCTCATCGTCAATCAGTGACGTGGCAATCAATCGCCCACCTCAAACCTCTACTAACACAACACTTTACGACCCTCCTTCTGCTACAGAGACCGAAAAGTCTATAAAGCAAATGTCAACTGGCAAAGATGCTTGGGCGGACGCCATTCCAGCTGAGATCTATAAACCCGCAGGTTCACTGACGATTCAGGAACTGACCAAACTTTTCCAGTCAATGTGGACAAAGGAAGCCTTACACAGAACATAAAGGATGTTTCAACAGTTCACCTCTACAAGTGTAAAGGAAACATAGTCCTGTGACAACCACAAAGGAATATCACTCCCATCCATCGCTGGAAAGATCATTGCAGTGTGGATTCCGCTCAGGTCGTGAAACAGTGGACATTATCTTTGCTGCCAAACAACTGCAAGAGAAATACCAAGAACAGAACGTCAGCCTCTACACAACATTTGTAGACCTTACGAAAGCATTTGATACCGTTAACAAAACTGGTACATGGTTAATCATTGAGAAATTTGACTGCCCTCCAAGGTTCATCACGATGGTACGTCAATTCCATGATGACATGCAGGCCCATGTCCTCGATGAAGACAATCAATCTTCACCCTTTGAGGTCACAAACGGTGTCAAGCAAGGTTGCGTTTAAGCAACCTACAGCGCCTGAAAGCCAAGACCAAGGTTCACCTCGAAAGACCGAGAGACCTTTTATTGCAGATGATTGCGCCCTTAATGCCTTAGCAGAGCTTGACATGCAACAAAACCTGAACAGGTTTTCGGATGCTTGTGACAACTTCGGTTTGACGATAAGCACTGAGAAAACTGAGGTCATGTTCCAATCAGCACCAAATAGCCCTTACATTGAGCCAAACACCTACATCAAGTCTGAGCGCCTCAACCCTGTGGAAAAAGTACATACCTTGGAAGCACCTTATCTAGAAACGCCCATTTTGATGACGAAGTCATCTCCCGTATAGCTAAAGCAAGCTCAGCTTTTGGCTGCCTGAAAAACCCCTGTATGTGGTCGCCGAGGTATTACCACAACGACAAAGCTTAGCGTGCACAGAGCAGTTGTACTGACAAGCTTACTTTATGCAAGTGAGACCTGGACGGTATACCAGAGACACGCCAAGAAAATAAACCACTTCCACACAGTATGCGTACGGAAAATGACAGGACAAGATCCCAGATACTGAGGTTCTAAGCCGTGCTAACATACTGTAAATGGGGAAATGATTGCGGTGGTTTTAATTTCGCTATGTTCGCGGTCGGGGGGGGGGGGTCCGCGAAATTAAAACAACCGCAATCATTTTGCAAGTGTGACACAATACGTTTTGAACAGTTACCAGTAATCAAAATAAAATTTGAATTCCGCGGAAATAAAACCACCGCAATTAGACCAATATGAAAAACCACGAACTTTTAATACCGCGAAATTAAAACCACTTACACTATACAGCATCGACACCATGCTGCAGTCAGGCCAACTCCGCTGGGTTGGTCATGTTTGAAGAATGGATGACACTCGCATCCCGAAACAGCTCCTGTCGGGGAGCTGGAAAATGGCTCACGCTCCAGAGGTGGTCATAAAAAGCGACGCAAAGACTCCCTGAAAGTATCCATCAAGCTGTTCCACTTCGAACCTGACACGAGGGAAGATCTAACTCTTGACCGAAGTGCCTGGCGCTCTAGCGTGAAGATGGGAGCAAAGATACTCAAGGTGAATCGTATGTGCCTGGCAAAACAGAAGAGGTTTAAGCAAAAGGAGAGAAAACCATCGGCAGCAGCTCCATCCGGGCCGTCTTATCCAGAATGTGGAAAGGCGTTCCATGCAAGGATTGGACTTGTCAGCCATCTTCGTACCCACAACACTAAACGCAGAAATTAGCAGAGGTAAAATTATGGTCATCCTCGCCTGTAAATCAAGATTTATATGATATCGCAACGTTCTGTAAACACTCTAACCCCCCCCCCCCCATCTTTAAGGTAGTTCATTTCACTAAAATTTTATCTAATGGCCGTTAAAAACCTTATGAAGTATGTTTTAACTATCAAAAGAGTGACACAAGCTCTCAACCATTTTATATGATTTGTTTGTGATTTATCTCAGAATGATATAAAAGTGCTTTGTTTGCGAATATCTAAGAAAACATGCCTGAACGCCTCAGATAGACGTTCTAATTTTTTAAATAAAAAATATTTCTGAAAATTGAAAAACGTTATTTTTTTTATTTTTATTTTTTTTTTTTTTTACAATTTATGTATAAAATATTTTTAAAAAACATAAAAAAAAAAGATATATCAGATAAATATATTTTAAACAGAAAATGAAATGAAATGGTTAAAATCAGGAAACATTATGATTTTTCAAATTTGAAACAAGCCCGACCGGAATTATAAAAAAAAAAGAAGTCGTCATAGAGAGCATTGTAATCAGAAAACTACATTCCCTTGATGTAAAATGGTTTAAAAAATTAAACGAATTTATAAAGGAAACTAATATCTTGATGAAAAGTGCATGCAATTAGCAACAATATATTTATTTTAGTAATTCTATAATTTTTTCTCTCGTTTGAATATAGAGTTATACATCTTAAATTTTGTCATTTCGTTGAACAATTTCTTTTTGAAATATATTTTTTCAACGTATCTCTTTTCCAAAACATGCCTTTTGAAGATTTTATCCAAAAATTAAAAAATTATTAGCAAATAACGTTTTCAATTTTCATAAATATTTGTTTCTAAAAAAAATTAGAACGTTTGTATCTGAGTATTTTAGGTATGTTTTATTATAGATATTCATATCATGCACCAAATCACAGCAAAATTTGGATTCTAGAATCTCTTATTTGCAAACAAACCACCTTTTTTCATTCCGGGAAAAATCCATCTTCGCTAGCCAAGGGTTGAGCGGAGTGGACTGAAAACCCTTGGCTAGCGAAGATGGGAAAAATCACAAAAAATTCATATAAAACAACTGAGAGCTTGTATTATTTTTTTGATGGTGAAATCCTATTTCATAAGAGGTGTTTTAACGAGCCAATAAATAAAATTTTGGTGTAATGAGCTAGCTTTAATAAAAGTTTAAAACACTTCATATCGGGATCGAGATTTGTCGAATGTTTACGTAGGCGTACAAAGCGGAAGCAACAGACGACTATAGGATGGCGGAAGGAGACGGTGTATGTTGATTGCTGGTTTCGTTACATTTGATTTAATACCAGAAATATTTATAGATAGACCAAACGTTCGTTAGCGTTATTTTGCAGTTTTATACTAACAAATATATATTCTCTTTCAGAGTCCTCGGACACAGGCGGATAAATTGAGAAGTGTTTACAATAAGAAGTACAAAGGTACAATGTCATGTGCATGGTTTCGCAATGTAGATACAGACATTCTCAGGGATAACAATGTAGTAGTTTTAGATTGAAAGGAATGTAAACTTTTCATAGTTTATTTTATTGAATGTTAAAAAGTGCAAGCAGTGAAGATACAGTAACATGTCAGATAATTGCTGATACGTTACAATAATAAGATAATAGATCTTTTGCAGAGTTGTTGTGGTATCTGAACTTTCAAGATTTTTATCAGTCTGAATAATGAATTGTACTGTAAATTTTACCAGTCCGAGGCAATTTCAACATGTAGGTTTTCTCAAATAATGACACAATTATTTCTTTATTAGCTGATGAATTGGCGAGGACAGGTGTTTATGACCAGAGGGATGTAGATAATATAAATTCCAATGATCTGTATGTCAGTCAGTTCATACGGAAAACAGAAACCATTCAGGATGCAGCAGACAGATTACACGAAGCTCTGAAATGGAGAAAGGAAATGGGAGTGAGAGGTGAGCTGTGCTACATGTACAATTGTTTGTTGGCATAAAAGAAAAAAAAATTGTGCAATAACAACTGTAATAATTGATGCAGAAAATTTTAAACAATAATATCTGTTTATGTATTTATTTATTTTTCTAGATTATTACTTTTGCTCACCATTAAATATAATGCATTGCTTTTAAACTTTGATGCAATAAATCCTCATATTTTTCTTTTATTTAAATTTCAATATAAAATTTGCATTGCATAAGAAAATCTCTATTTTGCCACACATGACATGATAAGTATTAAAAACATTTTGTATGATCATTATAATTTGGGACAAAATGTAGTGGTATGGAGGAAAGCGCTGTAAATTTCGTATCATACCAGCTAAATTGCATTATTTATGTAATTCTGAAATTTCTTCACAGATCTGACAGAAACAACATTTCCTTTAGAATTTTGGAACATTGGTGCAATGTATTTTCACAGTGCAGATAAAGATGGGCGCAAAATTAGTAAGATGATAAGATTTAATATGTATCATGATTTTTTAAAAGGAACATGGACACAATTTGAGCTGAAATTTTTCAAATTTTATTTTCTGATTTTTAACGTTTACAATGTTAAACTAAGGTATTTATATTGATCAGCAAAAATTTGACTATCAGTTGTTGGGTTACAAGTGAGATACAGCACTCGCAATTATTTGTTATGTAAACAGGGCTTGTGCCATGTACACTACCCACCATAAATAAGTATACACATAAGCTTTTTACACATTTTAGGAAGAAATATAATGAAAAAGAGCTGAATTCTCTGTGTATAACTTTCAATTTATTAGGAAAATAATCATTTAAGGGTGCAACTTCAATATATATGTGAAACAATAATGGACATTCAATATTTTTGGCTTAGTCTGTTAAATTGTGATATATTGATTTATTTAAGGTGAAAAATCAAAAGGTCTTATAAAAGTACACATTAGATACTGTCACAATTTTGACTCGAGATAGGAAAAACTCCTCTTCTTCAAACTGAACATTGACATATGAAAAAGAAACACAAACGAGAAATAACTTTATTCACACAAAAAAGACACAGACAAAGCCACTCACACTCTACACGCTCACTAGCACTCAAAACTCACACACTCAAATTACATAACATATGACAATAAAACAATGTACTTTGCTTTAAGATAGACATTCTATTTCACACAAAAAACCGACCAGTATACTGGTAAATAGAACGTTCAATGATTCATTGGTTCACAATGCGATGCGTACACATGGTAAGGATACTTGCACATGTTGTTTATGTCACCACTTGGTATCCGTAGTTGTAACATGCATTTCAGAGATTTCTCAATATGCCTCATCCAGGTATAATACGCTGGTACACGTAGTAGAGGTAGAGTTTGGCAATGCTAGTAGTACAGGAACACTCACATGCAGTACGAGCAGACAGAACTAGTACATGGATTACATGAATCGCCTCGGACAGAACCAGTGCATGGGTTACGTGAATCGCCTCGGACAGAACCAGTGCATGGGTTACGTGAATCGCCTCGGACAGAACCAGTGCATGGGTTACGTGAATCGCCTCAGACAGAACCAGTACATGGGTTACGTGAATCGCCTCAGACAGAACTAGTACATGGATTACGTGAATCGCCTCGGACAGAACCAGTGCATGGGTTACGTGAATCGCCTCAATGAGTATACATCAGAGGTCACTGTCATTCCACACAGGATTTCACACAGCAAAAACAGCACCATCAACACCCAGAATAGCACCACCACACAGGACAGTTCTATAACCACACAGGTCATTTATATGACCAAACAGATCCACACAGACATGGCTTAAGCGCTCCTGTTTGAAGGACACACTTTCTCGACGACTCGTGCTGAACTGACGCACCCTATAGAACTGGTTTTACAAAACACGTGACCTCACTCTCACCGAAATATAGTTACACTCTCATACAGGTTATGGCGCACAATTAGGGACAAAATAAGTGATTATGTACAAATTGTGACAGATACACAATAATATATGTATAAATAATTAGTTTGAATTGGTTTTAAGATAAAAGTTTGCATAATATTTATTTTTAAAAAATTCAGAAAATGAAGTATTTTGATAAAAAAATAAAGATATAAGAATTAAAAGCCCAATGTCATCTATTTATATGTAAGAGTTATGTATTTTGCATAGAAAAATCTGTATCTATGATGTAACCCATATTTTGTATGCACAAGTAACTTATTTTGGTGAGTGTATACTTATTTATGGTGGGCAGTGTAGATTGCTTAAATAGAAAATATCATGTTTAAAACAAAAGGAGATGTGACAAACACTTGATACCGTTTAATTGTGTTCAAAATGAACTTGTAAATTAAAAAATCTGCTTTAAATGAAAGTTTTACTGGTATACTTAACCTATGTAAACAAAAACATGATGCAAGCCTTGTTTACATAGCAAAGAATTGTGAGCTCTGTATCTCTCTTGTAACTCTACATTTGACATTCAAATTTTTGCTGACCATTAGAAGTATCTAAGTTAAGTATTGTGAACATTAAAATAGGAAAAGTAAAATTTGAATTTTTCAGCTCAAATTGTGCCCATGCCTCTTTAAATAGAAATTTCATGTTAACTTAAGGAGGCCTGATACATTAACCAAAAAAATTTTTTTTTTTTGACAATAAACTCAAAATTAAGGACCCCATTGGAAATAAGCTCATGTGCTTTCATGGGTTATCCTTAGGTGCAAATAAATTCAAAGATACTGTGATAATTGATCTGCTAGTCTTAGAAATTGCATTATATTTTAAGATCATACTGGATATGGATACAAACATGTATTCATATTTCATTGTTGTTGTCAGTTAATATGCTATTTATATCACCCTTTGTCATACATTGATTTTAAACCTGAATAAATTTATCTTTTTATCTATGTCATACATATCATGTGTGGCTCAAGTGATAATTAACTGATACAACCAAATTAAAGATAAGGCTTTAGAGAAGAAAAACAAAACTCTGAAAATTCAGATTTTGCAAGGTAGAATATAAATGAAATGTGAAAGTCTTCAATAGGATTTTAACAAACTAATGTTCTCTCTCAGTACAATCTCTGGTTGGTAATGCCTCTTGATTACCAAAGAGTGTACCCACTAGGCATTCAAAAACTATAAAATGTGAATCAGTGACAAATCACTGAAACTGTTAAACTCTCTTCTGTATAAAATTTATAATGTTCAGTGTATCAGGTGTCCTGAATATTGATAAAGAATGAACCATTAATTACTAGAGCCAGTAAGTGAAATATACGAATGGATTATTATGTACTGTGTCTATAATTGAAGTACAAACAGCTATATTATTCACTTTATTTACAGTTTGGCTGAAAATAGCAAAGCACAGAAAAGATGCAAATTTACTTCCTATGATAAAGAAGTACTTTGCCTATTGTTTTGAGACTGCATACAATGAGAGGCCTGAGGATGAAATCGTGTTGCTGTTCGATATGACCAACACAGGGATTTCAAATTTGGTATGCATGCATATTTTAGATCCACTTTATATCTGCTTAGAAAAAGTTAAGCAATAGCAAGTGAATAATTTGAAATTGTTTGGTATAATGCAGAATTTATATGATTTTTACATGGTCAAGAATCCCAAACAAATTAAAATACTTGCCCTATTTAAGAATTACTACCTATAGTGACATTCCATTAACAACTATTTAATTTCATATGATAATACGATGAACTGCTTTTGTTTTTAGCTTAGTTTTAGAGGTTTATAAAAGCAGGAACTAAATTATTTTTTTTTCATAATAGGAAATATATGAATACTTGTAAATAGGAAGAAACATTCACAACTTTTTCATTCCCCAAAGAATATAGCTTTTGAATGATAATGAATGAAATATTTATATTTATTTCCTTCCTGTTGTAGGATATGGAGATGATCAAATTTGTTATTACATCCTTTAAAATATATTATCCTGCATTGCTTGGTAAGTATTATGTGGTATAAAATGCATGATTTATATTTTTTTATGTGATTAATATGCATGTAAGCACTGTTAATTACTGCAAACTGTAGCTACAATGAAGTACCTTTACAACAGTCCGTCACATTTTCAGTTTAGAAATATACTTGGGGGGAAAATATGACTCTTTCAAAACATTTTTGTACTGTTAAGGTAATTCCACCCCACTAGAATTATAGGTTCAATCTTATATTTGATTGTTGATTCTTCAAATAATATATCTTAGTAACAGTTAAAAATGATAAAATAAGTATGTTGTGGTATTGATAAAAAATTTATCAAGAAGCACAATATACCTGTTATCAACGTCAGAAAATTGCAATTTTTCTTAAACAGCATTATCAAAATTTCACAAAAACTGGTTGTAACGATATAATAGTATTCACAAAGATTTCATAAAACTGCTTCTTTAAAAATTATACAAAATGTTTGTGAAAATAAAGGAAATTTATCGCATATTGGACTTGATAAATAATTCAATGAAATCAGAGTTATTGCCCTTAGATTCAATATTTTGAAACATGTAATTGATTATTCATATACAGTGTATAACTTAGACTTTTGAAATATTTTATGGTTAACAAGATTTTTTATAATAATTGTTGAAAAAGGCTCCAACAAAATTTATGTTCCTATCATACATAAATCTTACTAAATCATTGACTTTGCAAAATATTATGATGTCATAGGAGGGTGGAAATTCCTTAACAACAATTTCTCATACTGTAAAAACTGCAAGTTTTCACATTTTATATTAATGATGGACCTTCATTGTAGATGCAAGGGCTCTGTAATTTTCACACTGTCTGTCTGTCCTCATTTTTTTTAGTGCCATTTCTCCTATAGTATTGTATGCCTTGATAAATTTAAGAATATAGTCAGGTAAAAAAACAACCCATGTTAGGTTTATGAAAAAAAACAACCACAAACTAACAAGACTTTCACCCGTAATAGATCAGGTTAAAAAGTGCAATCTAAAATTGAGCCACCACGAATTCTAATAATTCCACAGTACCAGATATGTAAGCAAATTAATCTCACGTTTTGCATAGGTAGCTATGCATATTGAATCATGTATGATTTATCATTTCAGGATACTGTATGCATAATGAATCATGTATGATTTATCATTTCAGGATACCTGCTGATATATGAAATGCCTTGGTTATTTAATGGTATGTATGCTCTTCAGTTCTTTATTTCCAATAAACTTAATTAAGTAAATATTGTATCTCCTGATTTGATAGTTTTCAGAGTGCCTCTCTTCAGATAAGTCAATTTTTATGAAAAGACTAGTATTTATGATGCCAACCTTTCAAGCAGACATGTAGCATCCAGATGTCCTTTTTCAGGGGAGAGGGTTGGGTTGGGTTTAGGCATTCAAACGAGAAGTTTACTTCAGAACTGTATTCTTAAAATTTTCTTGGCAAGGGCTGGAGGTTAGGAAACAAACAACTCCCCCCACCCCCACATTTGTCATCCAATATCTCTTTGCATATAGAAATAACGAACTTTGCATAGAAATAGAACAGAAAAGAAACATTGTAAAAAGAAATGTGGGAGGGCAAGGACCTCACTCCCCTAGATTCAATGTCCTTGTCTGGGTCCCCTCAAAATTTTAAAGGAAAAGTAAATCTTCTTTTATTTCAAAAATAGAGATCATGACGAATACAGTTTTACATACCCTATAAGTTGAATTTTTAGTAAGACACAAATTTTGCAATTTCTCCATAAAAATTCTGGCGACTTTATAATTCCAGGAATGGTATACTATTACCTCTGATATGGAATAAATTGTTGGCGATATTCAATTTTAGCAATCTCATCACTCTCACTATTGAATAATACCAAAAATAAATCCTCGCTAAAAATTCTGCTTATAAATACAGTAATTTGTCTCTGGTATTTACAGTCATATGCATTACTTAGCATCCAAAGTGATGTTTCTCAATTTGAATCAAATTTACACAAGATGCTCATTTTTGTGAACTTAAAACCATAGAGCACATCATACATGTACATGTGCATTTTAAATATAAATATAAAGTCTGTCCAAGTCTGCATTATGTGTTGTTGTCATAATTCTGGTGGTTCATTATTTTGATCAAATAGAGAATACTAACTGAATAAGATTGAATTTTTTGCACAAAAGACACTTAATTTTAAAATGTTGATTTTGGTGGGCAAATATAGCCATAGAACAACAAGAGCACATTTTGTTAAATTGATATACTATAGTATACACCATAATCTCAAGGACCAGGATTGGGGCCACAATAAAGTTTTAAACATTAAAATTCTTGAAAATCTTCTAGAGAACAACATAGGTACCTGTCAAATTGATATGCAAGCACCTCTCATGTAGTGTAGATTCAATTGTTTCAGGGTAGTGTTCACTTTGTAACCAGGAGGTCATGAGTTTAAGCCCCTCTCATGCCATGGTCGCATGAAACCTAAAGCGCAAACAGAGGTATAGTGATTGTTCCCTCACTAAACAGTTGGCACTTAGAAGTTTGAATCATGGGTCTTTCGGATATGACCTTAAAAATGGAGGTCCTGTGTCATGGTAGGAATTGGCACATTAAAGAAACCTCACTGCTACAACCCTGAGCGCTAAGCATAGGTCTAATTTTGTGGTATTTCACATACAATTCTGTAGCTAGAGCAGGTCCACAGTAGGGGTTCAAAATTTTATAGTCTTCAATTACATATAATTGTATATGTTTATGATAAATGATATTTCTTAGTCTAAATTATGATGTCCTGGTCTTGAGTTGGTGTACAATAAAGAATTAAAGATTGTGAAAGGAAGCTCTTCAGGATCTTTGAAAAAAATGATATAATGATTACTTTGAATATATTATGCAAGCACTATGAAACATGTTATGTATCATAGTGGTTTAATTTCATGACTTTGCCTTTTTTAAAACTGAAATAGGTGTATTAGTAAGGTCTATGAATGAGCATGATGGTGCAGTTGAGCAAGTAAAATTAATTAGTAGATTATCATTCAAACTTCACAAAAAAATGGGGCGGGTGGGAGGTTTTTATTTTTCGCCATGGTATTCTTGACCTCGAAAATGCCTTCTCTCATTGAGAAAAGGCTTTATAAATCATAATTACATGTGTATTTGGGTTTCTAAAAGGCAAAGTGAAACAAAGTACGTTTATGATACCAGACTGGACATAAAAATATCCGGAAATCGTAATTTTGGAAAATAAAAAAAATCGGGGCGGGGCGATTTTCAAGGGGCGGGCGGGAATGATAATCTACTAATTAATTTTACTTGGCTTAATGGCCCATAGGCATTTTATTGGTGTTTGCTGGTACTGTATCAAAAGTAAATTTTAGACACTGTCTGGTAAATAAGTGACATTACAGTTGGAGTTACGAGTACTGATGTTCATTTTCAGCGGCTTGGAGGGTTGTGAAGACTTGGTTAAGTCAGGAGGCTCAGAAAAAACTAAAATTTGTCAACAAGAATGACATACAGGAGTATATAGACAAAGAGAACCTACCAGAACACATGGGTGGCACTGTAAGTGTACATTATAATGAGACAGAGAAAACACGTGGATGGCACTGTAAGTGTACATTATACCGAGACAGAGAGAACACATGGGTGGCACTGTACGTGTACATTATAATGAGACAGAGAGAACACATGGGTTGCACTGTAAGTGTACATTATACCGCAACAGAGAGAACACATGGGTTGCACTGTAAGTGTACATTATACCGCGACAGAGAGAACACATGGGTTGCACTGTAAGTGTACATTATACCACGACAGAGAGAACACATGGGTGGCACTGTAAGTGTACATTATACCGAGACAGAGAGAACACATGGGTTGCACTGTAAGTGTACATTATACCGCGACAGAGGGAACACATGGGTTGCACTGTAAGTGTACATTATACAGCGACAGAGAGAACACATGGGTGGCACTGCAAGTGTACATTATACCGCAACAGAGGGAACACATGGGTTGCACTGTAAGTGTATATTATACCGCGACAGAGGGAACACATGGGTTGCACTGTAAGTGTTCATTATACCGCAACAGAGGGAACACATGATGTTACTGCAAGGTTACATTATCACTCAGTCAAAAATAACTTTCATGAACATTTTATTGGTACTGTAAGTTTACATTATACAATGTACATAGACAAAGAGAACCAGAGCACACAAGTAGCACAGTAAGTGTACATTATAAACAGAGAAAACCAGAACACATGTATGATACAGTAAGTGTACATTACAGACAGAGACACATGGATGATCCAGTAAAATTTACATTATTCATACATGTAGACAGAGAGGACCAGATTGTGGCACTGTACTACATAGACAAAGGAAACTTGAGTGTATGGATGACAGTCTTTTAGGAGAAAACAAGGTTGAATTGATGCCATGGAAATAAAATTCATTACACTTCTAGAACAATTTATTAATTGATATCAGTTTATTCATACCATTAAACTTGTTTTAGAGACCTAATGGGAACTACAAGCTTATATTGTTGATCAGAATTCAGTGTAATTGTGTTTCTTTATGCATGCATATGTATTTGATTACAATTTATTGTGTTTTTAAATATGTAATGCTTTTGCCCATCATCATGTGTTCACATTTGGACATTTTCAACTTCTCGCATTCTAATGGGCCAATATTAACTAAATTTGGTATATGAAATATATGGGTAAAGGACAGGGGTTGGCCCATGTGATTTGGCTTGAGAATCTTGTGATTTGGTTTTAGCATATTTTAAAATACAAAGAGCTCTGAGTAGAAGCCTTTTCATACATAACTCAACCAGCTACCATTGACATCCAGGCTAGTAATATAAGGACAAGTACAATATTCATTCTAAAGGACTTCGTTACTAAAAATTTAGTGTCAAACGCTAAAAAGCAACAATATTTTAAATTCTATAGTCCTATACACTCATCCACACAGAGCCATCCTCCCTCAGAGTCATGGGGTGGGAGCAATACCTCAAAATATGACTTTTATTTCTGGACATTTAGCAGACAAACTGTCTTCATAGTCATGGTGACATTGCCCTATTACTGACAAAAGCTTTTAACTTTGCATAACTTTGGAATTATACATGGGTCATTCAAAAAGTTTTGTCCTTGTTCGTCTTCCAGTATCAATCACAGAAAACTTATATGTCATGGTTGAGTGCATTTATCTTTTCCGAATGGTCAGTCATCTGTAAAAATTGGTTGAATTCTGAGAAATTTGAGTTTTGTGAAGCTTTCTACACATGACAATCACTTGTTTTGACATGGGGAAAAAAGTGAGTACAACAAATGAAATGAGAACCTATATTAAAGCATGTGCAAAACTAAAACTAATACATTTGAGGAGATGTGCAACATATGTATGGAGACCAACACTTATCATACAGAACAATTTTTAAGAGTGGTCATTATCCCCTCACAAAAGGGCAAAATTGAATCATATGATAACTCTACATCTGGAAGACCAAAATCAGCTAGTACTACCAAAAACATTAGAAAAATGCAAGAACTACTTTCGGAAAGGGAGATTAACCGTTTTGGATTTAGCACATGCAGTAGGTATTTCAGTGGGAGCAGTATATACAATTCTGAAGAAAGATCTCAGCTAGATGTATTCCACATCTACTTAATGAAAGCTGGAAAACTTGAGTTACATGTGCTAGAAAATTCAGAAAAAAAACTATATTATTTTTTGTTATAGTAACTGGTGATGAAACTTGGGTGTATTGTTTGCAACTTCAAAGAAATTTCATAAGAATGTATGGCTGACAAAACATGGAAAGTGTCTTGTCATTGTGAAGCAAAGTGCAAAGAAAATTTTATATACCATTTTCTTTTATAGAAGTGGAATAGTCCTGTAATTTCCAATTCCAAAGAACGAAAATATAACTGGGAAGGTGTGAGAATGTAAAATTCTCAAGAAGTTTAAGAAACCGTATGTAATACAACGTCCAAAATACGGACTGAAGGATCTTTATTTGCTACATGATGATGCTCCAGCTCATAAGTCCAAACTAGTAACTGAATTTCTCCTAAAAGAAAAGTTGTTGTTTTACCCCCATTCTCCTGTTCTTCAGACCTTTTCCCTTTTAACATTTTTCTATTTCCAAAACTGAAAAGACATTTAGCTGGTTGTTGCTACAGCTCTAGAGCATCAGTAAGGTCTGTCATCTTCCAGGATAATGAAGAGTGTGTCCTATGAGTAGTACAGGAAAGGAATTTAGGATTGGATTTTGTGTTTTAAAAAGTGGGTCAAAACTCTCTGAATTGACCCTTGTAAGTGAGAGGGTTTCAATATTTAGCTGATGTGAACTTTATCCAGCTTTAAAGTAGGGGTCTAGTAGCGTGACGTCATGTCCGGATCGAACTCCGGTATTGGTTCACGTACTATTATTATCAAATGTATTTTTATATTTACCTGGATGTTTTTTAAAATTTAGTAAAATGAATACAATAACACTCAATCACTTATATTTGAGTAGACTATGGCTCCAATATTCTTTCCATTTTTTGTCATCTAATTCACACATAAAACCAGAGGTACATATTTGTTTAATTGATATACAGGGGTATTGCATGTTAAAATTATCTGTAAATAAAAAAAAAATCATGATATGCAATAATGCACTTGTGGAATTAAATAAAACAATTCTGCACTTGCTATATATTTGTTATGTTGGTATATATTTGTTATCTTCTATTATGTGAAAATCATCTTCAAAATGGCTATTTTGGTCAAAAAATGTAAATATAAATTGAGATGCTGTGAAAATATTATGCTGAGAAAGGGTAGATTTTTTAAATGTATTTTAACAAGCATTCACATGTGAACATGATATGTGAGTTTGAATGAAAAATCACAAGTCAAATTTTCAAAATATTCATATTAGTGGTGTTGCAGTGCCGTATTTTTGACTGCCGAGGGCCTGTATTGGGTTCAATTTTGTACCACCATTATTAAAAAACATGAAACTGTGTTAAAATTTCACTTTTAATTATTTAGTTAGACATATTTATGTCATATTTGAGGAAAAAAATTGCAGCATCATACCTCAAACAAAATTTTATGGACATATTCTAGGACTTCTTCAATGAATTATGATATTTCCGTTTGACATGTGGGGGTACACGTAATAAAAATACCATAATTTACTCATTATACTGACAACCCCCCATTTTTTTGTTTTTATCATACCCTCAAAAGAACAATCTAAGTATTTAAACTCAAATTTTTGAGAAATCACAAGTAGGTCCTGGACTAGGGACCTACCTTAAGTACATATATCCTTAATCAAGTATTGAAATAAAAAGGAGAAGTAGAACAATGCTTTATATTATCATGAAGGCCTTCAGGATTATCAGATATAAGAGTCTGCTCACACTTTGACACTGTGTGGTGTACTTTTTTCACCAAACAGACACATGTTTAAATCAGTTCAAGTGAGAACTATCAATTCATTAGGTTTCTTTTGCATGGATTGTAATTTTGTTGATGTTCAGAATTTTTTTTTCTCTCTAGGATACATATCAATTCAAATATATTCCTCCAGAGGAGAGAGAAAATCAAGGTAGTTCAAGTAGCGATGCAGCAAAGAAAAGGGTATGATATATTCTGTTTCTTATTGAAAGTGAATCTGAAATGATTTGTGAAAATTATGAACCGTGGTCTCTGATTATACATGTATTATGTAAACAAGGAAC
>NC_079165.1:98172271-98274771 GCF_947568905.1 Ostrea edulis | reverse complement strand
GTATAACTGATTGACCCGGGTCCAAAGGATGTATACATTAATGTATAACTGATTATTAACCTGGGTCCAAAGGATGTACACATTAATGTATAACTCATTAACTTATTACCCCGGGTCCAAAGGACGTTTAACAAACCTTAGAACAAGGCATCCTTGGGTGAAAAAAATTAAGTATGAAGTTTGTTCAACAAAGAACGACAACCTCCACCAAGGGTTATGTATTGAGAAATGATGAGAATACTGTAAATCTGGATATTTTTGCGTCAATTTATTTTTGCAAATTTGAGTAAAAAGCCTATACATTAATTTTGTGTTTCTTATTTTTGCGAATTTAATCTGGATAAATCGACAAATAAATTCTATTGTACGAACTTATGTCATTAATTCAGTTCTGTAAACCCAGCAGACATTTGTTTATATACTGATAAAGACCGTCGCTAGGCGTGGGTGCATTGAAAACTAAATTACAAAATTTAATTATGTCTTTTTCTATCTTTTAAAAGTAATGTCAAGCGTGACAATATACCCAAACTATCTACGGTATAGGATAGTCGATAAAATGTGAACGTGTATATTTGATAAAATCAATTTATTCTATTTCAAAAGTTTAATACAACTGACCATCGAATTGGTGGATCTATGATTTTTTACGGTAGAGTTATTTTTTAGAAAAATATTTTTGCGAATCCAACTGATTCGCAAAAACGCTAAAATTTAATCAACAGCAAAAATAACCAGATTTACGGTAGTGTAGAGTGCTGTAAAACTGTTTAGATGACAGCTGTCTTATGTCACATGTTCAAATCATGATTCACTGGACCAGAATGAAGCCTAACAAGGCTACACTTTGTCCAAGCTGAATATACAAGCAATATCATCTAAATGTACACTTGACCAAGAAATCATGATCCCCAGGGCTAGCGTAAAGTCCCAAATGAATAAGAAGTTTCACAAGTTCTTTTTCAAGAACAAAAAGGCTACATTTTGTCAAAATACTTTATTCAAGAGTATGTCTCGTTTAAACAATGAACCCCACCCCAAAATATATGTCAAAATACTAGGAAATTCACCTTAGTAAGGCCATTTTTTAATGTATAATTTTTGTTACCATGGCAACCAATTTCCATAAATAATGTCTTATTCATTTAAACTAGACACATTAAAGACTTTAAATGTCCATGATCACACATGTGCTGCATGCCTGAGAGAATTTTTTTTTACCAAAATGATAAAAATCTACCAATTTTGACCCCCTTGTGATTCCAATTTACAAAGTTTTACAGTATGATGAAAGATTTCAACTTCGTGCAAAAATCCTAATGTTTCCTTGTTAACAAGGTCAAATTGGCAAAGAATTCCTTGACTCATTTCCAATATTTTTTACATCAAGTGTGTAGCATGCTCTTCTTAACTTACTGTTAAAAGTGAAAGTAGAATTGCCCACCGAAAATCCCAGCTTTCCCTCATTTCGCAGTTCTATAAAAAGGCACTTGTGTAATGATCAATGCAAAATAGGCATCTTAATATATCAACACAGAAATAAACAACATTGATACTATTCAAATTCTGTAGTATACTTTTTGCATTATTCAAATTCTGTAGTATACTTTTTGCATTATTCAGAATTTTAACCTTTGTAAGTTTACCTTCATTTGGCATTTGGCCAAATATATCGATACTCCAAATAAATGATTTTTTATGGGGTCCACAAATTATAGGAGATTCTTTTATAAAAAAACATTCTCAAAACAAGGTTCATTATGTCAAATGGAATATGCAATTAGCTTTAATGTATATACAAGTAGGGTATATAAAAATTAACAAGTGTTTGGCCATGGATAGAGCTCCGAAGTTAAAAATGTATCAGAATCTAAAGAAATTTTTACTTACAATTTGAATGAAATTTGTAGCCCAGCAGAGGACTTGAAGTTTAAATCAGGGGAAGGAGAAAAACTTCCTTATGATGTCATATGTCTTAAAAACACACTCCCATATCCCATAGCATACAAAGTAAGTACTATACTGCATTAATGTTTGAAAATATCCAGTAAAATAAAGATGATATCATAATTTGAAATGTCAAAGAATTCTCCTTGTGCCAACAGTAAATCAAGTCAAAAGGTCTTAAATCAAATACCACATTGCATTAACTTCAAGAAAATATTGCTGACTTGATTCAGATTTTAAAAAAATTTTATTTTCAGGTGAAGACAACTTCTCCTGAAAAATACAAAGTTCGTCCTAGTGCTGGCACTGTTAAACCAGGATCAGTAGAAAAAGTTCATGTTTATCTCCACCAAGGTGATATTTTAAGATACAATGAATTCAAATAGAATTGTCTCTCTTTTTGTGTATTGGACTTTTGCTTCTTGTAACACAATTTAACTGTGTTGATTATTTGTCCATGTGTAAAAATTCATTGGGAGCTGAGTTTTATATACCCATCATATATGGGTTGTATTAAGGTATGGTACAGTGCATGTGTATGTCTGTCAGTACCATGTGGGTCAGATAAAAACAATACTTATGATATTATGATCAAGTATGGTACACATATTTCCAATGATTTGAGGAAGAAGCGTACTGTTTTGTTTTAATAAGACAATTGTGAAATTAAACTTACATGGATAATTTTGTAGGCACAGATAAGATAGAAACAGTACTGATAAGGCTGGGATAATCAAACCTAACATACAATACATATATTCAATCATCATAGATGTGCATCTCTCTGTCCATCTGCAGGTCTCGGTTTCTGTCTCTCTGTCAGTACCTTGTTGACTAGGATTGTCAAACTTGATATACATGTTCCCAATGACAAGAGAAAGAAGCTTATTGGTTGAAAGTCAAAATTATATGAGTGAAGAACAGTATGTTATTGGTCGTATACGGCCGAGAAAATTTACAATTTTTCAACTTTAGTATTTTGTATTTTTCTCTTATGTTTTCTTTATACAAGAATCAAAGCTAAAATTAACTAGTATGAAAATGACGTAATATTTCATAGTGACGTCACAAAACAATGCCAAACGGTGCACATTTGGCAAAATTAATTTATTTTCAATGTAATATCAGTAAACTTTGGTTAAATTAGATATTTTCACATACATTAACCACTTTCAAATTCTGCATATATAATAAGAACTTAAAGATTTTCCTCCACTATTAAATTTTTGGCAGTTATTGTGTGTGAAAGTTTTATTTCAGCATAAAATTTTATTTGATGATCTAAATATACATAAATAAATTATATACCTTAGAATTGTACAGATCTTAGGCTTTTAACCCAGTTAAGTTTTACGAAGTTTGAAAGCGTGACATATTTTGGCCAAACATGTACTTTGTTCTTTATAGACACAAAACAGGATAGAAACAGTACATGTACTACTAAGGCTAGGATAATCAAACATAAATCACATATTCAGCTGTCATGGATAGGATGTATAATGATATGGTGCAGTGTTTCTGTGAGTCTGTCTGTTGTCTATCTCTTCATCCATCAACACTGAGTGGGAAGGATAAAAAGAGGACTAATAAGGTTAGGATAATCAAATTTGGTACACATGAACCACATGATGAGAGGACTACTTACTTAATCGTCTTCATGCTGGTCAGCACATAAGACTGTCACCAGAAACTTCCATGCTGGTCTGTCTTGTGTCCATCTCTGGAACTGACCCCATATCCAGTTGTTCTCCTTCATTTCTTTCTCCACTTATCTCCTCCAGGTCTCTTTTGGTCTTCCACACTTTCTCTTACCGGGTGATGTCCATCTCAATGCAACCCTTGGGATGGAGCTCGGGTGCCTTCTACATATGTGCGCAATGCCCTATCTCCGAGTCCCCCTCTGTGGTGATCTTACTTCCTAGATATACAAATTCTGTGACATCTTCAATTTTTTTTTTACCATTTAGGGTGATGGGTTCATTTGATTTAGTGTTGACTTTCATGATCTTAGTTTAGGTGTTATTGATTTTCAGGCCAATTTTTCCTGCTGTTTTTACGAGCAGGCTGGTTTTTTCTTGTATGTCAGAGTTTCGATGGGATAGCAGTGCTATATCATCTGCAAAATCTAGGTCTTCTAGCATTTCTGCCAAAGTCCAACTGATTCCCGTCTGCTTGTTTTTGGTGGTTTCTTGCATGATGCAGTCAATGCAGAATATAAAGAGAAGAGGGAAGAGCATACATCCCTGTTTTACTCCTGTCTTCAGTTTGAACTCTTCTTAGAGGTTTGATCCACAGATCATTCTAGCATTTAGGTCTGTGTACAGCTTTGTAATGATGGAGATGAGTTTGTCTGGGATTCCATAATGACAGAGAATTCTTTCTAATGCAAGATGGTTAACTCTGTCAAAGGCTTTCGTATAATCGGTAAAATTGATGTAAAGTATAGAGTTCCATTCATTGCTTATATTTCTAAAGGTCAAAGCCATTTTTCAAAATGTGGAATGGTCTGTATTTTGAAACATTAAACATATGATATGAATTATGTATTTTAATGAAGTTTTAAATATTAGGGATAGGGTTCCTTTAGAAATCCACAAAAAAATGAGCCCTTTCAATGATTAAGAAGTATTGGAAACAGTAATATAAGCCCACTGTTTTTAGTTGTTTTAGCTTTACATATGAACTCTATCAAAGTTTACCCATTTCTAAACTGATGCATCCAGACTTGACATAATTATGTAAATATTTTCAGAGCATCACCATGGATTAGAAAAAGATAAATTTTTAATCATGGCTGTAGAGCTTAATGGAGACCCTCCAGAAAACATGTCAGAATATTGGAGAACTGTTCCGAGAGAAAACATAATGGAGCATAGGTAATATTACGGCTTTAAAAGGTTCGAAGTACCATTTCAAAGAATGTATTGCTATTAGAGACTTAGAAATAGTTTGACATATCTGACTGAAAAGAAATACATATAAGAAAAGAGCTCAGAAATAGATTGCATGTTTGAATTGAATAATATATTGAAAATGGGCTATGAAGCAGTTTTGCATGTCTAAATTAAAGAACATAAAGGATAGGGCTATGATATAGTTTGGCATGTCTGAATGAAAGAACACTAGGAAAAAGTTTGGTATATGGTGGAGGGACTTAAGAAGAATTAAAATATGTTTTCCAAAATCAATGAAAGAAGGCTGTTATATTGTAAAAAGTGTGTGTGTGTGTGTGGGGGGGGGGGGGGGGGGGGGGGTAAATCAAATATACCAGTGTCATTAGAAAACAAAATGAAATAATCTTTCTGTGTCATGTCAGATTTGTTTCAAGAGGAAACTTTCTGTTTTAGGTTACGATGTGTACAGGTCAGGCACTTGGACAGCGGCGATTCTCCATCCATGTCTGCTGATGACCAAATTGAAGCTCTCTCCACAAAGGTAGATTACGTTACTGTTGTAGCAATAATCATGTAATCAGTAACTATCACACGACTACAAGGACCAATTTTTCATGATCAGTTCTGATGACATTACAATGCTGCAATCTAGTAATGAAATGATGAATAGGTATTTCACTAAAATATGCATCAATTTCAACTGATTATTTTGAATTTTTAAGACCAAATTATAAAGAAGCATTCGGCAAACTTTGGCATATTCTGGCACCAACATCTAACTTCGGATGTATGACATGAATTGACATGTAGCTACACCTAACATTTGTAATGTGGTCGTTTATTTATCCTCTCGGAAAAACTGCCGCTTTAAGAAAGTAGTGATCAAAATGGGTTTCTATTTCGAGAAAAAACATAATTCTCAAAGAGAAACAGTTACAAACATTGAGAGTGTTATACATGTATGTTAAAATGGACTGTATTTCGCGGGAGCTGTCAGAATCTTCAAGTTGATCAGGGACTTTAAACATGTTGTCTTACGTCACTGTATCCGTACATACATCCGAGGTTAGATGAAATTAGCCGAGGTGATCTGAGTGATAAAGTAGTAACCATTCCCACTTCCTGTGGTGATACCGATTACTTTGTTATAGAGTAGGATTTCCACCCTAACCAGATTTCCCTCAGAAATCCTACTATAGAACTTGACTTCCCCAAGGGAGAAATCACATTTCGGAGTAGAATTTTTTGTGCACTAACTATTTGCATAATGACAAACCTTTTCTTTAAATTCATAGGGATTAAAGGGAATTTTGAGTTGTTTTATTTTCCTATTTTCTACTTTCTGTTTTTAACAAATGTCCACTGGAATGAAATACTGTACTATATAATTCTTCCATGATTGAAAGTACTCGCAGGTAAAATAAGATCTAGCTCTCTACTTTCTCAGACACTGGCTTCTTCAAACAATGTTTAATACTAACCGATGGACCACTTAAAAATGTATCATTCAACCTGAAAGACCACATCAAAGGGGAGACCAATTTCATTTATATGTGGCTACATTCCTGGGGCCTGAGATGCTCGCCTATATTACTATTTTTTAAATTCAAATTATAGAGTTCGTTTATACAATCTGTTTTGTTAGATTTCGTTTTGTTTTGATAGGTTTCGTTTCACATTGAGACTTGAATGCATTGTAGTTGCATGTGAACAATTTGCATATGAATCTTGATAGAGATGGTATGTCTACTTTAACGGCTGGGAATTATGACAGAAATGAAAGTAGAATGTAAATATATAATGTGTTTCTTGATAAGTATTTTGGCATGAATCGTCGCAGTGTAAACCCTCAGTATTTTCAAAAATGAAATTCATGTCCTAACTTAGTTACTCTAAGCGTTCTCGTGTCCGCGAGACATCAATACATACCCTGATTTCATAACACATGCATGGATACATACAACAACATTTCATGTGTCTCATACAATATTTTCAGTTTTCTGTTCCATTCTGTCTTCCGTTTCATTTTCCGTTCCGCATTTTAGCAACATCCCTCTTCAGGACCATTTCATGAAGTTGCAGCACTTGCACAACCAGTTTAGAAAAAAACAACTCCAAATGAGACACCAGGGACACCTAATCTAAGAATTAGCAGAGATACTGTACTGAGGCATATCTGCTCCTATGGCAGTGGGAATGTCCCTTATTGTCATCAATGACACTGTCCAAATGTATTTCCTATACAAAAATGTTGCCGTATTATTCTCGTCTCTGACCGTCTGAAAGTTGTTTTTTTCAAAGTTGTTTTTTTTTTCCAAATGTATAGAGAAAATCTTTTAAAATCTTCTTCTCAAGAACTATTTGGCCAAAGAAGGTTAAATTTACATGAAAGCTTTCTAACATAGTGCAGATGCAAGTTTGTAAAAATCATGGCCCCTGGGGGTAGGTTGTGGCCACAACAGGGATCAAAGTTTTACATATAAATATATAGGGAAAATTTTGAAATATGAGCCAAGGTGACTCAGGTGAGCAATGTGGCCCATGGGCCTCTTGTTTTTTTGTGTTGTTTTTTTCCCCTCGTTTTGTTGTTGTTGTTTTGTTTTTTTGTTTTGTTTTTTTTGGGGGGGGGGGGGGGGTAATTTTTTATGGCACCTGTATTTTTCATGTGAGCTTACTCTGTGTATGTCTTTAAGAACGGTAGAGTGCTGCTACAACAATTGAACTTGTGCATATCTCTCTATTTCATGGCAGAAGTTTGGTTTACAGATGAGAACAAGTTGTGTAAGTCTGGGAATTAGAGATCGCAACTATCAGATATGCCAGATAAATTATTACAAGATATATCTCTTCTTTTTTTTTTTGTAATTGATTAGAAATATTGATCTGGTCAAAATGACAAATACTCCTATAATTAGAGCCAAGATCTCATCAGATGTTGTTTAATTTTCCCACAAAACATCCCCAGGCATGTCAATGTCTCTATGGAGACACTCAAAAAACCTATTTACCTATTTTGAGTAAAATGAACATGAAGCATTAGTGAAATATTTGAAAACAGTTTGTGTAATTAACCTTTACTATTATTAGCCATTAATACCGCCCAGTTTATTGAGTTTGATGACAGTTGGGTCTAGCATTATATGCGTCAGGTTGAATATCTTTTATTCAAAGATAGCCCCCCCCCCCCCCCCCCCCCTCAAAATTTTAGCAAGGTGGGAATAAACTTTTGAAAGCTAGCAAGCAGTTCATCAGAAAGAGTTGATATGAATTGACTCTTCCTTTCTTCCCAACTGAAAGTTTGATTAAATACAGTAGCAGGACATCCTTTATGAGCTAGTTTACAGGGGTGTAGCCAAACCTGTGATGACTGTCTAGGGGTTATATGACATGTCACTGTCAGACAGGGTACTATAAGCATAGAGGAGTGTGCTCCCAGCCTCTGTCATGTGGCAGGTGATAGCATTGGCGCAAACATAAGGAGCATGTATAAATAAGATAAGATAAGTTTATTCCAATTTTGGGCCCAGAGGGCATAACAGTAAGACATTTTATAAGGAAGGAAATTCAAAAAAGAAAGAAAGTTTACAACATTAACTACAGGTTACATAGACTGCAAACTGCATGTGGATGCAGCATGTTGGGGAAACAAGTACATACATATATGAATTGCTAATCATGTATATATACAAGTAGATGGACAGTATCAGTATCATACCAATATATGAATAATAAACTATAATGATTTTTGCAGTTTTAAAGCATCACTTCTTTTTCTGAAAGTTTGCACTAAATATTCACTCAATTTGACAATTACTGGTTTATCTTCATTAATCATCAACCAAGTAAATTTATCCTTATTTGTTAGATAGATAAAATTTTTGTTGAGCTTGTATATACCATTAAAAAACATATTTCTCTCTTCAACATAGAATGGACAATCAGTAAGGAAATGAAATTCATCTTCAACACAATTAAGGTTACATAATTCACATATTCTTTTGTTTCTTTCTAAAGAAATCTTCTGGCCAGAATTGGATTTTGTAAATTCATATCTTCCTCTTTCAATTCGAAGGTCATGTGCACTAATTCGAAATCTACATAGAGTTTTTCTTAATTCTAGGGATTCTAAAAATATATAACTTTCCATAGTAAAGTTTTCTTTATACGAAAAATATGTTGTGAGTTTTCCTGATTTCTGACCCTCTTCACGTCGTTTTGACCAGTAAAGTAAAAATTGTTTCCGTACCTGATTCTTCATTTGTTTTTTGAAAAGAGATTATTACAATTGGGTACCAAAATGCCCATTTTTCCCTTAAAATAATTAACTTTTTTTGTACCAACAATTTATATTATATGAATTCAGATTGATATTCTCTGTATAAGCACTGTATAACAGGGATGGTTCTGGGCAATTCTCAAGTCTATGCCAATATAGTAAAATACTTTGGATTATAGAGCAGAACATAGGATATCTACCCAATTCAGAGATTATTGCAATATTAGTACTTCTTTTACCGGCACCCAGTAGATGTTTACAAAACTTAATATTCAGGTTTTCTACCTCCCAATTTTTAAAGATATCATATAAATCTCTGTCTTTTTCCAGCATGAGTGTTGAAAGTGTTCCCCATATCTCGCAGCCATACAAGGCGATGGGTTTTACCATATGGTCAAAAAGATGCAAAAATGTTTTAATTGGTGGATCGATAGATTTGATGTCTTTATAAAGTTTGAATGAGGCCTTAAGAGCTCTATTGTATAGATCAGATTTTGCTTCCCTGAATGAACCACAGGAGGATAATATTATGCAGTTTTATTTTTAGCCCAGAGCTAATTGCTCTTCCCCTTTTTCTGATGATGACAGGAATAAAATAGAAACCTATGATGACAGGGAGGGGTGGGTACCATGTCAGGAGAACCACTAATATAGTGACCCTAGGGGAAGAGTTCACTAGTAGCTTGTGACTTTGCACCGACTTTCTTTTCTGGATTTAAACTATGAACTATCTGACATTATACATCTGAGGCGAGTTTTCCACACTGTATTATGAAAGCAAATAAGATGTAGCATGGATTCACATTTAAGTACAGTTGTACTGAGTTGTTGCATTAGATTGTGTCAGCCGCATGGCATAACAAATACAGAAGTATTTAGTGTGTCAATATAGCTAAAGTGGTGCAGTTTTACCTTGTTGCCAGCGGGAACATTTATGTTAATTCGACACATTTGGTTTTGTTGGTTTGGTTGGTTTTTTATCGTCAAGATCCTGTGGATTGTATTTCGATTTTATTTTTCTGTGCATGTAATTCTTAAGAATTGTTAATTTATGTCAAAACCATGAAAATTGTTTTTGAGTAAAATTATCAGTCTTTTTCTGGATGTAATTCAGATTTTGCATATTGGAAAGGTTTACTACCACTAGACCATATCATTGCATGGAGAGTTAATGGGATTTACATTTGCAGTATTTAAAATAATAAGATAAAGTCTTAAGATTTTAGAAATATTCTTATCGGAAACGAAATTTGAAAGCTTTTTTTCCCCACTTATTGGTTAACCCTTAAAATTTTGTAATCGAAATCAATGTGATACACTGTTTGCTCAGCTTTTACGTTTAATATTTTTAGTAGACTTTATTTTCTCTTTCTAAAGTGGGGAAAAGAGCCGATTAACGAACATGATCTTTTTTATCCAAATTGTAATTTGGCCACACACACCTTTTCCCCCCGTTTCCTCTTTGAAATTTGTTCCTACGCGCCCAGTTGGTACCACTACAGTGATAAGGAAATATACTTAGAATGATGTCCATGAGAACAAACGATAAAGTCTAAGTACATTATATGTACTTACGTATGGAGATCTTAACAACTGCAAGATACTTAGAATTTACAGATGTGAAAACGTAATTTAGTTAGGCTTAATGCTTTGTGATGCCCGCATGTTTACCCCAAAATAAGTGCTTACCACCAATATTTAAAGAAGTATGGTATGTAAAAACCAATATTTTGTTTTCTCCGGAGACATATATATGTAATTGCACCGTCTTTAATGTGTGTATAATCATAATAGTCCTGTCCATACTATCTGTATGGTTCTTTTATTGTACCTAGGTGGTAATTATTTAAAATCATGTGTGCGTATTTTCTGGTTTGATTTGTGTTCCATTTTACAAGATATTATTCGGTGTGTCTATACATTAACCTTCATCGGGAAGTACAGTGTATTTGAATGCTGATCGTCATTTTTTTTAAAGACAAAACCTTTACTGAATTATAAGATAATTTTTGAAACCATATTATGATGAAGATTCCTTCTTATGATTCATAAAACAAAAAGGAAAATCGAAAGAAGAAAAAATGTTCTGAAATTTTCTGTAAAAGTGATAATTTTTTATATACAAAATGTTATTTCGCGGACGCCTTTGGAATGAGTTGTGTTCCTTATATTCTGTTATCCTTATGTGTATCAAAATACTACACTGAATGCATTTACCTGAAGGGATTGGGTATTCTGAATCGCGTATATTTATTTCATTGTCCGATCCGAACTACTAGTACTTTATTTACCGTTATTTGAAAGAGTTGTCTTTCTTATTTGAACGTTTTACTTGATAACAAGACAAAATGTCATCGTAAAAAGTAATTGCTAAAATAGCACCCCTGAGGCCTTAAGGGCAAGAATTGCCAAAATATTTACCGATTTTCAAAAATCTTCTACAACCCCACATCTATAAGAAAACATAGTCATGTAGAGCAAGGAGGTCTCTACCAAAATTGTAAACTTCATGATCCCCGAGATAGAGGTTCTGATTCCAGGGCGGGGCAAAACTGGGTATATAGATGTTACAGTAAGTGGAAAAACATTTATATAACATTATCTTGCTAAATTGAAAGTTAATGGTTATTTAGAAGGCGCAGATAGTGTTTTACAAGAATTTCAAATGTCATGATACTAAGGGTAGGGGTTGTAGTACCAAGATGGGGCCAAATGGTCACAGTGATTAATGTGTTTGTTGACAATTGAACTTTTTAAAAATTTCTTTTTGAAGACTACTCTGTCAATTCTTTTCAAATTTGGTATGAAGTATCTTTTGGACAAAGGGGACATAAATTGTGAATTTTAGTACTCCTGCGACCTGGGGGCCTTAGGGGCGGGACAAAAACTGTCCAAATATCACCAGTTTTTCAAAAATTATGTGCACAACTGCACATTGTTCGTTGTGCGTTGATAAAACAATTAAACATTTTTAACTTTTTGATAACCCACCCTTCCAATTCTTTTAAAATTTGGTATGAAGCATCTTTTGGACGAGGGAGGGGGGCAGAAATTGTAAATTCCAGGACTCCTGTAGCTCGAGACCTTGAAAGGAGGGAGAGAGGCAAAAATGGAAAATTTTCAAAAGATATTATCTACAACCGCACATATGTAAGAAAAACTAAATGCATAGTTATGTAGAACAGGAAGGCCTCTACCAAAATTGTAAATTTCATGATCCCCAGGGTAGAGGTTCTGGGTCAGAGCGGGACCAAACTTGGCATATAGTGCTGATGTGTAAGACATTTAAGTGTACCCTCTTTAATGCTACGGTTATAGTGATTACGTGTCTTTATCATTTGAAAGACTTCGTTGATTTTGCTGCTACTATATAAAAACTAAAAGTAGAAAAGGGTTTACCGAATTTGTTAATTTTGCAACCCCATGATCTCTATGGTGGGTCCAAAATAGTCATGTAGTGTTAATATAACTTATGTGATGTAAAGTCTTTCATCAATATGACACTTTCGTGGGCGTTTGTGTGTGTGGTTTGGTTTTTTTGTTTTTTTGGGGGGGTTGGGGGGTTGTTTTTTACAAATGTAAATATACTGCTACTGAATATCAGAAAACTGGTATATGCAGAACAGGAAAATTATTATATTATTACAGACTTCATAGACTTTGGGGCTAGTGATAAATGTAACTAACACTTAGGTGACCAACAAGTCCTGTGAGTTACACAAACTCGTATATTACAGAGATACACTGTACTGTTTTAGGTTGATACGTTGAGAAAATTCATGTTTTATTTTGTCATTTCAGGTTGATTTACTAGTAGAACGCCACGATGCTCTGCAGAAATCCATGAAACTGCTGGTAGTGTTACAAGCGCTGACGATCCTACTGCTTGTTATGTTTATCTTGTACACATCCTTGTACTCTGGTTCTAATCCTCCCGCCGTTATTGAAGCTCAGTCAAATTCTACCGCGGATCGCTATTGCTCAGGGGATCTGTTTTAACCATTGGAACTAAAGCTGAACAAAATCTAAGAAACCTTAACAACATAAGAAAACTTGGGTATTTTCAATTTTGATTTGAAAATTATTGTTTGATTTGTGAAAAGACTGATTTAAAAAAAAGAATTCATGTTCATCTACTTCTCATTTAATCTCAAAAGTGTCATTGTTCTTAAAGTGTACATTATAGTTACAACATGCATGGTCATGACGTGAACATTTTACAGGTACATCGTCCAAACTGTGATAGTTATTTTACTGTTATTGATATTTATTTTATGGAGAATGAAAGAATTCATACTGGAACTGATATTTATTGTTTATTTTATATTCCCTAGGATATGAATCACGATACTCAGCATTGTTAGAAGTGTGACATCACGTCTGCTTACATAAATTCGATGATTGTGACGTCATATCTGATTACTACCGGTAATACATTTAAGAAATGAACAGCACTTTTGAGCTGCTCATGGTCAGTATGAACGGATTTGGATTTGAGGCAAATTCTGTGACTTCCGAGATCTTTGTAACACATGTTGTATTTTTTCAAATCATTACGCTCTCTCAGTCGCGTGCTTTAAACTAGTTCATAATCTGTCCATAGTCAATATGAACGGATTGTACCGCGCGCTGAAATTGGTTGGTTCATAGAGGAAAATGTGATTTATAATATAAATATGTAACAATGGACGTGAACACATACTGTAAATGACGTGATCTTAAAGAAGTACATAGAATATGGACTAAATATCAGGGAAATATGCCCGATTTCGGTCGTTGCGGAGGCGGACCTAGCAAGCTCGGTCCTATTTACCGGGCAACACTTCGGGCAGGCTTATTGCCCGATATTCTGTCCATATCCTATAACTAATACATATATAGAGAAACGGTATTGACTGCCCCAATGTAAAGATACTTGTAAAAGTACAACCCCCCCCCCCCCTTTTATGCCCCCGAGATTCTCCTGTCTCTCATTCTGTCTGAAACTTTAACCTTGCTAATAACTTTTGAACAGTAAGTGATATAGCTTTGATATTTCACATGAGTATTCCTTGTGACAAGACCTTTCCGTGGGTACCAACATTTTTGACCCCGTGACCTTGACCTTGGAGTTTGACCTACTTTTTGAAAACTTTAACCTTGCTAATGACTTTTGAACAGTAAGAGATAGAGCTTTGGTATTTCACATGAGTATTCCTTGTTACAAGACCTTTCCGTTGGTATTGAACCTTTTGACCTTGACATTTGACCTACTTTTATTTTTTTTATTGGTCATAACTTGTAAATGGTAAATATTAGAGCTTTCATATTGTACATTGAGCATTTCTTTTGACAAGATCTTTCTGCTGGTACCAAGATATTTGCCCTTGTGACCTTGGCCATCTTCGGAATTGGCCATTATCGGGGGCATTTGTGTTTCACAAACACATCTTGTTTTTTTTTTTTTTTATTAAAAGCAAGCGTATTATAGTTTGCCAATGGAAGAAGAAAGTCTTCTGAGAATGTAATGAATCTGTGTCTCCCTTCTCTCTCCCTCCGGAATTTTGTGAGTAGTATTCCGTGTATGTTACACTGCGTATTTGTTACTAAGTAATGAATTACTTGATCGAAGTTTCATTGCTACCCACAGTGACTTTTGCGAAAGACCGATGGTATTTAGAATTAATCGGATATTCACCAATGAACAAAAGAACACTTTTATGCAATGTTTAGTTAAAAAAATATGCGTTTTTCTTTGATTAAAACAGAGTGGTTTATTACCGGTTGACGATGTTTGTAAGAGTTGTGGTATTGATTTGGATTTCCAGAGTTTTCTATACTGTAATTACATTAAATAGCATTACAGTCAAAAGAGGATGGTCTGATGCTGCGAAAAAAAACACAACGGAATCAAGTCGCTCAGGTAAAAGGATGTTGACATGTCTGTTGCCATAGTAACAAAATGAGAACACGGCAATATAGGAACTTGCCATCTAATAACTGCAAGCTAAGAAATATAAATTTGTACATGCTTTCTATGTGCCCTTCGTGATACTTCTTTTTTTTCCACCTGATATATGTAATAATATTTAAGAAACAAGATACAGGTAGTTTGTGATACGCAACATCACGGTCAAGGCTACTTTCTTTGTTTAGATCAGCTTCCCTAAGTCATCACGCACTACGCACGTGAATATATTGTAAAGGACTTCGGTGTTTGCTCCCTCACACCCTCGTTTTATTTGAAATAATGCATGTCGCAGAAAACGTTCTCTAAACAATATACATGTAATTATATATGCAAACGCTAAAATAAAAACGAAAAAAGCTTATTTCAAATTATGAGCACCATATTAACAGATGTGTTCGTTACAAAATGATAGGAAAAGAGTTATTATAAACGAGCATCGATCGCACGCTAGGCACTCAATGGACGAATTATTCGTTGATTGTTGGGATGGAAAGTTAAGACATACTCCACAACACGCCTGAGTCTCGGCTTATAGTAAACGAATGAATATATATATCTATTGAACCAATGTTAACTGGCTAATATAGTGAAAATAAATCAATATCAAATTTCAAGAAACCAAACGCAATTACTTTGATATATACAGTAATTTTTTTCTTTTGAATGTTTGAAAAAGTTCAACTCCCAGGATTACATTCTGCACTTTGATTATCATAATTGTTTTGATTGTTTCGTTAACAATGGAATGACACGAAACCCTGACCTTAAACAAAACGAATCCTGTCACGTACAAGTACGAAATTGTGTTAAATGATCAAGTTTAGGACAGTTACAGCTCTCCAAAAGCAATATGTCATCAATCCACGATTGGGGTTGTTAGAAAGCTGTTTCCAGTGAATATTTTAATGCATGCTGGGAACCCGACTCGCATGCTGTACAATAAAACTACTATACGTATGATGGAAGCAATACTTGCACTCATCCGAACTAATAATTCATTGTGATTACTGTAATTTATTATTCTGTGGCAAGCATGTTTAGATGTCATTATTTTTCAACGAGGCGCACTTTGATCTGTAATGAAGACAGAAGGAGTAGTGATTAGGCAACGCCAAAAAACAATTTATTTTTACTGACGGCGGGAACTTGATAGCATCGCTTTGATAAGCAAGATCACGCTTGTTCTTCTAAGAGAAAAAAAAAACGACCACATTTTTATATTGATTGGGGTCATAAAGAGCTGACGCTATTACAATAAGACTATTTTCTAAGAAATTGTTGTTTGTTCCTTGGTATTCAATGAATTTGAGTTTATTGCATGTCATAGACAGCGCAACTTGCATAAAGTTCTCGTGGGAACTGCGGTTTATACCTCATTACACTAGTATTATGACATTGGTCTAAAATTTTCCAAAAATTTTTAAAAAAGAAAATGAACGTCTAAAATTTACCCAAAAATTATTTTAAAGAAAATTATGTTCTCTACTTGTTTATTGCGCTTCAGAAAACTTTTAAATATAATAAAACTTAATCTTCAACGGGATTCCAAGGTCTTTTTGTATTTAAAAAATTGTGACCTTCAACTAACCTTTACATAAAAAACCACGACAATGTGTGACAACGTGTGTATGTGTGACAACGTGTGTATGTATGACAGCGTGTGTATGTGTGACAACGTGTGTATGTGTGTGTCAACGTGTGTATGTGTGACAACGTGTGTGTGTGTCAACGTGTGTATGTGTGACAGCGTGTGTATGTGTGTCAACGTGTGTATGTGTGACAATGTGTGTGTCAACGTGTGTATGTGTGACAACGTGTGTATGTGTGTCAACGTGTGTATGTGTGTGACAACGTGTGCATGTGTGTGACAACGTGTGCATGTGTGACAACGTGTGTATGTGTGACAACGTGTGTATATGTGTCAACGTGTGTATGTGTGACAACTTGTGTATGTGTGTCAGAAGAATGTTTACATACTTTAAGATTTGGCATGCACATCTCAACTTTAAGATTTGGCATTCACATCTCAATAAGTAGGACCCCGTCCTCACATTGGGGATTTTAAAAGTTATTTGAATGTTTTTATAAGGGAGAACTAAAATTGTTTCAGATGACAAGTTAATTAAATAGTTGTTACAAATGATGTTTGCTACTTTTGTCAATGTGATCAAGTTTTGTGATAACATGCTTTCGCGAGTTGGTTTCATAATACAAAATATTTACATTCACTGAATCTTTTCTCTTAAGTTTCTTTTGAAATTGACATTGCTTAAATCATCAGAGACAATGGATATTTGTTGCAAACTTGTTCGATCCGGTGTTTTAGTCACCACTGTGCGCATAATAATCACCAAATTTTGGAGCGACGTCAAGGTCAAAGGTTGCGTTGGCTGAAATAAAATGGTCAACGATATATTTCAGTACTTTTAAATCTGGTTTGTTTTTTAAAAATACATAAAAATATAAACAATAAAATATCGCGTAAGCGGTTTATTATTAGCTACCTTCATCACCCGATAAAACAACAAAGAAAGCATTTTATTGTTTAAATGAATCAAACCTACATGATACTACGATCTTCTTGTTTTGCCAGAGAAACCAACTACCCAATGAAAGAAACTGAATTATTGTTTGGCGTTTTACGCCGATTTGGTCATATTTTGGTGAGATACTGTTGAACACAAGTGCTTTAGGAAAGTGAACTTTATTCATTGGTTGAACTGGAGTTATCACAATTCTATATATATTTACAAGAGCAGCGAACCAGCGCCTTCTGTTAATCAACATTCAGCCCCGATTCCCCCAATCGTTTAGGGTACTCAATGTATTTCACTTATTCTGAGCACTTAACAATAATTGGTGTATTTTTCTGGAAACTAACATCTTTTATTGTGAATTCTATTTGGTCCATTAGTAACTGTTTCTGTAGTGCAGATTCACAACAATAAGGGTATTGTCATGATGTCACTCGGTTATATTGCTTGGATAAGGTAGGGGGGGGGGTTCAAACAAGTAACCTTTACTCTGGAAATCACAATAATTCTCGTGTGGTTTAACAACGACATCTTGGCGAACCCAAATTTTATCTTGGAACAGGAGACACAAGAAAATCACTATATGTTCGCCTCACTCAAGAGCCGACATGTTTGATACGTCGTCATGCTCTTGTGGTAAGAGTTTCTCTAATTTCGTGATTCGTTGCTTCAGTTTTTGTTGTGTGGAATTATAATCTCCTAAGAGCCTAGCGAACCTCGTTTGTAACGTGTCCAGATTCGCATCTATCCTCTCCAGTTTTTGTTCTGTCGTTTCTTGTTGAGCCTCCAACTTTTTCATCAAATCTTCGTCCAACAAGTTGTCTTTCCGCAAAATGAGTTTACCACGGTCCATGAGTATTTTCTTTGCATCCGGATATTGCGTCAATACTTCCCATAAGTCATCCTTTGACAAACAAAACAGGTCACTGTAACCTATACTCCTAATGTTAGCTGTTCGCCGATTGCCATTTTTATTTCCTGCTATGTTCAATATGCTTATTTCACCGAACACACTACCTTCTCGTAACGTTGCGAATATTTGTTTTCCATCGTCCGACACCACCCCTAACTGCCCTCTTTTCACGATATACATTTCCTTTCCTATATCACCCTTTCTACATATATAATCCCCTGGACTGAACACCTGAAGTTTTAGTTTTAACACAAGGTCCACCAACATGCCTGGTTCGCAATCCTGAAAGAGAGCAACGCGCTTCAGCGTGTCTAGATGCACGTGTATTGCTATTTCTGCCTTTAATTTGTCCGGAAGTGTTCCAAGAACTTCCTCCTCGTTGAGAGATTGCTTATTTGTCCACAAATAATCAAACCACTTGATCACTCTTTGCTCTAACTCTTTGGAAACTTTCCTGAATTCCATGTATTGCTTTACACCGTCCATTTTCTGTTGAAATTCCGCGCGCGTGGCATTCATGTTTGTTATCATGCTTCCCACGTTTCCCACGATGGTGGCAAAAATAAGCACACCAATAAGAAAATCCACCACCACAAACAAGTATTCCTCGTCCCTGTCCGGCAAAGGAGTTTCACCAATGGTAGTCAAGGTCAAAGTTGACCAATAGAAACTGTAAATGTATTTTCGAGTAAGAGGTTTGTATTTTGGGATTGTCACGTTAGGATAGACCCATTTATCACTGCCGAATCCTATTGCATTACTGATAGCGAAGTATATACACGCGTTCCAATGGATGATGATGAGTATGTACAAAATGAGGTTAAATATACGGACCATGTTCGTAAAACTAGTCCTCGTAGCTGTTCGATTGAAAAACTCGAACAGTCTGTTAAATCTCACAATTCGATTAAACCTGAATTCGGGGTAGTTGATACCAGTAACAAGGTAGAAAATGTCGGTAGGGAGTATACTTATCACATCGGCTATAAACATAGAGGCCGACATGTAGTTTTTGCGGAGCTTTTTGGCGTCCCGAACTAGAAGACCTTCCTCTAAGTAACCTGTAAAAGTCAAAAATACAGTGTGAATGTTTGCTGATCATGTATAAAAACTGAAGAGGAAAACGCTTATTTTGGACTAATGATGATTGTATATTTTGTTTAACGTTCTTTTCGAGAATATTTCATTTATATGGAGACGTCACCATTGCCGGTGAAGGGCTGCAATACCCGGCGATTACTGCCTTTGAGCAGGGAGGGATCTTTATCGTGTCACACCTGCTGTGGTTTATGCGGTCTCGTCCGAAGGACCGCCCCATTTAGTCGCCTCTTACGACAAGCAAGGGGTACTGAGGACCTACTCTAACCCGGATTTTGGTTTCGGTGTGTTTTGTTATTGTGCATGTACCGAGTACTTTACATTTTTGCTTCAGTTGAATTTTAGTTTTTGTAACGAATCTGTATCACTGAAATAAACCTTCCACACTTACTTTCAAACAACCACTGAAATAAACCTTCTACACTTACTTTCAAACAACCACTGAAATAAACCTTCTACACTTACTTTCAAACAACAAGTTTGTGTTAATTTTTTTTTGACTGTATCTAATTCCATGCACATCCTTTCTTTTATATATATTATATTTCTTTTTAAGTGTTAACAATGGGAAGCAAAGCGTGCTTTTCATTTTCCCAGTACATTATTAGTTATATGGATTCACATTCCCTGTCAAAGTATATATTTTCCCTCGTCTAACGGCTAGGGAGAATATAAACTTTGACAGGAAATGTGAGTTCATATACCCTGCCAAAAATCCATATAACGAATATGTCCTAGTGCATAGCGAAAAAATAATGTTTATTTTACGAAGCGGTTAAGTATATATAGATCTTTGTATCCTATCTATTCTTGGCAGGGTGCATGACCTCATATTCCCGGCTTGTTATCCAAACAAATGCCTAGATTTACTAGATTACTGTGCTATTATTCTGTCGCGAAAGCCATTCTATACACACTACCAGTCATTTACATTGTCTATATCCATTATTCCTGAAATATCTACATTCATTATTTCCAAAATATTTCTATCTATAATTCCCAAAATATATATATTCATTATCCTCAAAATATGAATATTCATTATCCTTAAAATATCTACATATAATTATGTGTCCATCATCCCTAAATCATCTGTATTGTAATTTAATTACCCCTACATTTTCTACATCAATTGTCCTTAAAATATCTGTATTCATTATCCCTAAAATATCTGTGTCCATTATCCCTAAAATATCTGTGTCCATTATCCCTAAAATATCTGTGTTCATTATCCCTAAAATATCTGTGTTCATTATCCCTAAAATATCTGTGTTCATTATCCCTAAAATATCTGTATTCATTATCCCTAAAATATCTGTATTCATTATCCCTAAAATATCTGTGTTCATTATCCCTAAAATATCTATGTTCATTATCCCTAAAATATCTGTATTCATTATCCCTAAAATATCTGTATTCATTATCCCTAAAATATCTGTGTTCATTATCCCTAAAATTCATGAACAATTTAACTGCAATACGACTAGTCAATATTATTTGTTCGACACAATTTTAACAGAATCAAACCCCGAGTGGCAATCTGTTATAGAAGCAGTTGATATTATATAGTAATATTTGATGATAAATATATTATGATTTGGACCATGGTATGCTTTACAAAAAACTTGACAAATCAAAGAATGTTTTGGAGGGTTGTAATCAAATCCTGGACGCTGTTGATGTATTTGTTTTGAGAAAAAAATTCTTCTGAACTCATGGTCAACGTGTTTTGTGATTCACTGAAAACATACAGGTACATAGACAAACTTTGTATCTGAGAGAATGGTGTGAAAAGAATGTATTTATTTAATAAACACATTGTTAGATGAGAAAGGTGATATTATGAAATATATTCAATTCATGAAAACATATACAGTGAATTATCATGTTTTTGGAATGAGATAAGCGTTGAAGAAAACAATGAGAGTTAATCAAAGAAAACAGTTTGTAAAAGTTCAAGAACCCACTATTCCTTTTCATCAGCTCCCTTCATAAATCTTAAATGGGGTAAGAAAAGAGTATTTAGTTTTTAATCATAGTGAAGGAAAGCCCACATGTTATAAAAAAAAAAGTTATAAGCAATTTGATATCTCTCAAGAAAATGGAATGAAATTAATAAAAATGTTTTTACAATTACAAAGGATACAAAATTACAGTGGCTACAATATCGTATTAACCATTTTACTCATAAATTTATTTGGTAAAAAATTAAGAAAATAGACAATGATTTATGTACATCTTGTGTAGAAGAGAGAAAAAAGAAATCATTAAAGACTGAGAATGCTGATATGTTTTTCAAAAATGTGCAATCACGGTTTATTAATGTTTTCAGTAGATATTGTAGTCAATAAAAAAAACCCAACCATTTTGTTGCATTATTCAGAAAATAAATGGTAATATAGATTCAATTGATTTATATCATCTAAAGAACATTTTTGTTTATTATTACAAATGTAAAGGTAATTCTCTTTTGTTGAATGGCTTTATAACCACTTGGATAAATGTGTATAGAGCAGAAAGTCAGCATGTGAAAACAGTTACATTGCATATGTATGTTGATGTTTTTGAGTAGAAATCGAAAGTATTTCATAAATCAAAAAGATCATCTTCCATAAATTAGCAAACAATGTGTGATATGTCATTGATTAATCAATATTACAACAAAATCTTAGCAATCATTGTATCCCATTATTTATCATCGATATTACAGCAGTCTATTGAGTACATATTAACATGTATCTGATACCAAAGTTTGACAAATCTATCAGTATATTTCATATACTTTATAAATGTACGATGTAGTTCTTTTTCATTGATTAATTTGCATTGTACATGTATACATTATTTTGTACATATGATCATAATGATTTTTCATTCCTTTCTAATTCTTTCTCTCTTTTTCCTTTCCTGAATGAGTGACTACAAAGGGTTGGGGTGGGGGTGGGGGGTGAAAGGGAGATAAAAAAAAAAACAACCAACCAAACTTGTACCTCCTAGTCAGATGGGTTTGTAAGGACACGTTAAAACCTTGATTGTTAGTGTTTCTAAAACAAATCAAAACTATTTTATTCTCTCCATCCTTTACTTTGTGTAAGGTGCGAATGCCTGAAACCCAGGGCTTTGTAAAACTATTGAAAGAGCTAAATGTTTTATTCAAATGTATCGAACATTGGAACATTAAGCGCTTTCCTTCTTTGAAATACAAAAATCCTATCGTTTCTATCATGCTAATTATCTTCTTCACATGTTGTAACTACTAAATCAAAATGAAGAGAATATAATTTTTCTTTTTCTATGCTGATAATATTGAATTCTCTGTGATTGAAGGAGGGAATTATATCTTTCATAAATAATTCTCTTGGGTCTTCGGGAATAATTACAATAGAAACTTTTTAATAACGTCGGGAAATAGCTACATCGAATCATATCAAGGGTTCTGATACGGCGTCTCTCTGCTTTCCTTTGTGAACTTCTGCTACATACGGCAATGTTATTTACGTGAGCAAAACAGATTATAGATATATTGGAAAGAATCATTCATGGAAAAATTGGAAAGAATCTTTGGGACAAATGTCTAGGATTACATAATGGATTTTTTCCTGACTGAGTATCTTTAACTTGGTCTTTTCCTGAGGGAATGGGATAGGTACTCGATATCTGCCATTCAAATTGAAAAATATGTTCCCTGGTCTTATTTTAGTTACTTTCAATATAAAAGGCAATACATGTAAGTGTAATTATCAAAAATGACATACACATAATCTGTAACTTCGGAGGACCGAGATATGAGTACTTTTGCATGTTAATATATCCCATTTAATAGTACCCGGAATTATCAACATTTTTACAGAATTCTTTAAAAATACAAATGTATTTGTATATCCATGTTTATTCATTTCTTTTATCATATCTTTTGAACCAATATCCCTTAATGAACTTGCAAACTAATATGTTCAAATTATTCTGGTTGACAAGAATCCCAAATGACCTTCAAGAAGATAAGTATTTTTGGCGGTAAACTTGAATTACCTGTTCGCATGGATATAACCATATCCATTATGTACAGGAAATCGCTGATGTAATCTAGAACCATCCAGAGAACTAAATACTCTGTTTGTAGTTCAGAAAACACAGATCGAGCGATGACAATGACGATGTTATACATGACGGCCAAGGAGATGACAAACAACCAGCGGTAATAATAGCTCTGTGAGGGGTCTACCACAAATGTCTTCCAGTACCTACAAGATATAAGCATTTATGTAGAAGTTAGAAAATGCCAGGTGGGGAAATTTATACGGGGACATGTAGCTCGAACTATATGCCTAAATCAACCGTGAGAAATACACTTATACTGAACAGTAGTAAATCTTTGATAAAATTTCCCACTGTTTAACAAATTTGGAGTAAATTGGACCATATACATTGTGTGTGTGTGTGTATATATATATATATATATATATATATATATATATATACATACATACACACACACATACACATGTATAAACACTAAGTTCCAACAACACAACACCCAATACCTAAATGTGTCGGAACCACAACATTGATACTTGTAAGGTCGAAAACAAAGCACTAAAATATTAACCAACGACATGGAACAACCAGATTGACAATCTGACAGTCTAGCTGTTCCGTGTATCTGGAGTCGAGTGGAGAACATGTATACTCAACGTTCTATACCCTTTGAAAAATTATCGTTTTAAAAATCGGCATCAGAATACATGTACATTTAATACACAAGGTATTACACATCAGTCACATAAAAAAAAAAACCCAGTTTAATATCTAATACATTATATAATAACTGCATCGATGGTTTATGTGCTCGTACATACGACCAGACAGACAGCGATATTCTACCACATGTCATTAATTGATTCTGTTAATGCAAATAAGATACGAGCAAATGAAAAACACAAAGCACTTAAAGTAACTTAATATACTTGGAATTGGAAGCTACTAATATGAAGCCATTTACAGGAGTCATGATTATCTAGAGGTATACAGATGGATTGTACGAAATTACCAGCAGAGATATTAGTTTCAAAGAAACTGTTGACGAACTATCAAGAGAAGATAGGATTTTACTTTGTAACGCAAAATGTAATTTAGTGATCATATGGCAAATATTATTCATTTCAAGCAATCGATTTTATTTCTTTTTTTTAAGAAAAAGCTGAATTAGGTTGTTGCATTGACTATACGCTACAGATATTTGCCAAATTAAGACACTATTGTATTAGTCGGTGTGTAGATCTATATGTAAAGAGCTCCCTAGAAGAATGAACTTCTTATGGAGGTGTTAAAATCCGCCTAATAAATCGATAAACTAATTACCCGATAGGAGAGAAAAACAAGTAACTTTCGCGAAATGATTCGATACTTTTGCTGTTAATTATTTTCGCGAAATAATGCGAGATTTTTTTTTATTTAAACACGCTACTTAGGTTTTATGGTTTAACATATTACAATCAAGCGTTTTTCATGTGCGCATGTATAATTTCAGATGTACATTAATGTATATATTTTCCATACGAGTTAAAGGACTGTATGTTTCTAAACTTTTTCATTTTCCCCCCAGCAAAATTAATTTTTTTATGCCTAAAACTACTTTAAATGTGTTTTAATGAAATATTTTGTGTAGTTCTCGAGTTTGAAAGTGATGAAATTCAAATATTGCAATATGCATATTTACTGTAGCTATTTATATTTTTTTTTTAAAGAACGGGGCTTGCCGATTTTCTGGTTTACCACAACATATACTGAACGTGGGATTTCCGCATGGATCTACTTTTGTCGAATTTGCCCCCCCCCCCCCCCCCCCCATTGCAAATGAATCACATACCAATTAATCAAAAAGAGGTCCATGGACCATATTGCTCACCCGAGTCACCTTGGTCCATATTTAAAGATTTCCCCTACATATTCGCATGTAAAACTTTTACCCCTATTGTGGCCCCAACCTATCCCCGGGGCCATGGTTTTAACAAACTTGAATCTGCACTATATCAAGAAGCTTTCATGCAAATGTAAACTTTTCTGGCCCAGTGGTTCTTAAGAAGAAGGTTTTTAAAAAGTTTTTCCCTATATATTTCTATGTAAAACTTTGATTCCCTATTGTGGCTACATCCTACCCCTGGGGGGGCCATGATTTTTACAAACTTAAATCTGCACTATGTCAGGAAGCTTTCATGTAGATTTGTACTTCTCTGGCCCAGTGGTTCTTGAGAAAAAAATTTTTAAAAAATTCCCCATATATTCGCATGTAAATTTTTTATTCCCTATTGTGGCCCCACCCCACCCCGGGGGTCATACTTTTAACAAACTTAAATCTCCACTATGTCAGGAAGCTTTCATATGAATTTCAATTCTTCTGGCCAAGTGGTTCTTGAGAAGATTTTTAAATGACCCCATCCTATTTTTGTGATTAGCTCCCCTTTGAAAGGGGCATGGTCCTTCATTTGAACAAACCTGAAAGTCCTTCACCCAAGGATGCTTTTTGCAAAGTTTGGTTGAAATTGGCAAAGTGGTTCTGGAGAAGAAGTCGAAAATGTGGAAAGTTTACAGACGAAGAGACGACGGACAGCAGGTGATCAGAAAAGCTCTCTTGAGCTTTCAACCAAGGTGAGCTAATAAATTAAAGAAAGTTTGGATGATATAAAATGACTAAAATTAATACTTCTTTTTAAAATATAATTCAGACAGGATATACGGTATACAGATGCGAAACGCAAATTTTTTTTTTTATAATTTCCCCCGTTCCAAATGAAGCCTAATAGCCTTTCATAGTTATGCACTTTCAATGTTCTCCTCTTGTACTATAAACGTCAAAGGATGTAACCATCTTTGTTACAAAAGTCTATTTCCTTAAACGACTCATTCGTTTCAATGATATGCCGGTCTGTACAAAATGATGAACGGTGGCAGTATATTTCATATGATAATTGCCGCGATTGACTCGGCTTTAGGAGTTTTAATTTCCTGTCTCTTCCTTATTTTCCTTGCTTGCTTAGTGAAATTGTTGACTGTAGTGTATGATGGATTAACCCCGAACCCGATCGATACGATGACAAACCCTCACTGTAACCGCCTCACCTCGGTGCAGTTCTCCTACGTCTGTGACACCAAACTGTTGTGTTTGCATTAAATTGCTTGATTAATTAAATTCTGGAGTGCTGTGAAAGCGCCCGGTCATAGATTTCATTTTATTGTTGGGGAAGCTGACAGTAGCCGAAAGGATGGTAGTTTCTTCCTTCAATCCAGATTTAATGTCGGTAAATTTTACGAGTTCTTGAGGAACCCTTTTAATGGAAGTAATGGGCTGAGATTTATATCTTGTACATAGAATTAATTGTAAGAGCGTACCGTCCTGATTTACCAGGAATATATGCCAAACACACTTCAAACTTTAATGGAATTCATAATGATTGGCACGAGCACGATTAAATCTTTATCAGTCGGCCATCTTGTTCCTTCTGGGGGCTCTTCACGAAAATACCACTCTTACTATGTAGTCCGTGTTGATCACTAAGGATATCAATACAGCAAGTGTACTACCTATCAATACTACTCAATGATTTTAAACCCATGTTGTACCACAGAAATAATATACGAAATGCTGGAAGACATGGACGACATTTATGTATCATTATTCCATATTTGAAAAGGCTTTACCACAGTGTCAGATGAAGCATTGACATACTTTTACAGGCTTTACCACAGTGTCAGATGAAGCATTTACTTTTACAGGCTTTACCAGTGTTAGATGAAGCATTGGCATACTTTTACAGGCTTTACCACAGTGTCAGATGAAGCATTGGCATACTTTTACAGGCTTTACCACAGTGTCAGATGAAGCATTTACTTTTACAGTAATAAGACACGTCAAGTAAAAAAAAATTCAATATTTGCGCTTATACCCAGTCTCAAATCCACCTTAACTGATCTTCACGCAATCATAAATAAACTAGTATCGGTATTAATTTTTTAATTCATTGAGGAATAAATGCAATTATGCATCAAAGATAAGTATGATTTATTTAAACCTGTATCAAAATGTGTATTTAAATAGAGACATGTCAATGAATTGCATAGATCTGCAATTTCATCAGAGATACCATGGGTTTGTAGATCATTTCTTTGACGATAGGCAATGTTACAACTATATCTTCATACCCTGGGGATATGTAAGACTCAAACAAGATTCATCTACTTCTTTTTTTTTCAACTGTAACTCTCTCCATCTTTTTGGGCTATATCCTGCTTTCATACCGCGCAGTTCAATTTTTCTCCAGGTCTATCGGGACTCCTCTGAACTCTGTTCTAGTTTTCTCTAGGTCTATCGGGACTCCTCTGAACTCTGCTCCAGTGATGGTGCCCTTTATTTTTCATAACGCCAAGTCTAAGCGAACCCAAGTGTTTACGGTTCACTATTATTCAGACAGAATTTTGCTTGGTCTTTTTATTAATTCTGTATTTGATATAAAACATGGTCGATACATTATGCAGATCTTTTGCAGACAACACATGGACTGCCTAAATCCTCTGATCAGAAGCTCTTGCTTTCATCATAATCCTATATTACTGTATCTTTTCAGTTGCATTACTTTAAGGATAATTTTAAAACTCAGCTGGAAAGACTTAGTCCTTTTTGTTTACTTTTTCAAAAAAATAAGTGATAGTGTGGGACATCTAACCTCGCGTAATCTCCATTTTAGCTCACCGTAGCTGCATGAAAGACTTTTCTACTTCTTTTCAAGGACCACATGGTTGAAATCAACCAAATTTGGCACAAATCATTCTGAGGAAAAGGGGAGCAAAGTCTATTCAAATGAAGGATCATATTCCCTTCAAAAGGGAGATAATGAAGAACTAGTACAAAATGAGAGAGGCGTTAACTAGACTAGAAAATCTATAACTTGCAAAGAAACTTCCTTATAGATAGTAAAACTTGTTTACTCCGGATATGTTTGGTACCATAAAATATTCGGATTAGACAATATCCGGAATACATTATATATCTTTTATGATGGAATTCAAAGTTTGGTACCGATATATGTGTACGGTTTACAGAACATTTCAATCTGCACAACGACCAGATTAAACAAGTTTCAATATACGATGATTTAAATTTGTTCAAACAATGCTGCCCAGAGCCAGGGTGGGCCTATGATGTGAGATTAAAGTTTTACATAAGAGTTCTTTTACAAAGTTCTTCTCAAGAATCACAAGGTTTGTCAAATTAAAATGTAAGCATCATCATGTAATGTAGACTCATGTGTGTTCACAATATGATTTTTGGGTTTCTGGCGGGAATAAAGAAGGGGTTCAAAATTGTTTGTTAAATCGTCGTAAAATCAATCGTGACTACATGGTCATTTCCCTAACACTAAATAATTTGTTTCGTTACAGAAAAGGACAGACGTGATCCGAATGCAATAGAAAAAGAGAGGTCGTGGGTTTACCGTTGGCCGCGACATACCCGAGTCGCTAAACTGGATAGCTAAAGTCATTGGTCTTTGATATGAGACGGTCCTGTGTTTACGGTGGACATTGGCACGATAAAGAGCATTCACTACTAAATAGTCAAGAGGGCTTAGAATATGCTAAACTTATGGCAATTCACCTAAAGGCTGTGACGTCAGATTATGCTTGAAATATTCTCAAAGGGACGTAAAGCTTTAGACAATCAAATTATACTAATGGTATCATAAGAAAATTATTGAATGGATATAAGTTTGGTGTGGTAAATCAGTCAGCTGGTTCATTATGTCTCCATGAGAGTGATACATCACGAGAACCAGCCAGAACTTCCCCGTGTATCTTGCTGTCAATGTTTCATTGACCAGTGTTAAAGTTGTTTGAATATTTCTATTCACTCCGTCCATTATATAATTAACGTTGCCAGGTCTGAGATTAATACGCCTCATATGGGTATCATATCTAATATTCAACAGAAAGATTCCTTCTCATATATATACGCGGTTCTTCCTCAATAACTTATACAGCTCTATCTAGATTACATTTAGATTAGTCCCAATAATGAATGATGTGATAGACAGCACACAGCGCCAGTGTTGAATGACCGTGTCGGCAACAAGGCTCATTTGAGAGACAACATCATGATACCCGTCTGGAAAGAATATTTATTTCTACACATTATAAAACGACAACGTTTTGTTAATCGAAAGAAAGAAATGTACTACATACCACAGACATAAATCTGCTTTGTCTAGTTAATCATAGTCATCCTGGGGATTATTTTACCAGACACTAGTATAAAATTTATAATGGCTATAAAGAATCAAGGAAGCAATTTGACAAGACGTCCAATTTCTTTCTAAACATATCATCTAATGCTTTACCACATTGTTAAACATTGTCAGCAGTAATGACTTACCCCCCTGGGCGGCACGTCAAACTTGGTTTCATTGGTATTTTAAGACATCAACAGTGATCAATCTCATAAATCCTATAAAGGATACAAAATTGAGATCAGGGTAAACACGGACCCCCGTGAACACCAGAGGTGGGATCGGGTGACTAGGAGGAGTAAGCAGTCCTTGTTGGTCGGTCACAACCGCCGTGAGCCCTTTATAGTCAAAGATCGTTTCCCTGATTTTCGAAAGAGTAGGCTCATTGGGGACCGTCAGGGAAAACCGAATATATTTCTGTTAGGTACCCTCCATAAAATGGCTGAAATATTGTCAAAACGGCGTAAAACGATAAACAACCAATCAATTTTGCTTTCCTATGTACTTTTTCCTTTGATTTTGTTTTTCATCAAATCATTGATGAAGATCTTGTGATCCTGGTGTATCTTTGTAGTCCGTTTAGCCAATAGATGAATCTCTATACATTTTTTAGTTTGACTTTTCTTTGACTCACTTGGCAGCCTCAACTGTACTTAGTGTTAGATAAAATCTCACTTTCTGTTCGACTGATAAGTATGTATATTTACATTCACTGAATCTTTTCTCATTTATATTTCTTTTACCGGTCGCGGTAGCTCAGTGGTAGAGCGTTCGTTTCGTAACCGGGAGGTCATGAGTTCGAGTCCCGCTCATGCCATGGCCGCGTCAAACCTAAGACGTTAAAATATGTGGTGATTGCTCCTTCGCCAAACGCTCGACATTTGGAAGTGATAATCAGGGGTCTTTCGGATATGACCTTAAAAACGGAGGTCCTGTGTCATGGCAAGCGTTTGCACGATAAAGAATCCTCACTGCTATGACCCTGAGCGCTAAGCATAGGTCTAAATTTGTGGTACTTCACCTAGAGCTGGTGACGTCTCAATATGAGTGAAAAATTCTCAATGGAACTTTAAAAACAAACAAACAATAAATCAATCATATATTTCTTTAGAAATTGATGTTGCTTTCACCTGCGACAACGAATATACATGTACATGTTTGTTGCAACTTAGCTCGATCCGGTTGTATGCGTAATCATTGCAAAATATGGAGCAGGGTAGAACGAATGGGTCAATCATATGATATTTTAGTACTTAAATCTAGTTTACATTTTTAAAAATACATAAAAATATAAATAATAAAATATCTTTATTTGTTTGTTTCATCGGGTGATGAAGGTAGCAATCATTGCAGCATTGAATTGTTTTTGCAATGCTGACTACCTTCATCACCCGATATAACAATTTTATTGTTTAAGTGTAACCCTACTTTCAAAAACATGTGTTCCATGTGGTGTTATAAATTGCAGTTATGCAACATATTTTGTTCATGTTTGTGTATGACTGTCATGCACTAATTGCATCGCGTATATTATTATACTTTCACGTAAAATACTCAAATCTCATTGGCCAAGAAACATATGTTTCTCTCTGAAAATAGAAAGCACGCGCTCGAGGGTGATAGTGTCTATTACTTGACAACGGGTTATATATGTGAAAAATCATCACATGCGTCAAACTGATGCGCCTACGGTTCGCCTTAGAATTCAGAAGAATGGCGTTTGGGCGTTCCGCAGTGCGTTGATTAAAAGTAACAAAGATAATCGACAGATGACAGGTATATTGGTATCACAAACAAGTAACGTTTTGAACTTGTTAATTTTTAATCAATTTCACCATATTGAAATGTTTACGACAAAATCTAGCTAAAAGGAAATTCGGTTGAATTTTGTACTTTGTTACTTATATCTAAACAAATAGTGTATGTAGTTGAGGGTAACATTGAGAATTTTCACCCCTCGAAAACTATTTTAAACCTCGGCTGCGCCTCTGTTGACAATGGTTTCTCTAGGTGAAAATTTTCAATATTACCTTCAACTGTATGCACTATTTATATAGTAGGAATCACCATATCTTTATGCACTATTTATATAGTAGGAATCACCAACTGTATGCACTATTTATATAGTAGGAATCACCATCTGTATGCACTATTTATATAGTAGGAATCACCATATCTTTATGCACTATTTATATAGTAGGAATCACTATATCTTTATGCACTATTTATATAGTAGGAATCACCAACTGTATGCACTATTTATATAGTAGGAATCATCATATCTTTATGCACTATTCATATAGAAGGAATCACCATATGTTTATGCACTATTTATATAGTAGGAATCACCATATCTTTATGCACTATTTATATAGTAGGAATCACCATATCTTTATGCACTATTCATATAGAAGGAATCACCATATGTTTATGCACTATTTATATAGTAGGAATCACCATATCTTTATGCACTATTTATATAGTAGGAATCACCATATCTTTCCTTCGAATATCAGTCCTATCTACCTCATCCAACTTATGGAAAGCGACCATGTTTATTGACCAAAGGAGCCCTGTGGCTCATAGGTACACTGTGTACAATACAGGCAAATGGCAGAGGATTCAGAATTGTTACAATATGAAAATGTATATCAGAGAAATAAGTTTAGAAACAGAAATAGATTTAAGTAACGAAAAATGAAACATCATTAATGGCGTGTGTGGCATTTAGTTTGTGATTTTGTCGGTCATTCTCGATTTTTTTAATACATTTATTTTCATTATTCTCGCTTCAACGTTGCAGATTGTACGCCTTCATGTGGTCTAGAAAGCATGTTTAAAATATATAAAAAATGTAGTATGTTTGTTTATTATGGATCACTAAGCATTTGGTTTGTTTGAATATCTACTCTAGTCGCTCGTAATGAATTACAATTAATGCTTTGCGCGATGAATTACAAATTTTTGTTACAATATGAAAAGATATTAGTGCTTTGCGCGATGAATTACAATCAGTGCTTTGCGCGATGAATTACAATTAGTGCTTTGCGCAATGAATTACAATTAGTGCTTTGCGCGATGAATATTACAATCAGTGCTTTGCGCGATGAATTACAATTAGTGCTTTGCGCGATGAATTACAATTAGTGCTTTGCGCGATGAATTACAATCAGTGCTTTGCGCGATGAATTACAATCAGTGCTTTGCGCGATGAATTACAATCAGTGCTTTGCGCGATGAATTACAATCAGTGCTTTGCGCGATGAATTACAATCAGTGCTTTGCGCGATGAATTACAATTAGTGCTTTGCGCGATGAATTACAATCAGTGCTTTGCGCGTTGAATTACAATCAGTGCTTTGCACGATGAATTGCAATTAGTGCTTTGCGCGATGAATTACAATTAGTGCTTTTGTGTCATTAGCGTGCTGATGCACCTTTAAGTTTTCACGCACATAATGTCACTTAACGTTTTCCATTTGTTAGAACACGTCGCTGTGCTGACACCTATTGATCTTTACGCATGCAGAACAAACTGCCTTTCTTCAAAAGCAACAACACCTAATTCAGCCTTGGTAGTTTCGTAACTGATGTTACAAACATATTTTGTACCATAGTCTCCTTTTTCAAAAAAAGAAGAAAAAAAAAGACTCTCTTGTTTAACATGCTAGCAAAATAACTCTGTTATTCTTGACATATCTTACATGAATTTGACAAATAATTCACCATTCTCACCAAAGTGAAAACAGCATTATTTGGCCCATAGCTACATGTACATGTATAAGAGTATCATCTAGTTAAATTCTTCAAAACCTGATTTCTTTTCAAAGTAAACTCGAAACATCTCCAGTATAATTTCCGAAAGAGTGTATTAGAAAATAGCTATGTTTTAGCCTCCTCAGTCCAATTCCTGTTGTCAATATCCTCGATTTGCGTCAAGTCTCGAGATATTTTTGCTTAAAATAATTTCATAAGGAAGGGGTCTTACGATTAAAATCAGTACTTTAAATGCTCAAAAATATTTTCGTTTATGCTTGAAAAGTGCGAAAATATAGTTGTATATAATTATTTTCAATTATTCTTCAGATTTGCCATAAATTTGCATTTTGAAAAATAAATTACGGGAAAGTATCTCAGGTTTGTAAAATGAGGCCATGTATATTTGAAGTTGTGGGTATATAACCCAGAGTAAGGAATGAAATCAAATAGTGGTTTTCCCTCCGATTTCGTCACTATTACCGAAGATCTTACTCTAAAAATAAATACTACTAGTAATAAAATAAAACAAATTATTCTAAGGCGCTTTACAAGAGTAAGAAGAGGAATAAAAACAATACAACACAAGTAAATGAAATTAGATGGCATAAGATCTTACATCTGCAAAATTATCAAAATGAAACATTATAATCAAGATCAATAGCTAAAGGGTTGGGGTTTTTTTTGGGGGGGGGGGGGGGGTATGTCGAGCACTATGTAAGTATTAGAAGTCAACGAAGTAAAACATTAAGAAAATTTAGAAATCTGCATTAAAACGGTCATTGAAAAAACAAAACCCTTGTACTGTATAAGAAGCTTAAAAATCAGGTAAAGCAATTTCTAAAAGGTGAGTTTTTAACAGTCTATTAAAAACGTTAATGCTTTTGGCAGCTTTAATATGTTGCAGTAGGTCATTCCACAAACTGGCTGCAGCCCAAATAAAGGTGCGTTCTCCAAATGACTGTGCGAAGTTTTGGCATAGTGAGTCTCATTCATGTTTCAGATCTTAGTGGTCGAGATGGGGAATACACTTATATGAGTTCTTGTAGATATTCGGGAACACATCCCGTCAGCGCACAGGTGGTGAACACCAAGATTCTGTATTGTGGACGATACTGCACTGAAAGCCAATGCAGCTACGCTAAGATTGGTGAGACATAATCCCATGTCGTTGTCCTCTGATGCAGATCAATCGTACCCCAGTACTTTGTTACGGTGTAGGAATTTGTCCAAGGTATCACTGTACTTTACAGTTTTGTTTTTCTATTTCGTGTTATATTTCAAACATTGTAAACATATCAAACGTTTGGATAATATGTATGGATTGCCAAATTCATTTTGAATTCCATTGTTTTTTCGCCTATCCTCAAATTAGATTATCGTTCATTAATTTAATGATAGATATGAAGGAATTGAAGGTACATATAAATGATTACACTTATCACTCAAAGTCAATAAAAGCGTGCAATCGATGTCGCCGGCACTTTATTAGAAAATAAGCTATATCAAATCATATATTTTGTGTGCTATACATTCATGGACCCATAGCCTCCCTAGGCATGGTATACTTTTTATTTCTCCTTTACTTATAAACTTGGTAGGAAGCGTAGATACCCTAATTTTGTAACATACGTGACTGTCGCCGACTCAATTTTTAAAATTGAACAAGCAAATATAAAAATCTGAGAGCGTGTTTTTTAATTTTCTTTGCGTTTATATCATTTGTATTTCCTAAATTTTCATTCAATAAAAGTTTAACACCTTTTGCGTATGATTTTAAGCAGTGGTGTATATATTACTCCATGTCGCCAGATTATATTATGTGATCATAGGGTCAATTAAACACCCAATGTATGAACAAAGATTTCGTATTATCTTTATGTTTTTGATCTATTTTGGCGCTAAAATATTCAAAAACTTTGGGAAAATATTCATCAAGCGATATTTGGATGTGGCATTGAGAAGAAGTCATCATTATTCTCAAAATTTTGCATTCTGATTTTAGAAATGTAACATACGATACACTAATTTTTTTTATGAAAACGTATTTGCAGAGCAAATGTTACCCCTTTTATGAAAATCTCGTAGTGTACAGAGAATGAAAATATAAACATTTCTTTTGCAGAAGTCATTGGTTGGTCTGAAATTTGACAAACGTGTCAAGATGTAACATTCGTGATGTAACATTCGTTACCGAGAAATTAATTAAAAGGAATGATATCACAATTTCCCGCGTATTTTTGCTCTCTGTCTGCATGATGTGGTATACGACATGAAAGTCTACTATGAACATTTGAGTTTGAAAGTCAATACGTGTTAAACTTTGAGAATTAGGATTAATTTTCTCTTACGGTAAGTACTGTTACAACAACTGCAATGTTTGATATACAATATTGATTAAGCAGATGGAATGTTTTGGTCTGAATTTGTTCTTCTGATATCAAAGAATGTATATCGTATTCCAAATATCTCGAAATTCCTCTGGTGTAAGAATTACATTGAGTAGAACGCTGGTAACATACGTTTTTCAAAGTAACGTATGCTACTTAATGAAATGCTTGATTAGACATCAAATATTGAACTACATATTGACAAAATATCATCATTAACGATATGTTTGTTGAATATCAACTATGTTTTGAAGAAACAAATGTGTTATTGTTCCCGTATTCACCAGCATATACAGATATCCTCTGCAAGAAATACAGACCATGTTTTTCTCTGCTACTGTCCTATTTATGATACATGTAACTATGCAACTCTACATTTATCAATTTGCTACAATTCAGCATCTTTTCATAATATACCTTAGAAATGAAGGGATTAATCTCTGATGATTGTTCTATGCAATCTTATAGAGAAATCATTAAAAAATATTTTATCTGAGTGTAACGTATGTTACCAGGAATTCCGTTACGTAATATTATTCTACTTGTTCTTAATTTTTTATTTATTTTTTCAGAAATGGCGCTTGTGAGAGCAGAAGTACAGAATAACTACCATGAAAAAAAAAATGCATTAAAATATAAGAACAACCATGAAAAAATGTTTTAGAAATAATATTATATGCTCCCCTTGTGGCAATACTGAAAAGGTAGAATGTCTGTATAGACAGTGAAAATAAAGGTTTAACTACCGGTCAAAGGCTACCATAATGATACATGTAAGTTTTGTCTCTCAAAATACTTATAAGCAACTGGTCATTTGAGTAATTTTGTATGACTTTTGACCTTGTGACTTGAAATCCAATGGGGGTCATCTATTCATAAGGGGGCACCAGTGTTTCAAGTTTGATGTCTATCAAGGAAAGGCTTCTCAACGGACAATAGCGTATGTCCAGAGTAGTTTAACCGTTGTCCTTTTGACCTCAAAATCAATAGGGGACATCTATGTCTTAAGGTTCACGTTAAATATTCATTCATAACACCGCGAGGTGGATTATACTGACAGTTTCTATGGAAAGGTATTCCAAAATAAGCAACAAAAACATAAGATTCGGTATACATTTAATCAAAATGTTGGAAAATTAAACATTTTCTTTATATTATTATTGTAAACAGATTGTTAGAAATGGGTAAATATGTTTCTTTCCATTTTTTGAATGGAAATGATGTGTTTACGGTAATGAAAGGAAAAATAAGAAACATACGTTACTTTCATTGTTTATTATAACAAAGAGAAATCCAGGTTTCAAAACATGTCTGTTATTTCTATAAGAATCATGAGCATTTGAATAGCGAAACATCAATCTTTTACTTTTGTTTTAATAGCATATTTATTGCAAATTAACAAATTCAGAAGAAAAGACATATCTGGTAATTTTTTTTGCTTGTCTACGTTATATTTCTATTAAAATTGGTATTTCCATTGAATTAAGTGATGTCGTTATGATTTAGCAACATCAATCGTAAAGAATAACTGATGATGACATCGTTTTGGCATAATATTTTCATGGATGTACTGTTGTGTAAGTGTTGAAACATACGTTACATAATTATAGCACTACTTCATTTACATACATAAAAGCTATCGTTCTATATCTATTGCTAGTCTTTTGTTTTCATGTTTCATACATATTGAACTGTTCGAGAATATTTGTTAATCAATTTTATTTTCTGCCATTTCAAAGATATTGAAAGTGATATCTAGTCGTTTATTTTGCGCTCTTAAAATCTTATTGCTGACTTTTACAGCAGATAATTTCTTGTTGTGTTGATTAAATATTTTCTTTGAAAACCTGTATTTATTGTCTTTCGCAAATTAGAAAAATATATGCTCAGTCAATTCCAATACAAGTTATGGAATAATACATGGAAAATTAATGTTTATCTTACATATTATCATGTGAAGGACTCGGTAACGATGGTTACATGTGAGAAAAATCTCGAAAAATATACCATACTTTGACCTACTGTAAAAACAAATCTGTCATACTTAACTTGAAACAATTTGAGGTGAGTGTTCAACAGATATTTACCATTAATAAAGGCATGTTATCATATATATTTTGAATGGTCGATAAACCATGATTTTGAAACCCTCAATTGCACGCTTTTATTGACTTTGGGTGTTATATGTTTTTATTGAACTTGAATTTAATCCAATCCAATCACGCCTATCTTTAATCGAATTTAGATAGGTTTTAAAACAGTTGTACCCACCTTGGAATGATTTGAAGATTTTTAGCACATATATTATTGATTTGAAGACCAGAGATATAACCAATTTGTAATTCAAATAGGATAAATTAAGAAAATTTTAACCCACAAATGATTGGAAAATATGTTCAATTTAATTATAAGTATTCTTAACTCAACTTAAAACATTGATTGTACATTTGAACTTAACCGAATATGTTATACATCTTGGAAAATAGTTGCATTCAATTCAGTATCTGTCAAATTGTCTTTTCAAAGATTGTGTTAATTTTTTAGATAATCATCTCAATTTTTGTCGATCAACTCGGGGACTTTTATAAATTTCCATAAAAGGGAAAATCCTATTGCAGTTCCTATTTCATTAATTAGAAATAGAAATCCAAATATATACATCCATGTACATCATTCTACCGCCAGATTTTTCTTTTGTTGCACGAATCTCGCTTGTTTTTGGTTTTTGTCAACAAGAGTACTAATCTTAGAAATAGCTTGAAGTCAATGTCTTTCTCAGACGTTTCTGGTACAAGAAATATGTTATTTCATTTCCTAACATTGTTAAGTGGAGCACAACAGTGAACTATCGTTGATCATGTTGCTCTCTTAACTGGTCCCAGTTCTTCCTAGTGTTCCTTTGCTGTTTTTACCGTGAGATAGTTACGTCCCTGTTAAAGCTGTTTTCTCTTTGTGAATAATTAATTCTTCAGACATTAACAACATCAAAACGTACGATTTTTGAACACTTCACACAACCATTTTTCCGATGAATTAGAGACTAGGCTTTTGACATCATAAACAGCTGCTTCTTTAATAATGCAACTCGGAAATACTCGTATCTTGTGATCAGTCATCCAAAAAATCAATATGTTAAAATCATTCTGATTCTATGCATAAGTACTCTAGAGTTGATATTAAAAAGATGCTTCAGTTCCTCGTTGACAATATCAATGTAGTTTTTTGGAGACCATGGCTTTTAACAGTCTGTTGGAATTCCAAAGGGAACAATATGTGCCCCTTTATTATCAGACCTGTTTTTATATTCGTATGAAGCAGAATTTATTTTTAAAAAACTTTTACATAAGACGAAAACTCTTGCTGTGACCTTCAACAGAACATTTAGATACATTGACGATCTTTTATCTATCAACATTATTCATTTTCATTCATAGTCGATTCGATATTAATATCTCAATGGACTTGAAATATCGACGTTAATGGCAATCTAACATCACAACGTTACGACAAAGATAATTATCATCTTCTCCATCGTCATTCAATATGTAATACGCGAGAGCATATTCTGCGTATGATCATTTTCTACACCGAGGCAGGCTACTAACAAATAAGTTTATATCAAGAGGGTTTCATCAGTTTCGTTTAAAGTCAGTATTATGCAAATCATATCGTGGTTATAATAATTCTTTTGCAAATACAGTCCATTGTTGGGTCGAATGTGACCACTGTTCGTTATCTTTACATTTTCATCTTGTTATCCACGAACACCTGAAGTCGCGGTAAGTAATGCCATACGTCGACATTTTTTAACTCTTCGTGTTTTTTTCATGCATTTAGTTCTATTTTCCAACGAAATGGAATTGTTTTCGGCCCCGGAACGACGGTCGTTCCGGGGCCGAAAACAACATTTGGCAATCATTCGTTTAAATCTTGGTTTTTCCCTCCTGATGTACACAACTCTAGTCGTTTTCTGTACGTCAGTTTACGTGCAATATGCATTCCAAGAAAAAACATTTAGCCTCAAGCTCAACCCCGACCCCTAGTAGACCTCTCATAGGCGCCTGATACCCTTTACCTTATGACATTCGGGTGTAAGAGTTTTTCTTGACTGAGGCGTTGGTTCAGCTGATTTAGACAAATTCAATCTACATTACCACGAGGTTTTACTAATGATGCCTAATGACATGATCTTTTTTTTTTTTTTTAAATCTATCTTATTTACACCCATCTTTGATTCGATTAAAGATACTTTCGATAACTTAAAGACAGGTACAAATGACTAATGTGTGAATTTGGCAATCCATAATCATGAAAGCCGATTATTGTCAAGGAAAAAGAATGTTTTTGCTGGAGCAATTTTTTTCCCTTGATACTAATTAATCGGCTTTCGTGGAAAACTTTAAAGTGACATGAGTCATCGCCTCTTTTCACACTGTATTACATTTAATTTCCTGCAAGTCTAAAGTAAATATGCGCATAAGTACTGTATGACTTCTTGAAAACAAATCTTGATTACGCTCGTTGTTTGGTGGTGGAGAGGTAGTTGTTTAAGATTTACTTGCACCTAATTTCAATTTTTCAATTATCTCAATGATACATATATCTTACCTGATATCGGACGGTTTTCTGACTTTTCTGTCTGTTTGAGCAATTTTCACATCTGTCCCTCCCATAGCAACCCGCTCTAGGAAAGAGTCTGGTCGAGCGGGAAGAGTGCGAGAGCGCCATCGTCCGGAGGCCCATTGTTTTATCACCTGAAAAATCCAAATTCTCATGATTAAAATGAGACTGAAATATGATTTCCTTCTTTACTGTTCATTTTATTTTGTTTTGAGCCATTGAGAAGGCAACATATCGTTCATTTTTAATAATCTCAAATTGATAGCAATTTCAGTCGTTTGGGGGACTTTTCATGCAAAATGTTTTGCAAAAAGCATCAAATTATAATTGATAGAGGGATGCAGAAAGGTATTCATGATTGTTAATTTTTATTATCAGATTTGTTGAATAATCAGTGGAGTCTGTATAATGAGTGGCGCCATGATGAGACCGGTAAATCTCTGTTAGGTTTGAATCTCCCGCAAAAGAAAATGGTAACATTTAGAAACGTTTTTCAAGAAAATTTGCGATTTTTAATACGCGTACACACTATTTTAAAGAATTTAGGCATGCAAAATAGCAATCTTTTCAAACAGTGTGGAGTTCTCAGTTGGTGAGTTTGACAATGTAGTACAATATACAGCTGGATGTCGTATCTCAACATCGATACCTCGAATGCCATGGATATTTCAATGTGAGTTGGAAGTCCCAATAATATTTTCTTCACGTACTTTAACCTAAATATATCGAACCCTGGAGTATCTTTTTTCTCTCTCGGGCCCATAGAGCGTTCGCATCGTAACCGGGAGGTCGTGAGTTCGAGCCCTGCTCGTGTCTTGTCCGCGTCAAACCTATGACGTTAAAATAGGTAGTGATTGCTCCTTCGCCAAACGCTCGGCATTTTAAAGTGAGAATCACGGGTCTTTCGGATATGACCTTAAAATAGGGGGTCCCGTGTCGCGACAGGCCTTGGCACGATAAAGAACTCTCACTGCTACGGCCCTGAGCGTTAAGCATAGGTCTAAATTTGTGGTACTTCTCCTACAGCTGGTGACGTCTCAATATTAGTGGAAAATTCTCAATGGGACGTAAACAATCAATCAATCGGGCCCATAGAGTTCGAGATAACGAGGTTTGACTGTAATTGAAATGAATGTTTTACAGGCATAGTCTAAAAAGAACATTTGTAGGGAAGTTTATCTAGTGTCAATGTAGATATCTATCATTGTAAAATGATTAAACAAGGAAATTGTCCAGCTAGGTTACTGTACAAATATACTAGATTATTCAAATTTTGATTATGAATTCGTATGTCTATTTTATCTGTTGATTGGGTTAATGTGAGGGTTTATTTCATTTTACTAAAACGTCAAAACGTTTCAAAGATACTGCAAGTTGTTTTAATTCCTCTGTGCTAAAATTTCACGATTTGTGACAAGGATACCAATCGCCAATAGAAATGGTTTTGATTTCACGTCATAATAATCACGGCATAATCTACTTTTAAATTTTCGATTAAGATAGCAGTTATACATTTTAATATGCTATTCACTATGGGTTTAGTTTCGATGAAAAATGATAAATCGTAAATATTGTAAAATTTTAAAGACCATCAAGTTAATTTCCCAGTCTACAGCAATTTCCATTACATGTTTTCCTATCTTTTGTATTCACATGGTTATTGTATCAATTTGTCAAAAATTAGTATTTATATTTTCTGCATCTCTATCTTCAATAGTAAATACCTATAATTAAGTCCTCGGTTGGTATATTTTGGAGGAATATAATAGGCGGTATGTAGGTTAACATTTGATGAATTAGGAAAAAGAAGAGTGAATTCTTTTTAGGGATTAGAATTTGTTTGCTTGGGAAATAACTATCCCTTTGCTCTCTCTCTCTCTTTCTCTTTTGACAATCCATTTTAAACATTTATGTTATGTACGTAACATTTAAGTAGGAGTTAAAAATTACCCAAATCACCCCATTACTGATCAAAATTTAACGTTGATCACTTTTCAACGACCGTTTTTGATCAAAATCTAACATAAAATTTTGATCGGGGTCAACTTTTAACGTTAAGAATTGACCCCCAGGGTCGTGTTTCAATGGGGTCACTATTTAATGTTACACTGGCATACATACTATCTAGGGGATGCATACTCCTCCCGGGCACCTGATCTAACCTCTGGTATATCCAGGGGTCCGTGTTTGCCCAACTATCTACTTTGTATTGCTTATAGGAGTTGTGAGATTGATCACTGTTCGTTATTTTCACATTTCATCTACCGAGTTCTGTCTGATAGGGAAACAATAGATTACTATAATATCTACTGAGTTCTGTCTGATAGGTAAACACTATATTACTATATCTACTGAGTTCTGTCTGATAAGGAAACAATATATTACTATATCTACTGAGCTCTGTATGATAGGGAAACAATAGATTACTATTATATCTACTGAGTTCTGTCTGATAGGGAAACAATAGATTACTATAATATCTACTGAGTTCCGTCTGATAGAGAAACAATAGATTCTGTATCTACTGAGTTCTGTCTGATAGGGAAACAATACATTACTATATCTACTGAGTTCTGTCTGATGGGGAAACAATAGATTACTATTATATCTACTGAGTTCTGTCTGATAGGGAAACAATAGATTACTATATCTACTGAGTTCTGTATGATAGGGAAACAATAGATTACTATCATATCTACTGAGTTCTGTCTGATAGGGAAACAATAGATTACTATATCTACTGAGTTCTGTCTGATGGGGAAACAATAGACTACCATATCTACTGAGTTCTGTCTGATAGGGAAACAATAGATTACTATATCTACTGAGTTCTGTCTGATAGGGAAACGATAGATTACTGTATCTACTGAGTTCTGTCTGATAGGGAAACAATAGATTACTATATCTACTGAGTTCTGTCTGATGGGGAAACAATAGACTACCATATCTACTGAGTTCTGTCTGATAGGGAAACAATAGATTACTGTATCTACTGAGTTCTGTCTGATAGGGAAACAATAGATTCTGTATCTACTGAGTTCTGTCTGATAGGGAAACAATACATTACTATATCTACTGAGTTCTGTCTGATAGGGAAACAATAGATTACTATAATATCTACTGAGTTCTGTCTGATAGGGAAACAATAGACTACTAAATCTACTGAGTACTGTCTGACAGGAAAAGATAATGAAATATTTTACTATGTACAAATAGCGTAACATAAATACATTACTATACTATCGACTGAACACTGTCTGATATGAAGAAAGAAAAAAACCCTGCAATTTTCTAGGAAATGAATCAGGTATATGGACAGCTATCCTGGTAGTTTACACTATATCCGTTACCAGTGTAAATATATCATAAATCCATGTATTAATTTCATAATGAAGTTTGTTGAAGTATAAACTTTAATTTGTATGAAAAGGTGAACATTGCGAAATCCCAGTATTGATTACATGATTTGAAGTCGCTACGTCATTGTGGTTGATCGGGAGACACCGAAACACCACGTATATCATTTTCAGAAACCATTATCTTTATGCCGTAATATTCCTCGAAAAAAAATTGCCGTTGGGTGTTGCATTACTCTTAATGTGTTATAAATACAAATCAATGACATCCACATGAGACACCCAAAAAGTGATTTATGCGTTTTATGACAGCATCAATAACAAATTTATTAACAAATTCCACAATGTTATTCGATGAATCCGTTTGTATTGATAAAGGGCAGCGGGAAATGTCAATTCTGTAGTCATTTACAAACTGTCATGACAGTTTTGTGTTATGTCTTTAAGCTATATTGAGTAAAAGCAATGTATAGAATGTCCCTTTCTCATCTCTAAAAATACTGTTGATCTTGTAGTACTATTCCACTTCATAAAGTACGTCATTTACTCTATTAAAGGGGACACTTTTTCCGTTACAACGAAGCCATTCGACATTGCCTTCAAAGATCCTTGTTCTGAAGCACACACACCCTTCCCCCAGCACACACACCCTCCCTCAGCACACACATCCTTCCCTCAGCACACACATCCTTCCCTCAGCACACACACACACATACACACCCCTCTCCAGCACACACACACACACACCCTCCCCCAGCACACACACACCCCTCCTCCAACACACACACCCCTCCCCAGCACACACACACCCCTCCCCCAGCACACACACACACACCTCCCCCAGCACACACACATACCCCTCCCCAGCACACACACCCCTCCCTCCCCAGCACACACACCCCTCCCTCCCCAGCACACACACCCCTCCCCAGCACACACACACCTCCCCCAGCACACACACCCCTCCCCAGCACACACACACCTCCCCCAGCACACACACATACCCCTCCCCAGCACACACACAGACCTCCCCAGCACACACACCCCTCCCTCCCCAGCACACACACCCATCCCTCCCCAGCACACACACACACCTCTCCCAGTACACACACCCCTCCCTCCCCATCACACACACCCCTCCCCCAGCACACACACCCCTTCCTCCCCATCACACACACACACCTCCCCAGCACACACACCCCTCCCTCATTTTTGTAGGAAACTATCACGAATCAGATTCCTAAGCTGATTCCACAGAGGTGATGTACGCCATTTCTACAACGTCAAGGTTCTATTTGTTACAGGTTGTGGTTTTCTCGTCCCACCGAGGAAACTGCAAACTTAATTACAGTCATTATCTACGAAATGTACATTTGGGGATATTTCCACAGCTATTCGAAAATTTGTCATTTCTGTAGGTCTTAGGAACTACAATTAGACGAGCCATTAGCTGCTACAGGTCCCCGGAATTCAAGTTGCGCTAATGAGCGTCTGATTGAGGGAAGCTGTGTTGCATCGCAGCTATATCGAACATCTACCTCTAAATGAAACGAAATGCAGTATCTTTAATAATGAGCCACGTGTTGAATTAACAGAACATTGAAACCCTTTTTACAGAGACCTTTTAAGTTAATAGTTATGCATCTCATTAAAAGGAGCAAAGTCTCGAAGAATGGGATTCAATTTAATCGTGCTCCGCTGTGTTGGTTATCGCTGAATTATTTGTGGTTGTATTATGATAGACATAAACATTGTTAAATATCAAACAATTGGGTAGAAGTTTAAACGCCAATTTCGTCATATTTTCATATCACTGCATTGTGGTGGAAAATGATGCCGTCGGAATGTGTTAATAAAAAGAAAACATCCTTATAGAAAAAAGGTCGGTAATCCATTAACGGTATTATCTATTAGCATACATATGTATCAAGTTACTGTAATGAGAGAGAGAGAGAGAGAGAGAGAGAGAGAGAGAGAGAGAGAGAGAGAGAGAGAGAGAGAGAGAGAGAGAGAATACATGAATGTACATAACGTCAATGATGTGTGGTTACAACATTGTTTAACTATCTATATCATATTATGTCTTCTTCCGACTCCTATATCCACAGGGGTATTTTATTTGGAGGGGGTGGATGTGGAGGAGGGTTTAAATAACAAAAAAAGAATGAAAAATGGCGGAGCCATCAATATATCCAACAAGATAAAAAAATTCCCATTTATGAAAGATTGAATTAATATTTTTTTCATTATGCATAATTCATAAAGGAATAAAATGCGCTTGGTTACATAATTTGACAAGAGACTGAATATCGACCGGTTATATATCAATCGTCGCCTGAAGTTTGGCCATCGCAGAACTCTGCACATCAACTTCAGTTGATAGAAATCCAGAGTTAGTGATAAGTATTATACAGTAAAATACCTACATACCCGAAGAGGCATTGCGGGCAACCAAAATTTTAGACTTTCTTACCCCGCCCCAAAAGCACACACCAAAAAAACCCAGGATTTAAATTCAAAGGAGCATAATTTCTCAATAGAATGACTGGATCTGAAAATACCAGTGCAGATGAGGTAATATTGACATACATTAAGATCAATATACAAATATCATAAAATCTGGGTCATTGATGTTATCGCTATTTTAAGCAACGTCTTCACTTGCGGCTGCTCCTACCTGTAAGGTTCGGACGATTCTTTCCAGCGTCGTGTTTTGTTCAGCATCCCTTCCCCGGGAAGCGTCCTGTTCAATGCGGATGATTTCCGAACATGCGTCGTCGTCCGTCCTGAGGGAGGGGTGAGGACTGAGTCCCCCATTTTCTATTACTTCTAAGTCGTCCTCTTCACCTTTGGCACTCGTCAGTTTCTCCTGTGACACGTTTGTACTTGTCATGACCGCCTGTCCACCATCTGAAAACACCCATATATCAATTCTGTTGATTGAATTCAAAATATATATTTATGTCTTTTCACCATCCACATGTTGCTTTCGGAAAATGGTTTTATTAATCTTTTAGTTGTGCGTAATGTATCTAATAAAAGAGATCTTTAAAGCTGTATGGACCGATGTCGATCTATTATTTTTGTACAAAATTATTTTATTGCAGATTAATTAATTTTTAAAGTTATTAATTCCCCCTTAAGTACATGCTTAAAATCATTTGCATGTAAAAGAAAACATGGATAAAATTATCTAAAAAGTAAATATAGTGGGTACGCATAAATACATTTGCCGCTCGTTAAGTCTGTTAGGCGTCTATAAATAGCCCTACGCGCATCAAGCGAATCCCAGCGTGATGTATAAAACTTAGACGCAACTGAAAACAATGAATTACTCAGAGATATTTGATATTTTTATTTCTCTTAAACTTATGGTACGGTACTGTAGTAACAAAATACACGGCTTTACACCGAAAAGAGTCTGACCTGGACACGTGACAGTCACTTGAGTGTGCAATAGAAATGCAGTTGTTTGTAAACACCGATTTAAAATCAAAATAAATTTGTTTAAAACAGCCTCATAAACACGTACGTGTGATGATTTAACAGCGTTTTATAAGATGGAAAAAAATATCGAAATTACGATCTTATAACTTTCAAGGATCAACATGATTCTCTTTTTATATGTGATGATTTTGACTTCGTCATCAAATTATTTCGTGAGGTGAGAAAAAATCATTACATAGCTATAGGGATATGGGAATCCTAATTACCACCACTGCACACGGAGAAAAGGCAATCGATGTTTTAAGTTTTATTTCTTTAAGAATCACATCAGGCATGTCATGGTTAGAGAAGATCAAGGTTGGAAAAAGTCTTAATCAATGGATTTTATGATGAAATATCAATAAACACTCAACTGCCTTCACGATTGTCACCAAATAACAGTGTTTGCTTCACGGAATGATTTATTACAACTATTTTTGTTTTCAATACAATGTTTTATGATATCTGTAACAAGCATTGGAATGCTTAGTATCAATGTTGATGAGATGTCTGAACGCCAACGTTTTGGATCTATGTAAATGAATTGAAGATCAATTATTAAGACTGTACACAAGCAAATAATCGCATGATCGATTAGAAGAAATAAACGATCCGCATAGTCACAATTTTCTATCGAAAGTCACCATGGAGCTTAAATGACAGAATTCTAGAACTGTCAGAAGCCAAAATACTGTCAACCTGGGTGTCATGTGATGAATTAGAATCATCTCGCGAGACATGGAACTGCCGGATGTCAACAGTCGTTACCTTGACGTCACGCTAGTTCGGAAATTGACAGTCTTCTGTCAATTTTACAGTAGGCTGCACCCGTACCGCTTCAGTATGATAACAGTATCAAATATAATTCAAAGATCAAGAAGGATCCGATAATGACACTACTACATCATCCTGCTAACCGATGTATCGCTGGAAGTCCAGCATTCAGTGTTTTTGCAATGTCATGTTTTTATAAATATATATATAAAAAGCTTTTTCTTTCTCCCCTTAAACTTATTCGTTCTTTTTTAATCTATATAATTCCCCAAAATTAATTGTCTATAAGTCATTAGAACACTATCAGCTTTCAAGCCGAAATACTTCATTATAGCCTTTTATTTATTTTTTTCTAATAAGAAACCTTGAATGATTTATCATAGAAATGAAAACAGATGAGATTATTATCTGAAATATAAATAAAGCAATATTTCCGCCTGTTAAGGTACATTTCGATGATAAGTGGATAAAAAAGCTATTTGAACAAAGCAGGTTCTCGTGTTTTAGAACGACAAAAATCATCCCATCTTAAAATCCACACGTAAAGTAGTCCGGCAAACAATACCGTGTGTTTGGTGTCCGATATTACATCTGCGACTTAATTGTGCAGGATATAAAGGAGAAATGCTTTTCGGCCGGTCGAATATCACAGGAATTGTATCATCATTTTCTTTCGAAAAAGGGCGGTGCCACCACATTAAGATATAAATTATTTTAAAATGCCTATTCTGCTGGATTGTCAGAGACGTAATATTTGTGAAGGTACAATAGCAGATTTATACCGGAATTATCAATCCTATATACCGATATGAACTATTATTTCATTTACAACAAAAAGACCCCAATCTTAGAAAATCAAAACAACTAAAAGTACGAGAAATGTCCTCTAAGACAATGAACTGCATGCATGATTCCTTAGTTTGTACATTACTGGTGGTGTGATTCAATTTTATACACTTGTCTACCCCCTTGATAATTTTTTCTTTCATTTTACATCGGATTTGTTCTGTTCAATCCCATTTCTTAGTAGCATAAACGCACTTTGACAAAAATCGATTAAAAATCCGCAATATAAACTCCGCGACCTTTTTTTCCGTTGATTATCATGACAAATATATATCATTTCTTTTTTTACTTAACGAAGAGATTTAAAATACTTCCATGTCACATGGCAAAGATAACAGATGTACATTTAGCAGAGTAAATTAATACTATTAAATTGAAAAATAATGCACATGGATTACATCCATGAGATAAAAATAGCAGGGTTAATCTGGGACCAAATCTACTGGAAACTTCTGTTTGCCCAACTTTCTCAATGGAATACTAGGCAAATACTCTATGTATACAGGTCTGAATAATTGTGTATTCTTTGAAATCGGTGTTAACATGTATTTAAATGGAACAATAGTGAATGGCCGGAGTTTTATGACAAGGAGTAAGATTTTAATCATCATCTCTAAAATCAGTATTTGTGGAAAATTGTGTCACTCACAAAGCTTCTTTAGGATGGGGACAGCCTCTTGATTGGTATATTGTAACCATGATCTGGCAACAGATAAACGACCATAAAAGCTGACGATGGTGTTTGCTATCGTGTAGCCATTCCAGAGCACAAAAAAATATCTCATTTTATGTATTAATTTTTCTGACATCTTTATGAAATTTGGGTGCGAAATTGAGTTATGGTATTGTAAATACACTTCAGAGATCTACTGCAATTCATATTAAACCAATATTAGCCCAGTTTGCTTGCTTCCCCCTGGATTGTCTTTCAGAACAAAATATCGAATTCTAGATAACTGATGGACATCAAATGACGGAGAGGTCACCCAGTGTTCAAGCCAACAATCTTTCTGTTAACCTTTTAGCTCAACTGAGCTAAAAACTAAAAGGAGTTGTATTTAGATCGAATTCTGTTTGCCGTACGTCTGCCTGTAAACTTTTCACATAAAAATTTTACGACTTCTTGTTGAGAATCAGTGAAACAACATCAACCAAACTTAGCACAAAAAACCCTTGGATAAAGGGGATTACCGCGAGTTAAAGGAAATAAGGTGGAGTGTTTAAGTTGTCTTCTCCAAAAGCACAAAACCCAAAACTTCCACGAAAACATTTTTTAATGTCATAAAGATTCAAATTTGTTTAGTTCATGATCCCAGGAACAGGACGAAGAAACAGATGATAATGACAGTTTTACATAGGGACATGTATGTAGATAAAATGTTAACTCTTCTCAAGAGCTACTACTAGAAGGAATTTGTCAAACAAAATTGCATCCTAAGTTTGTTCAGAACACAGGGTACAAATTGTCAAATTAATTTACAAGCATCCGTATGTATTGTAGATTCGAGTTTGTTAAATATATACCTAACCGGAATTTCTGTAAGAACCGTATTATCACGATCCACAAGGATCGCATGACCCATGTGACAACAAAAAGATATATTCGATGTTTTATATCGGAAGATATACGGATATTCTTTTTTGAAATTCGAATATAAACCATTGAGTGCATATCATTTCTTAAATTGATATGCAAGCATCATCCAAGACTTTTATGGTGTCAATTCAAGTTTATTTGAAACATGGCACCTCATCTAAATCGTCAACGTAGGAACTTCAAAGTTTTACATTAGATTGATTGGTTGTATCTTGTTTAACGTCTCTCTCGAGAATTTTTCACTCATATGGAGACGGTACCGGTGACGGGCTTCAAATTTAGGCCTAGGCTCGGCGCTTACGGCCGCTGAGCAGTGAGGATGCTTTAGCGTGCCACACCTAATGTGACACGGGACATCCGTTTTTAAGGTCATCTTCGAGGACTCGTGACATTCACACCTGGTGACGAGCATTTGACGATGAAACTGTCACTACCTGTTTTAACGACTTAGGTCTGTCGCGGTCGGGATTCGAACCCCGACCTCCCGCTGGCGGGAGCTGTCACAACAGGGGACCAGTTATGAGAAAAGCAGGCTGACGTAATCAGAGTTGTGATTTAAACCCGGGACAGGGGCATGTTGAAAATGGATTAAAAGCAAGTAAGTTTTGATTTCCTTGTGACGGTTTTGCTGTTAATTGTTTGAAAACAACTTGTCTAGTGCGTAAATCCAGGCACATCTGAGTCGAAACGTCGGTCGAAGCATAAACCGTCACCGACTCCGGCATTTACACGTTTTCCAGAATCAAAACATGAATGCTTGCGAAGAGAAGTCGATGAAGGCTATGCCTCTCGATTTCTCTAAAGAGAATACCGAAAGACCAGTGAAACTCACTTTAGACCTATGCTTAGCGCTCAGTGAGGGTTCTATGGCGTGCCAACGCCTGTCGCGACACGGGACCAGCGCTAAGCATAGGTCTAAATTTGTGGTACTTCACCTACAGCTGGTGACGTCTTAATGAGTGAAAAATTCTCGACGGGACGTAAAATCATCAACCAATCAATCAACTCTACAAGAAGCACAAAATCACCAATTGTCAAATGCAAGCATCCCAATTTAGATTGAAGTTCAGAAATGACATAGGATATATAGGAAAGAACCTTAAGGTATTCAATGTACATAACGAAAGGACAATGAACAATTATGAAGGATTGAAATCAACATAAATGGTTATTGTTAGATGAAATTCACATGACTGGTAAATGATTAGAAGCTGACCTTTTTGCACTTGAGACTTTTTTGAAGGATTATCTGCCCATTATGAAAATTTTCTTTAAAAATGTGTGATAAATGATTAATTTTATTTTATATTTTCATAAAGAGGAAGTGTATGGACCAAGAGATTTTTATGAAAATACAATTTCTTTTTAAGATATTGTAATAAAACGGGCTCTTCCCTATACAATGTTAAATTTTAGGTGAAGTAAATCAAGCAGTAAACAACATTTTGAAAATTCCTATGGTGGATTATTTTTATTTGATGATCCCTTTAAAATGATACCATGATTTCAAAAATCCCACCATCCATTTATTAGATATGAAAAATGGTCGTGATACAAGCTGTAACTGACAATAAATAAATTGAAAAATATAACAAATATCTTACATATTTGTGATTTAATATATATAACTTAATAGAATCAGAATAAATCTGAAGCAATGAACCCGTGAAATCAGCAGAAAATGTCGATCATGAATCATTGTCATCCTGTCAGTAATTCCTGCTTGTGGCATTGACCTCGGAGGTCACCAATTCGATAAAAAGCGAAAGAGAGGCACCGAGTACGTGTCATATTTGTAAACACATGACCATTTCATAGAAAATTCAATATCAAATTTGAGTTTGAGTGGCACATTTGTTTAATTATTACTTTATTTCACTTAAATAGTACTTCTTGTCATTCAGGAAACGATGTAATATTTTAAACAAACAAAACGTGTAGTTACTCACGACAGTTTTTCCATCTTTGTATATGACCTCGGTCTCAGTAACCCGATTATGTTCGGCAATCGTCGTTCCCATGTTCGTGTATATGACGCAGTGATGAAACGCTCATTGTAGGTATGCTTTCAAACAATATTCCCTTCTTTATTTTGTTAAATTTTTCTTCAGATCTTGGGCATTATATTAGTTATACCGATAGGAGTTAACTGTTGGATAGTTGAAAAAAGTCCGTCAGTTACAGCTTGTTTTGCTTTAACCAAAAAGCGCAAGGGTAAAATTTTCATTAAATTATGGTCCGTGGTGCCAAGACATGACCACAATAGGGGTGAAAAAGTTGAGATAGAAATGGATAAGAAAATGTTTGGAAATGGACCAGAAGGCTACATTGATATTCAGTGTACAGATACATAAATCAATAAGAAGAAGAAATCTCAAGGTTCAGGTTATCAATGTGACCCATGGGTCTCTTGTTTGTTTGGGAACTTTATTTTATGAACGAATGTTGGGTGATAAATAGCACTCACGATTCCTATCTCCAACAATGATTCTGATTATATGGTTCGTAGAAAGAAACAGCATGCTCATTATACCAACTCTGTTCTCAGAAGGAAATTAAGCGAAAAGACATTTCGTAGTTGAGCTGACGTCAAACATATCATATCGTTCAGAAAATTAACATGTGATGTCGCTGATTACAGATACTAACGCATTCAGGATTTAGCGGATTTTATTCATAAATGAAAATTACTTTTGCCACTTAAATCATTTCACTTAAATCGATTCACCTGAGCATGTGAGGGTGGATGTTAAAATCAATCTAAAAAGCGCTAGTGATTTGAATATTTTCTTTCTTTCTTTATATGCAAGTCTCTCTTCTTTTAAAAGTAAAATCTTTAAAAAAAAAACCCACCTCTAAACACTTTCTAGAACATATATATATATATATATATATATATATATATATATATATATATATATATATGAGTAAAGTCAAATAAGATACAATAAGAAAATCTTCATTATTTTACTATTCGCGGTTTTAAAAGCCAGTAAATAATTCAGTTGTTCAGTTGGCGTAATGATTTAGATAAAATACATACAAATCTCATTTGTTTTTACGACTTTCCCTTACAACATTTAATAAAGAGAACAGTTGTGTCATTGTATGTTATATTGATATGGCATACACATACACATACACACACACATACACACGTACACACACATACACATACACACACACACACACATACACATACACATACACATGTACAAGCGACATTGAAGGGTGGGAACTCTTAGAATCCGACAACTTGCATACGTGGTTACAAAAACAAAAACCCAAATCGAAATTCTTTGCATCAATCGAAAGTACTTTCTTTAAGTTTCCATTTCCTCGCCAACTTTAATAGACTGTCATCAAATGTCACTTCCTGTGGGAATCTATAAAAGTCAATGGCGCAGAAATATCATCCGGACACACGATTGGATGAAATTATGTTTTTAAGAAATAATAATGACCATGTAGGAGGAATTCGTCGGAAAATAACCCCCGAGGACGAGATACCGGTATTTTACACATTATTATTTAACAATTCCGATGTCGATGTACATACGTTCTATTCTTTTACAGTGGTGTTTGTAAATGTGTACGCTTTGTCTTTAGGAGACGTACAGACATTGCATATAAAGTAGAAATATAATTTCGACACACCAATGATAAATTTAACACTGATAGACTGTGGTACAATTCTTATCTCATGATCATGGGATTTGCCTTAAATGTCGAAGGTATTTTCAGAAATTGGAAACACTTTCCCTTGTCGATCTCGTGGTGACATTTTTAGAAAAAAATGTCGTGTCCAGTCCGACATACTTTACGGGAATAACCACATTTAATCTTTAAAAAACTGCAGGTATTGAAGTACTTGATATCGCATTTACCTGTAAAATCCAAAAGCGCGATAATAAATACTGATGGATGGTTTGATGTGGTGGGGGTTTCGACAGTCTCCTTAAAGGTCGGCGTTTCGCAGGTTCTATGATCGTTATAGTGATACCTGTCATTAGGTCGAATGCTGTCTGACATGTTGTTCTTTGTATACTGATTTTGACTGCGGATTGCTCCGCTTGCCTTATCGGGATGGAGGACACACGATGGGTGTGACCGGGCAACAGGGAATATTTACTCATCCTAGGCGCCTTATCCCACCTCTGGTCTGTCCAGAAGTCCGTGATTACCCTACTTTTAATTCTGTATTCTTTATGGAGTTTATGAAATTGATCACTGTGCCTATTCGTTATAATGTTCACTTTTTCATTAAAAAGAGTATAAGAAATGATTCAAATTCCATTAATTAAAATCTATATCCTCCCTCCCTCTCTCTATCATATTCCAGAAAGTTTTCATTCACAAGAAATGTAAAATAACATAAAACAAGTTATGAAAGATGCACAACGTTATCTAACAATACATTTGATACCCCTTTTTGGGGGTTTCTCGTATTCAAAATGGCTGCATGAGAAGATGAACATGCCAGTTTAATTTTCTCTGAACTATTTATGGAAAGTATTTTTGGTCCTTTTTTTGCCATTGATGATATGCGTCTGTTTGACAGCTAATTCAATAACCATATTTTACCGACATAGTCTGTGAATATTATGACCTTCCGAGCTGTAATTCGCCCCTCGTCATAGTTCATACAAAGTCGATATCCCTGTTATTCTCCAAGGGTCCAGGGAGAGGATTAATTGAATTAATCTTATATCAGTTTGTTACGCAACTGTGATCTCGGACCAAGATTAACATTTTCGTGTAAGTTTAAATTTAGTTTCAGAACCCAATCCACTCTAAAATCAGAAGTCGCACATAATTTTAATTAAAATGTACCAAAAAGTTAAATGAATTCGCTTTGTTTGAACTTGTATCACATACAATTTTATCAGAATAACTTCAATTGATGTTACCTCCCTCGATTTTGTTACTTACTAGTATAACTTGAAATTTCTGAATCTACACTAATGTTACATTATATATAATGGAGACGTCCCATTGTGATTTAAAAACTTCAACGCACAGTGTAATATATATTTTAATGCGATATAAAAAATAAGTTGAGATATTTCACAAAATGCACAGTTAAATGAAAGAGGGGAAATTCATTTTATATTGTTTAACGTCCCTCTCGGGAATTTTTCCGCTCATATGGAGACGTCACCATTGCTGGTGAAGGGCTGCAAAATTTAGGCCTATGCTCGGCGCTTACGGCCTTTGAGCAGGGAGGGATCTTTACCGTGCCACACCTGCTGTGACACGGGGCCTTGGTTTTTGCGGTCTCATCCGAAGGACCGTCCCATTTAATCGCCTCTTAAGACAAGCAAGGGGTACTGAGGACCTATTCTAACTCAGATCCCAACGGGATGTAATATCTAGGTAATGGCTTATTGGCATACTAAATCACTGATTTAGTGAAACAAAATGTTTTTGGTTAAGATTGATTGATTGATTGTATCTTGCTTAACGTCTCTCGAGAATTTTTCATTCATATGGAGACGTCATCAAGACCGGTGAAGGGCTTCAAATTTAGGCCTATGTTCAGCGCTTATGAGCAGTGAAGGTTCTTTAGGGTGCCGCACCTACAATCAAATGCATTGAAGTGGTAAAAGTTTTCGTTTGTACGGAATGTTACGAGCTTTCTATTGGACGTTTGATATTAAGCAATGACACGCCCATTTTCACAGAACTATATAGGTAAACAATATTCGGATACACCCCTTATCTCACCAAAGACCACGTGAAATTTTATGAACATTCAAGTCAACGAAGAAATATGTACACATATATCTCACTGGTGTAATTCCAGTAATGCGGGGGGGGGGGGGGGGGGGGGTGTGTCTCAAGTCCCCTTTAATGTGTAGGTAAGCGTATCGTTTCGCCCACCCCATACTCATTTTGGTCTAAACAGTAAGTAAGGGATGTTATATATGAAACAGTTCTTTGCATGTTAAAAAACTCAGTAGCAGGCAAATTAACACGAGTTCTTCCCGAGCTCTTCTCCATCCCGCGAGTACCGCCCGGTGAATGCTCGTATTGAACATTATGAACGACTAGTGACATTCACACTTCAAAGAATTTGTCGTGTTACAGTGTCTATCTTGCCCCGCTTTATCTACCCGATGATGGGTTGGTGATTTCTTGCAACATACTCAATTGAGGACGGCGAAACTGGGTACTAACTCATCGCGGACGATTGGAAAACATTGGATTGAAATTCCAATATTAATGTGCTGTTTCTAAATTGATTTAAAATCCACTTCGTTTCATTCTCATTTCGTACATAAATGAATACTTTTACAAACGTATTTTTAATAAGAAATGAAAGGGACTATGCAAAGGAGAATATGTTTATGTACAAGTGGATTGAAAATCAACTTGGGAAATTTCTTCTGTTTTTATTATAACAGATAGTTAAATGAATAAAAAATACTTAGTTTTGCTCATCACTATCTGACAATTTGTATATTGAAAATTTGAATTTTTGTGATACTTGGGTTTTTTTTTTTTTTTTGGTCAAACGCTTGTTTACAGGCAAATGCAATAGGCGGACACCAACTCATGGCTGACTCTTATTTCTAATTATTTTACATAAAATTCGATATTGTTTCAGAAACACCTCAAATGTCAGTTATACTCAAAATATGAAATATGATATTACAGTTTTCTTTTTTTAATGGGCATATTATTTTTTTCTTCTTCTTCGGCACGTGTTGCTGTGTGTAAAACTTGCAATAACTCGTGCATTGAAAGAAATTTCAGAAAGCGATATCAAAGGGTTTTACCATAACACCAGATATCTCAACGTTACTTGACAATTCTGTATGCGCAGTGTTATATATATTTTTGCATGGAAATGTCTAAACATATAAATATATTTACGTAAAAGCTAGGCTTTTTTTCATTGTGTTTATTTATACTCTTTTCGAACACCTTCCTTATCAGCAAAACTCACGTGCTACCTGTGGTTTCAATCGGAAAAGTGGGCGTGTCATTACCAGCGCTCCAAGCGTTTCATACGATAGAAAATTTTTACCACTTCAATGCGTTTGATTGTACTGTGACTGTTTTATAAGGTCATCTCCGAGGACCCATGACATTTACACCTGATACCGAGCGTTTGGCGATGGAACTGCCACTGCCTGTTTTAACAACTTAGGTCTGTTACGGCCGGGATTCGAACCCCGGCCTTCCGCATGCGGGTAGAACGCTTTAACCTCAAGGCCACCTTGGCGGTATTTATATGTAGTTAAGATTAATGAAATATAAACCATGCTATATACACAAAGCACACCCTCCAGTTCACAACATAAATCTGTACTTTACAAATCTAGACGTTAGTTTGGACCAGTTCACTAATTTACGATGCAACATGCCCAAGCATGGGAATATTATTTTCCCAAGACATTCGTCAAGATGGTCGCAGTGTGTTCTTGAAAATCAATTATGGGTGTTCACATTTTGGAGGAGTATATTTACGGCATCAATGATTAAATCACTGCATTGGTTTTTGTCAAGCAATCTTTGAATTGACAAAAATTGATTGGCAATGTAACATGGCTATGTCAACAACCGAAATTTATTGTAGTTTTTGATTCGCATGGGGTTTTAATAATTGTTTGAAGTTACGTTTTAACACATGTGTAGTGTAGAAATATGTTAAGGTGACGATGCAGGAATACAGAGATATAAGACTTCAAGGATTTGCGCAAGAAAAGTTGCGCTGTAAATCGAAGATTTTTAGAAGGGTTGGATCTGTAGCTCTCTGGTACCCCCCGCCCGAATGATACAGTTCTGTAGCTAGAATGCAGACATTGTACTGAGATTTAAGGTTGATCGATCCTCATGTGATGTCATAGGTTTTTGCAAAAATCTTAATAAATTAAACTTTGCACATGATAGAAATATATCTTTCTGAGGAATGTTATTCACTGGATATAATAATATATCTGGTAAACTAATAATACTGAAAAAGTTTATATTTTCCAGAGCTAATAATTAATTATGATTTTAAAAATGTTGTCAGGGGCAATAACTCCTATGCTGGAATTTCCTCTACTGGATGTCTATTATACATCGGTTTCCCTAATATCCACAATTAATCTATACATATTTATGAATTAGCAGTGTTTTAAAACTGTTGATATTTAACTTTTGTCATTTCAACAAGTTTTTATCTATTTTTATTATTCTGTTTAACAAAAATGTGTGATTTTTTTATGTTGATGTATACTTCTGGTTTTGTTTCTCTGACATGTTTAAAAAGGTGGTAACATATACATTTTCTTTGGTAATTAATTGAATAAAACTATATTGAGTGGAAATTAATTAAAAAAATTCCACTTTTAACCATTAATATTGATAAGTCATATGAGGATGGAGCAACCTTAATATAAATGTTGGACTTTCAAGAGTCGCATGATAACAGCATTATTGATATAATTTTTTACATCCCATCAATCGATACAGAAAGTGAGTCTTAAGATTTCCAAGACACCAATATATATAAACAAATATAGATTTGTTAAAAGCTGAAGCTTCATGGGAACCAAGGCAAAATGAAATCACAGTGTCTGTATCCCTCAGGAATCTCCAGTGACAGATGACGCTTTGTAAATGAATTCACACATTACTACTTTATGGCTTGTCTTTCACTTATAAAGCCTAGAACAGATCTACGGAATTCATCAAAATAATGTGCCCTTATGGATTAATCTTGTCATATTTATTGCATACCTTATAAGGGATATTAAGCATGCATATATCTAGATAATCATATATAGGGATTGTGGTTCTACATATGAATGAAGATATCTTTTTTTACAAAACAGAATCAAGAAACATTGACTATTCAGCAAGGAGATAAACCGAACTTCCTCTGATATTTTAATGATATGTTCAAACTTATTTCATCCATACTTACATGTAGGTATCATAGTCTTCTTGGTATTGAATAAAATAAACTAATATTTCTGTTGTATGGCAAATATATCTAAAAATTTCCACCTTAAATGGAATCAAATCTTGCATATATTTGACACCCAATTCACGGTGGCGAATCACTTGACTTTGACATGATCACTTACACGGGAAAATAGCGGTGAAAGTCAACACATGGGAAAATTCCATCGAGACAAACGAGTAAGTAACACCTTTATCAATAACGAATTGTCACATAACTTATAACAACAGTTTTTTGGCGGTCGGAAAGTTTTTGACTGAAAACAATAAACTGTCAGTGTTCTCTGCTTCTATCGCAGTAGAACTACCATTTTAGTATAGATTTGTTCCTAGAAAATTCTTCCAATGTTGATATAAGTTATGTGACAATTCGTTATTGATAAAGGTGTTACTTACTCGTTTGAATTTTTCCTTGTGTTGACTTTCGTCACCATTTTCCGTGTTTATCATGTTAAAGTCACGAGATTCGCCATCATGTAATTGACTCCACTGTCCGACATTCCACTGTCCCTGTCTCAAACATACATCTCTCAAATTCAGTGAACAACAAACACTGCATGCACTACATAACAGGAAACTTGATGGGCGTATTTATTCAGAGGAGATATATTACAGGAGGACATTCTTTGAACTTGATAATTTTTAAAAGAGTGGGACCCCCCCCCCCCCCCCCGAAAATCAGCGTATCCAGAAAACTGTAAAGATATTTTCTCAAAAAGTAGAATTTTGTAAACACATCTTTCAGTGTATTTCAAGAGAAAATCGAAACAAAATATGACTGCAATAGATTTGTCACTTAAAATCATTATTAACATCTACTTTTCCAGCATTTATTTAAACAAAGTATACCACAAAGTACGTTAAATTAAGGGAAATTTTGCGATCTCAGAAATGTAATTCTTTAAAGAGTTTTTGAACATCATCACTGTAATAAGGCCTTGTTATAGATCATTTGTCAACAAATATTTCAAACTTTCTATAGTATGTGGTACAGGCCTAGAAGGCTTAGAATAAGGTACACATTGACATAAAATAAGCAAGGATATCATGATCAATGACGAAAGATACATAGAAAACGATTTCCTAAATATTTTCTTCAAGACAAGAATGTGGGTTTTGGATCTAAGAATACCCCCCCCCCCCCTAACCCAATAGGGAGCAGATGGTTGAAATTATCATGCAAAAATTCCATAGAGTGTGCCACGTAAACGTGTGCTTTAATACTGATATACGTCATACAGGAACTTATTTTAATTTTTTTTTCTCAGTACACTGTTATATCTTCTAATGTGACTGACAAGATTCCCAACAAGAATCCATCCTTCGCTTATCATGTTTTATTTTCTTTCAGCATATTGTTTTATCCTATGTTGCTCAAATATTCTAAATTCCTTTTTTTCCCTCTTGAAACAGTTGCGCAATAACGCATTAAAGGAACCGTCCATATCGATGTATTTGGTTTTTCACGAGAAATAATTGAATATATGAAGAGCAAAAGAGCATGGTGGGGACAGTTAGGGGTATATAAAAAGATATAATTACCTATGCTTATTAATGGCATCGCTTTTCAGTTCTGTTGCATATTCAATTCTGGCCTTCGTGGAGTCATAATGAGCGCTGATTTTTAGGTTCTCTGGCATTCAATCAGTCGAGCACTAATTATAGCCGATATTGATCAGCTCTGATAGGGTGATGTAATCCTAGTGATAAAATGTATTTCGCTTTTCTTAATTAAAGAGTATACAGAATGTTTTCACGGCGGTTACACCGTAGACATTATTATAAGAATGGAATCGATCATTATTATTTTTTTTTACCGGTAACCTTCAGATTCCACGGCCTTTTATGATTTTACTGTGGTTTTTATTGATTTCAGATCTTATTTATTTCCGAATATCATTTTCTGACGAATTGCATTGTTTCTTCATCTTTCTGTTGAACAGTTTTCGCCACACAGCTGACATTCGTTGCGTTAGATGAGTCGGTGGCAGTTCGTCTCGGCAGTGTAGACCAGAGGCTCAGATCCCCAGTAATAAAGTCACAGGTGGCTGTGACTGAACATTAAAGCTTCCACGCAATAAAAAGTATTCAGATCAGGGACAAATCTCAAATTATGAACAGTAAATCTATTTTATGCACAGCATTTTATCAATTGTCTTTTCACCAAATCAAACACAATGCACTGCAATTCAAATAATTGCCATCCGAATCGATTTTACATCCGTAATTCTAATTCACAATACAAATTAGTCTATGTGTACAATATATCACTTTAAAATATCCAATGATACGTCTTTCACAAAGAAAAAAGAAATCTGTTTGACATCCACTTATATGAAGCATTGCACGGTATCGCTGAGCAACTTTCTATACATAATGTTGTGAAGAGAACTATCGAGCATCGTGAACATGTAACGATCAACATTCAGCCTCGTTCAAAACTAGTGTTTTCAATATTTATAGCGATGTAAAATATTTTTGAGAGTATGGGAGATTGTCCTGAGACAGCGTGTCCTGTTTAGTTTTCTACAATGCTTTCCAAAATAAGCCCAATGCGGAAAACGACCTTTCGCGTTTATAAAGCTATGTCTTGAAGCCAACACGACACTCCCACTCAATGACAGAATGATAAATGTTTAATGTACGGAATAAAATATATTCTTTGTGAACGAAACACGTTTGTACCCATATTATATTCAATTTTATGTTTTATCTATTGTTAAGGGAAATACTTTAGCCGTTGATAAAAAAAAAAAAAAAAAAAAAAAATAAGGAGGACAATATTTTTTATAAATATTTCATATCATAAGATTAGATTTAGACTGTAAGTAGATAAAAGTATGACAATAATATGAAATTCAATGCAAATATTTTTTAAGTTTCGATATATCAAACCTATTGCAGTTTTAAGTTTCCAATGGTCCACATTTAATTAAAATTTGATCAAGAAACAGAGAACTAGTGACTGTCAATGATATCAATATATTAAAAAGAGATAGAATTTTTTCTTACCTCAATATAATTTTCTTCAGTCATTGTGTACACAACTAAATAACGGAAGAAATATCCCTTTTTTTGTTTTAAAGCACCAGCTATTATATGAAAGCCATTCTCATTCTGAAACTTTCACTTTGTAGGAATGTTTAACGAATTCACCTGAAAGATAAATGTTACATATCCTTCGTGGAAATTGAGGAAACTGACCAACACGGCACATGGATTCCAACGGCTATACGGCGACTACCTTTTTTGAGCTATCGAACGCACCACATCCCTGCATTAGTACCGGGTCCCAATCCGATGTCTGTTGATTTTCCTATAACCATGACAACGTACTATCTCCTATTCCATTAGCTGCCTATAAAGCGTCTTTGAAGAATTTGCAATAGGAGACAATAAACAACAGGATTAAACAAATATTTAATAATTCCTGGATGTCGAGGCTTTCAGCGAAATGTCTTTGTTGCAGATTCCAAAAACATTTTACCGCTTGCGCAAAGAGTACAACAATTACAGCGCAGGGCTCTCTTGAGTTAAGCGTCCGAGATGAAATATATCAAACGTTGTTTACAAAAATAAATCTACCAGTTGATTATTACATAGACATGATTTACTGAGTAGCATTACAGATCACATAAAAACTGCGTTTAATGACTGAGAATTCCGACTCTGGTAACTGATGATAAATGCAGAGGTATATTCCTCGGGGAAAGATTTCTGCTAATGTTCCAGGTCACCGTCTTTGGGAGGTTAGCGATCGATGCCAGTATTGTCCCATTAAACCCTAAATGTATATTACTACCATGTTATGTTTGCATATAGATACATCGATTAACTTGGAATTAATTATTTAAAATCAATATATATAAAAGAGATTATCCCATCGAGTTCCATGTCGAGTGAGAACGACAAGACAACGGGAATCATATTTTCGCTATTACCTTGGAAACAGTCCGTCTGAAATTAATATTTATCCATCGCGACAGAACACCAGATACATGTCTGATTTTCCTTGGAATGACATTGCGAGTTCTTTACTTTGTGTACCACACAATGTACACCTGTAGCCAATACCGAGATCTGCATATACCCTAATCACGTTATGTGACTGAAATAGTCTAGTCAATCTCCAGAGACATCGTGAATTTAGGGTAGTAGATGTGGATTTATCATTTGTTATAAAGATTGTGATTCCAGTAATCAGTATCGAGTTCTAAACCAAAGGACAAATCACCATAACAAGTGGGTGACGAATGACAAATTCTGGATTGTTTTTGTTTGTAACTCTTAAGTAAACCAGTTATGCTTTAGAAGATCCCATGAGGCCTACAGTACATCTTTATCCATCAGTTCTTCTATACACCCAGTCCTTCTTAACGAATTAAAACATAGCAAAATATTTCCATTGCAACATATCAAAATGTGTCACCAGCATATAGCCAGAGGTATACCGGGTAATATTGTCTGAACACCTATAAAAGACAGCAACAACTTCGTGTTTTGGTGAAGATGTTTTAATAGTACATTACATTACTTGTTAAACGTCTTGAATTGGTTTTCATTTTCTGCAGCAGGCATAGAACATGCATCTTAATGATAAGTAACTGAAAACTGACGCAGTACCAGAAAATACCAATTAGTCATACCGCATTGATTCATATCATCATACTCACACTTTTTATAGAAAGATGGGAAACATTGTGGGTTTCTGGTCATTGGAACTCATCTTACAATCCAGGGTCCTGTTTGCATGTAATAGGCGCGATGTATTGCAGATGTACAATAAGGTTTTGAAATGTCGATATAGATCCAAAAGACATTGCACACTGCCATTTTTTATTTTAGGATGAATTTGGAATCGGTTCAGAAAAGGGAAGTAAGACGAACAAGAGTTATTACAGCCGCTAATATCCTACTCAGTCTTTTCGATCTCAACATCTATTTTTATTATTAGTATTATTGTACATTTATATAGCGCTTTATCTAATTAAGAAAATTACCCTAAAGCGCTTTACATGTAAAACAAAGAACAATAAATATACATAGAAAAGGGCATAAAATGATACTAAAACATGGGTATTTTATTTAAAATAACTGTATACATAACTATTGAATTACAAATTAAATGGAAGTTTAAAAAGGTGTTTAAGTTTATTTAAAAAACAACAACTAATGAACCTTCGACACGAAGATCCAGCGGGAGGCACTTCCAAAACATTTAGGGAGAAGTTACCCGTGATGATATAAACTGACGGACTACATCATGTACACAGCCAAGGTATGAGAATTCTCTTGGCCTTGTCTTGTCTGTTAGTCGCGATAGGTGGAATAGTCTGCAACCTGATCTAGTTCGCGGAAGAGTTCCTTCCGATACGGCCCCAAAAACATGTTAGTGAGCAGAGCGAAGATAGTTTTAAACAGTACCGAGACTACTACTCAGCCTTGTTTTACGTCACTGTCCTTGTTCAGAGAGACTGTCGGTGTACTAGGATATCATATTGTTGCGGAATGAGTTAATTCTCTTTTATAGGTTGGTCTCAAAGAAGCTATCTTTACTGGCCAGACAGTCTTTGATGAAATTAATCAATTCAACATGCAAGGACACTTAATATCCTCTTTTTTCTAGTATTTAATGAAAGGAGGGTGTGTTGATCTCGTAGGTCGAATGTTAAGTTGAAACTACGAGTACACAGCATCTGCAAGATTCTGACAACGGGTCGATATAAGGCAAGCAAATACTTTTCCCACTGTACTAATGAAAGGTAAACCCAAAAAATCACATTCACGTTTTGAAATCCTTCTTGTAATGGATAATTACAGCGGTATCTTGATCATCCTTCATATCTCATGGAAGAGATTCCTAATGCCAGGAATTTATGTAGAGAATGTAGCTGATTCTACTTACAACGTTTGATCAGATCCGGGGAATCCCATCGCTACTGTGAGCTCTCTGAGCTCATTACCAGCTTGTGCACAATCAGTAATGTTGATGTGAAGTTATTTTGGGAGCATTGTTCCACCCACCATCTAATCGGTTTTTAAAGTTTATGGTGATGATGATGATGACTCCATATAATAATTTGGGTGTTGTCTTTTTGTATGATCAGGTTCTAAAACCTTTTTTGTAACGGCAAGACTTCATTCTGTTCAAATGTGCTTTTGTGACTACGCCAAGCTTGACTTTTGTAATAGGTATTAACACCCTCGTTTAGCCTCTAACCAGTTTCGTGTGTGGTTTTGGAGTGTTAGTAGTTAGTGCATAGGACGACCGTAAACACCTCTGAGAACATTCTAGAGCATCGCACACCAGATGTTCAAAAGGGCCTGAAAGTCTAGAATTGCCTACCAAGCTGAAAAAGTGAACATATTCAAAAGTTTACATTTAGGGTCTTCAACATCAATATTCGTTTCAAAACACCTGAAATTCGTAATTCACACCCATGACTGTCCAGGAATTCTCCAAATCTTCTGCTGTGAATTCACTGTATATCTGCTATGTAATTTACGAGACGTAGACTAGACTAAGTCTGTAACGACTTGGACGGAGCGTGTCGCTGTATTGGTGTAGTAATACATAATCAAAGTTATAGTACCTTTTGATCCGTAATATGAAAAGATCTCGAGCTACACTTCGTAAATTTTTGGCTTTCAGTTATAGATCAACACTCCTAAGATGTACACTTCATATGGGTAACTGTCTACAAAAGAATCGCCAGAATGCGGAAGGAATGCGATGTACATTAGAAGTTAAGACCTCTGAATCTATTGGAACAATTAAGCCCGTATTTCCCATAATGTTTGATGATAGATACACAATGCACACACACGAACAATTCTTTGATAATTACGAAGTACTATGTATGCCTATAGGTTTGATTTTATTACAGAAGAGTCAATTTTAAATTAGCAAAAGAGACATTACTAAAGAAGCAAATTCTTTTAAGCAACAGGGACATGCTCCTTAGTTATATACCTCATTTACAGATCAAATAGGCAAGATCCTCGTAACAGACTGTAAACTAACAACAGATGATCAAAACAGTTTTGATATGCACAAAGAATAGAGGAGATCCAACGTATCCTACCGACATGGATGTAAACCGCAAACCCCAGAACCAAGCAGCGAGAGAGAACAATCAAACCATAATTAGAAAGATCCACGAATTCTCTCAAAATATCTCGTACAAACATAACTGGACTTGTAAAATAAATCATGAAAATAAATTACAAGACAGAAGTGGAATTGGTTGGACAAGTTCTGAATACGTCCTGAGAAAACAAAGCAGGACGTTACAGGGGATCCTATCCGGAGAGCCCACAAAAAGAAGAAAAGAGGGAGACCAAGATCATTATGGCGTAGAATCGTAGAGAAAAAAATGAATACCCTCAGAACTATGTGAAACAAAGTGGCAGTGAAAGTAAAGGACCGGATAAGCTAGAATGGTGTGGATTCTTGTATGCCAATTGGCACAATGAGACAGGTACAACCTTAGCTGACAATCGTCCATTCACGACAATGCTGGAATTCAATGATGAGAACCTCCAGGCATCGTGTTATGGACTTTCTACTCGCAAAGACGGCAATCATCATCGTACCAGTCATATCGCAATCTTGAAAACAAAGTTTGAACGTACCTAGTTTTCATTGCATTATAAAGTGCTAACAACTATTTGATTCTTGCTAAAATAAAGCAGTTCGTCAAAATTGTTCACAGTTCCTCAACAACGGATTTAGATTTGGTAAGGAGGATGAGGAAGCCGTCAGGAAAAAAAGGATGAGAATTAATAGACCTCGCTTTGTTGGTTGATTTTATAATGCTAGAATGTTTATGGAGTCATATTGACACATGCTCAAGTTGTATTTTAAACACCTGGTTTATTGCATGGTTTGAGTAATAATCAATGAAAAAGTAGTTTGCTTCAATTTATCACTTTTTGTGCTGAACAAAATCCTTGCAATGCAATATATTTCCAATTCCCAGAACTTTCATAACTCTTTAGGGTTTTAATTCATTGACAAATGGTAATCTTGTCATTAACTAAAGTGGGATTTTCAGTACTTACTGAAGTTAAATTACAAAGTTTAGAGTGATACAAATGCTTTTCCTATGAAAACGACGTTTCAATATCATTTCTGAAATGAGTTATACTATCATCCTTGTAATATTTATCTTTGTATACATTAAGCATAAAACTCCCATGTAGTTGTCGGACTGTGACAACATAATCATGAAAAGTCATTCAGTGTGAATTCATCTTTGAAATTAATTTAGTGCAGAACTTTAGAACACAAAATAAACAACTTATTGTCTTTAAAAGGTTCAAAGTAGTTAACATTTGTCGTCTCTCTCTCTCTCTTTTACCCATTATGGTATTTTCGTCAGCCTGCAATCAATTTGTCCTCAAATCTTATCAATACAGCATACTTATAATGTTCGTAAAATCAAAGGAAATTTGTGAAACTCCTGTCATTTGTCGCTTCGTGTCTGTAGCAGACAATGTGCGTGTAATGACATCGGTTACTGCGCGACGATCACTGTTTTGCGTGCTATCATTTCGGATCTCGTTTAATGGCAAATACCAATAAAGGACCACTTAATAGATTTCTTAGAAACGTTTTCCAACCCAGTTCACATATCTATTTATAAACATCAATGTGATGTAATAGTAAGAGTCCGTGGGACATGTTTGATTTATATGGGCTTTTTGGACAATCGACATCGAGAAGCAACAGCAATGTTCACCTTTAGATAACTCCTGGTACACCCTCGTTGAAAAATGTCTTTTGCAGAAATTGCAGACAAGCACATTAACCTAAAAGTTAAACAGTTAATTGAAAATATTGTATTGAATTATGAAAGTTGAAGTTAAAATGCTAGGAAAGAATAGAATGGGGCTGTTAAGATAGAGAATGAATAAAATTGTCGAACGACGCATCTACTCACATATTGAAGCTTTATGCAGACCACAGATGACGTTTCAAAACGGACACAAGGCATTCAGAACATTAAAAATTTACAAATTATACTTCAAATTTGTCAGAAGCCGGTGGATACGTCGACATAGACAGCACTGATAGGAAAATTTGGCAACAATGGGATGGAGCCTCATATTGAATGAGGACTGACTTTGACGGATGGAGTTTACAAAATGATATTAGCTTTTTGACATACACATGAATTCGGGAAGGAAGATATATGCATTTCCTTGACGTGGGGGATTTTTTTCTGTCTACTGAAAAATAAAAGAAAGCCTTGCAAAGGATAGGTCCATAGTCCTGTATAAAGAGTTCCTTGGCGAAGTCGTTTCTTCCTGATTGGCACTCGCAATCTCCACGATCAGTGGCTCGGATTACATTATCATATGACAAGCTCCGTGAATGAACCCGAGAAATTTACCACAAGAACTCACTGGTCACATGGATTTCTGGACATTATTAGTAGAAAATCAATTTCTCATCGCAAGTGTAATTTCTTGGAACAGTGTCATAGTATAATGTAATAGAGAGATCTTTTGATTGAGGCAGACCCCACGTTATTACTGATCAATCTGGTTGCATTTCTAGATATCATTTTTAAGACAAACATTCGGCCATTTGTCAGTTTAATATCCCCGAATAGAATTAATGGTCATGCCATTTGCGAGGAGAGAGTAACGTGTCATCTTGATTCTCATTGACAGGGGATTTGCATAATAACTATATTATAGCTTTGTGCTCACAAATGCCCAACAGGAAAGGATTAGTGAACAGTTTTTTGGCATGTTTAATGTAAATTACGCGCAGCATATATAGATATATCGTTAATTAATGTCGAAATTTCATTTTAAGTTTCTTTTTAATGATACAAGTTAATATCATCATCACAACTGATAACAAATATGATTGATCAACTCTTTGAGAAGAAAATTCGAATTCTTCTGAAGCAATGTCCTATTATCTAATCGAGTTATTTTTGTTAAATATATTCTTTTTGTACACGAGGTTAGAGTGATATATTTTCTCTTACTAACTGGAAGTGTGTGTAATTACATAAATTACCAATAACTGCCGTCTCTCTCCACCCGTCCAGACATTTAAAGGATTAGAATGATAACAAGCAACCACAGGTCGCCTGCCCCGACATTAAACATCCTCTGATATCTTTGAATTATAACCATCTCCATGTACTATTACACAAAACTTTCCTCTCTTATACCGTAGCAATTTTGTTTAGAATGATCTAGATTTTGACCTTGTATCGAAGCTGTTTCGTGGATATCGTTGATTTCCTCGGTAAAATTATCAATAGAATAATTTATGACGTCATACTGTGACCAAACACAGGTAATATGCAGTATTGGAATGTATTTATTCTCAAACCATACTAAGGAATAGTGATATCATATGCATAGAAATGGTTCCTCGCCGATAGCGACCAGTTTCGATACGCAATGGGAGCACCATACAGTAATTGCGCCATCGTTGACCGAATAGTTTTCGACCTGTTCATTTCAATGTATTGTTCAACACAGCACTCTTCCTTCAAACTGCAGTATATACGTAGTTTCGCAGATTTTTTAATATCTGATTTTCCATTTTGATTGCTAGTTCGATAATTGTTTCAGAATAAATAGTTGAATGTCGCATGCCTGTATATTTAAAGTCTGTTTTCAAAACGAGCTTTCATGTAATGGTATCCGCATCTTGCTTGTTTTTTCTTCCAAAATCACATTAAAATATTCCTTGTAATTCGGTCATCGTCTGTAAGATTCAACTTGTTCCATAGTTGGGCCATATTGGTTTTGTGATGGATGCTGGCGGGTGACCATCCAAATACATCGCGTACAGTTAAAGGGGGCGACAATCGATGGATTTCTATCAGGTAACGTTGACTTCGGTCCAGTACCATGTCAATTTGGTGCGATGTTTCATGTCCCACCCCCCACTGCAATAATCAATTACAGGAGTAACACAATTATGGTTAATTGTTTGTTTGTTTTATGTCCCGTCGAGAATTTTTCACTCATATTGAGAATCGCCAGCTGTAGGTGAAGTGCCACAAACTTAGACCTATGCTTAGCGCTCAGGGCCGTAGCAGTGAAGGTTCTTTAACGTGCCAACGCCTGCCGCGACACAGGACCTTCGTTTTATAGTATCTAAAAGACCCATGAATGCCGAGCGTTTGGCGAAGGAGCAATGGAAGGAGCGGGGCTTGAACTCACGACTCCGCGGTCACGACGCGAAGGCTACCGCGACTTCATATGTATTGAAACCAATTATGTTTAAGATGATGGATCTTTGTTATCATTGCCACCAATGCATGGCCTGCCGATTTCGCTAGATTTTCTGTTTGTCTTAAAGCGCATTTTATCGTCAAGTATAACACTTAACTATTTATAAGAAGAAGCATATTCCAGAACATTTTTTCCGAGATAAAATGATCTAGTATATCCTATTTACTAACATCAATGGGTTCGAAGAGTACAGGAGAAAGGATGTCTCCTTGACGACCTCCGGCGATGCAGTAAAACTAATTCGTCATGTATCCTGTGTTTTTGGTATCATGATTCCATTACAGTATATTTATATTCACTGTGGGTATTCTGCTTTTTCTATTGAAATTCATTGCTCATTTGCAACTATGAAGACGCATTTTGTTTCACTCTAGTTAGATCCGGTTTTAATGCCGTCGGTCCGCGTGCGAATTTACTTATTCCGTGAACTACGCGACCTATTTCGCGGCATTGTTGATATTGGTGGAAACTATGTTGAAATCCATTGCTTGTCATTTGCAGCTATGATGTCAGACGCATTTTATTTTGATTTACATATTCGTTATCTTCACCTTGCATATTCCGTGAACTGCGCAACCTATTTCGCGGCATTATTGACATTGTTGGAAACTATATTTGCTGGTTGGATTTTGGTTTTTTTTTAAAAACATTTTATTTGAATTTTTAATAATAGATAACGCTTACCTATATTCGATGGTTTATTTTATGAGATTAGTTTGTCCGTTTTACTATTTGAAGTCTATTTTCCCTTTACCATCGTTCAACTATGGAAATCATAACCAAATAGTCCCGATGGGATCCAGGTTTTTACTATCGTTCAACTATGGAAATCATAACCCAATAGTCCCGATGAGATGCAGGTTAGAATAGATTCTCAGTGCCCCTTGCTTGTCGTAAGAGGCTAATAAGGCAGTAACTAAATGTCCATCAATTTCTAGCATCCAATGTAAAGCTCAATTTCTCCTGATCGACAAGGGTTCACAGGCCAGGTAAAGAAGGCGGTGCTTATTTTCTCGGTCTTTCAGTAAATCCCGTTACGTAATTGACAAAGTTCGCGGTTCACTTTATCAAAAGCTTTCTGAAGATCAATAAATGTATAGATTTTTTCAATATCAAAATGTTTATTCAGAAAATGTTTACATAATGATGTTTCTAATTGTCTTTTTTGTTCCATTGCTGATGACTTGAACTCTGCATCAAATATTTTGTGGTCCGTTGAGTTATACAACTATGAAGATTTTCTTTTCCATGTTTTCAATTGTTGCCCCATAAGAAGTCAAGCATTCCGTTGTCTCTTAAACATTCTTTCGGCAGTTTAGTGTTTCTTCGTTTTGTTTCCAAATGTTTGATTTTACGAGAAGTATTTAAGAAATGAATTTCATTTTTTAAAATACTCAAGGACATGAACTGCTGCGCTTTACTCCAGTAGCGCTTCATTAAAAGTAAGCTGGCGTGAAGCGTTGCTGTTCATACACTCATGTATTTTCAACGATGAAATTTTTATATTTACATTTCACTTTCATTTCTCCTGGAATATTCCCAGCCGTTAAAATAGTCGTACTATATCTATCAAGATTCATACGCACATTAAATTGTTCACATTCATGAGGAAGTGGGCTTGTGGGGATCCGGATTAGAATAGATCCTCAGTACCCCTTGCTTGTCGTAAAAGGCGACTAAATGGGGCGGTCATTCGGATAAGACCGCAAAAAACCTAATCCCGTTTCACAGCAGGTGCGGCACGATAAAGATCCCTCCCTGCTCAAAGGCCGTAAGCGCCGAGCATAGGCCTATATCTTACAGCCCTTCACCGGCAATGGTGACGTCTCCATATGAGTGAAAGATTCGCGAGAGGGACGTTAAACAATATTAAATCAATCAATCACGAGGAAGTGGCTATCATTTTAGTAATAGTATTGAAGGTAAAAAAAAAATAAAAAAAAAAAACTTGGAAATTGTATTTTCCTGCGGTTCGCTAGTAATAGTTGTAGTAGCGTCGTATAATATAGTTTTTTTTGTTGTCAATTATTGACTACTGTCACGGGGAGCAAGCGGGTTTGTTAGGCTGGTCACTTTCTAGCCGGCGTTCATGCAGATAGGACAAATTTTGATATTTTCAGTTTTGCTATACCATTTTATTTTGTAAAATGTGAGGTCCGTCACACTCTCCCTGCATCATGGAGCAATAGCATCGGATACAGGTTTCCTAGAGTTTTTCACGATTATTATGCATTGTTCAAGGGTCTTTTTAAAAACAAATGAATTACGAGAAAATAGGAATTGTGGACAGGCCAATGCTATCAAAACCTTAGAATATAGGGCTTCCTCAAGATCCGAAAACTGGCTGTTATTGTGATTTACCTCTCAGGGGTAGCTCTAGACCATAGTTTCTGCAGATGTCACTCCACTTGAGATCTATTGTTAAATGTTTGATTGACAGGCGACTTACAACATGGGGGTGAACTTAAAATTGGGTCTTTAAATAGGTAGTAAAGTTAATAGTATTTGTTTATAGATTTTCAATGCTATGTTTAGAACTTCTATATTGACATTCATAAAACCATATTCATTTAGCAATTCTATCTTATTTTTTCGCGTTTCCTTTCTTTGTTTTTTTTTTTTTTACGTCTTTTTAAAAAAATTATTTTATTTATTTTTTATTGGGGGAGGGGTATTCCAGTTAGGTTATCGTGCTTGAATTTTTATTTCTTGCTTTTATTTGTGCAATGAAATTGGGGTGTCACGCTATTCATTCCATTAATAACATTTCCGCAGAATTCATCATACATGTAAGTATCATAAGTCGGGTTTCTTTCGTGTTTAGCTTGTGTGATGCGTTCCAGCCTTTCGATGAGAATGTTTATTGCAGTTTTAGCCATTTTTGATTTCCTAAATGTGATTGGAATTTTACACATGTTAAATCGTGTCTCATATTCCGTGATATTTCGTATATTCATCATATACATGTTAATACAAAATCTGACAATATATTGCTATCAATACTACAACAATTAAACGATGTTTTACCCAAACTAGATGCAATTTTGAATACCAAAATTAAATTCATCTTTATTCCATCGAACCTGCACCAACATCTCCTACACAATATAACAGCAATTCTATAAACTGATTGAAACAAAACCTTGTGAAATTGTACTTTGTTGAGCTTCCCGGAAAATCCCGAGGAATTGCGATTGGCAGTATTCGTCAGTATATATAAAACAAGAGGCCCATGGGCCACATCGCTCATCTGAGTCACCTTGGTCCATATCAGAAGATTTTCCATATCTATTTGCATGTAAAACCGTAGTCCCTATAATGGCCCCAAACCTACCCCTGGAGGCCATGGGTTTTGCAAACTTGAATCTACACTATGTCAGAAAGCTTTCATGTAAATGTGAACTTCTTTGGCCCAATGGTTCTAGAGAAGAAGATTTTTAAAGATTTTCCCTATATATTTGTATGTAAAACTTTGATCCCCTATTGTGGCCCCATCCTACCCCAGGGGGCCATGATTTTAACAAACCTGAATCTGCACTATATCAGAAAGCTTTCATATAAATGTCAGCTTTTCTGGCTCAGTGGTTCTGGGAAGAAGATTTTTAAAGATTTTTCCTATATATTTGTATGTAAAATTTGACCCCCTATTGTGGCCCCATCCGACCCCCGGGGGACATGATTTTAAAAATTTAGAATCTGCACTATATCAGGAAGCTTTCATATAAATCTCAGCTTTTCTGGCTCAGTGGTTCTTGAGAAGAAGATTTTAAAAGATTTTTCCTGTAAATTTGTATGTAAAACTTTGATGCCCCCCTTGAGGCCCCATCCAATCCCCGGGGTCCATGATTTTAACAAACTTGAATCTGCACTATATCCACAAAAAAGGAAAAGATTTTCCTTATATATTTGTATGTAAAACTTTGATCCCCTATTGTGGCCCCATCCTACCCCAGGGGGCCATGATTTTAACAAACCTGAATCTGCACTATATCAGAAAGCTTTCATATAAATTTCAGCTTTTCTGGCTTAGTGGTTCTGGGAAGAAGATTTTTAAAGATTTTCCCTATATATTTGTATGTAAAACTTTGCCCCCTATTGTGGCCCCATCCGACCCCCGGGGGCCATGATTTTAACAATTTAGAATCTGCACTACCTAATAAAGCTTATCTATAAATTTCATCTTTTCTGGCCCAGTGGTTCTTGAGAAGAAGATTTTTTAATGACCCTACCCTATGTTTACCTTTTCTTAATTATCTCCCCTTGGAAGGTGGCCTGGCCCTTTATTTTAACAATTTAGAATTCCCTTTATCTAAGGATGTTTTGTGCCAACTTTGGTTGAAATTGGCCCAGTGGTTGTTGAGAAGAAGTTGAAAATGTGAAAAGTTTACAGACGGACGGACGGACAGACGGACGGACGCCGGAATACGGGTGATCAGAAAAGCTCACTTGAGTTTTCAGCTCAGGTGAGCTAAAAAACTTCCTGACAAATATATAGAAAGTGTAATATTGAATAGATCAAACCGGAGCTCTAATTGAGTCGAATATGACCCTAGCTCTCCTTAAGATACCACAAAATGTACACATTTAGTTTCGAAAATAAAATTACAGTCGAAAATGTTAAGAATTTCAAGAAAAAATTGATAATTTTCAAAACAAAATTAAGATATTAAAAATTTTGCGCATCCTGCACTTTATTTACAAACACAACAATCAAACTCAAAATACACAAAGAATCATTAATAGGTCCTCAATACAGAGAACCTCGGTCTTTTAATTGGCGACAGAACTTCATTTCTGTTATGAGTTCTGTCGAAGATTATGCCAGACGATGGGCTAAATATGAAAAACAAGAACTTGATACATTGTCAGAATGGGTTAAAAGCATAAGAGGGATATTAAAATCCCGCATTAGACACATGAAAACAAAAGTACGTACCATCTATCCTTCTGTGTTAGTAAACCAGAAGTGATAAAAGAATTAGATAGGTTACATGAGGAATATGTTTTGGTTCCAGCTGACAAAGCTAGTAACAACATTGTCTTTGTTTGTAAGGCTCATTATTACAACTGTATTTTAAACGAACTTGACATTAATTCCACTTTTGGTAATCATTCTTATACTCCAACTGCCCTTTCAAAAGACAAAATTCTTCAAAACCATGCTTCAGTTTTAGACACATTTAATATTCCAGTCAATGGGTCGAATGAATATGAGTTACCGTACCTATACTGGATTCCTAAACTACATAAAAACCCTTACAAACAAAGATACATTGCTGGATCCAGTAAGTGCTCTACCAAGCCCCTATCTTTGCTCCTCACGAAAATGTTAACAGCTGTGAAGGAGAAATATCAAACTTACTGTGCGACTACATATGCCAGAAGTGGTGTTAATCAAATGTGGATTCTAAAAAATTCTTAAGAACTTTTAGTAAACTTGAAATCACAGAATTTTTCCCAAATCAATAGCATTAAAACCTATGACTTTTCAACACTATACACGACCATTCCTCACGATAAATTAAAGACTAGACTTTTTGACATCATAGACAGTTGATTCTTCAACAAAAACGGAAAACGGAAATATTCATATCTAGTAATCAGTCATTCAAAAACTGACTTTGTTAAACACCACTCTGATTCCACGCACAAGTACTCTGAAGTTGAAATAAAAAATATGCTAGAGTTCCTCACTGACAATATCTTCGTGGTCTTTGGTGATCAGGTCTTCCAACAGTCTGTTGGAATTCCCATGGGCACGAATTGTGCTCCTTTGTTAGCTGACCTGTTTTTATATTCATATGAAGCAGAATTTATTCAAAAACTTCTACGTGAGAAGAAAAAATCTCTCGCTGAGACCTTCAATTCGACTTTTAGATATATCGATGACGTTTTGTCTATTAACAATGATAGCTTTCATTCATATGTCGATTTGATATATCCTTGTGAGCTCGAAATAAAGGACACCACAGAGTCATCCACTTCTGTTTCATACTTAGATATTTTATTGAAAGTAGACATTAACGGCAAACTAACAACTCAACTGTATGACAAACGGGATGATTTCAGCTTCTCCATCGTCAACTTCCCACATTTATGTAGCAATATTCCATTATCACCTGCATATGGTGTTTATATATCTCAACTGATTCGATATGCAAGAGCTTGTTCTGGGTATAGTCAGTTTTTAAATCGAGGTAAGCTACTGACAAACAAGTTGATGGTACAGGGATTTCAACAGTCTCGATTGAAGTCAGCATTTCGCAAATTCTATGGTCGTTATAACGATCTAGTTCGTCATTACAACCTCGCATTGGGTCAAATGCTGTCTGACGTGTTTCATACCGATTGTTAAGCCGTTCTTGGCACACTGATTTTGACTGCGGATAACTCCGTTTACCTGATCAGGATATGGGGCTCACGGCGGGTGTGACCGGTCAACAGGGGATGCTTACTCCTCCTAGACACCTGATCCCACCTCTGGTGTGTCCAGGGGTCCGTGTTTGCCCAACTATCTATTTTGTATTGCTTGTAGGAGTTATGAGATTGATCACTGTTCGTTATCTTCACCTTGCATTGTAAATATACAGAAGGCTCCGACTTTTATAGTTAGCGACCATCTTCAAAGAAATCCGATTGATGATGAATTATAACCAAAAAGGTGATCCAGTCATAATAAACCCAACATCAGACTACAGAAAGGATAAGGATATTCAATAATACAAAAATAAAATATCAAAAGCAGTAACTCTGCAATAATAAAATCAAGACTATGGCTCTTTTTAAAAGATGATCGCCAATGTCAAAATAACACATGTACAGCAATGTGTGTGATGAAAGCAGTAACTCAGAAGTTCAAATTCAAATAATATTTGTAAGTATGTAAAAATGTACTAAGTATTGCATCCAAATTTTGTCAACTGTTGGCAACTCTGAGCAATTGGGACAAGGTTAGTCCACAAAATTTCTCACGAATTGCCCTTCTTGACCCAGCCCCATTCTCCCGGACTAGCAGTTTCCATCTGGCACAACAACGTTTGTCCTCATATGCATCCAGCCTGGTATGCAGCGCGCTTTACATGTTTGATCAAAGTCGCGCGTGTCGGAAGAATAGTCATAAGATCGCTATTTTCTTGCAAAAAGATCTAATCTAGCTTTATCAATATCCTATATTGAACTGGACCTGTCGTACATTGTAATAGCAAACAGTTCTTGTTCTCTGATCACTTATTTCGAGTGGATAGTGACTTAACTTTGTAAATATTTCTGTCACTTGTGGAAACACATTCCACGTTTGCCATGCTTTCTTCTTTCCCTTGCCGCGAAAAGATGAGACCACGTCACAACCAGTAAAAGCATGGGGAAAACAAACTATTCCACGAAACATTTCAGGCCCAATAGCAGTGCAAATGTCATAGACAGGAATCTATTCAAGATTTTTACCTTGTCCAAACTCAATCCAAGTGCCTGAATTCCCAGACTTTAAAAGGAAAATAAAACACTCACTGCTACTACAATTTTGGTCAATGTCACTTGATTGATTCCCATGTTCTGTAGCATTTCTTGCATGAACAAACAATCTTGTATCATCTTTTTCCTCGTGATTTCAATCGGAAACATCTTCCGCCCGAATATCTTTGGTTGCAGAGCACAGTTATACGTTTCTTCTCGCGTAGGAAGTACAATATTACCTAAAATGTATTCCACGATTTTTACGGCAAGGAACGGAAATATTTCCGTCTTGTACCTACTACACTGTATCTGGTAGAAAACTTTACCAGTTCGATGGGATTTTACCAGATGTACATGTAGCTACCGTGCGTCTAGATCCAACACCTCTCTTTTAGATCTTGTTTCTGCTCTTAAACTGCATGATCTGTAAACATCGAAAACAATTTGTCCTCAAGTATTTTGAACAACAAGTGGCCCAGGGGCCTTATAGGTCACCTGAGTATCATGTAACAACCTTCCAATGTTTGAATTAGGTTTCTGTTTAAATATAAGAATTTTACTTTTGGATGGAAGAAACATTGAATAGCTATGTGGTCAGCCCCGCCTTTGCACCAAAACCCCTGACCCAGGGGCCATAAATTTCAGTTTTGAAAGAAGCATCCTTGATCATCATTATCATACTATTAGTTTGTCTACTTAATACCCAGCAGCAGAGGAGAAGATTTTCAAAGAAAGAAAATGCATTTTCACTATATGATCAATAGGGCCCCACCCTAATACCAGAACCCCTGACCCAGGGGCCATGAATTTCACAATTTTGAAAGAGGCATCCTTGCTCATCATAACCATGATATTGGTTTGTCTACTTAATACCCAAGGACAGAAAAGAAGATTTTCAAAGAAATAATGCATTTTCACTATATGACTTATAGAGCCCCACCCTAGCACCAGAACCCCTGATCCAGGGGCCATGAATTTCACAATTTTTAACAAGAGGTACTGTGAACAATGCTTACTAAGAATACCCCTCGCTTACCCCAATCTCCCAAAGGGTGTTGGTAATAGGTATAAACTACCTCTTTTCTGAGTGTTGCTACTTCGATGTCCAGTGCGCATGACCTTTGACCTTTTGACCCCAAAATCGATAGGGAACATCTTCATCCCATGGGTAGTCCATATGTATGATATGGTGACTGTAGGTGGAAAGGATAACGCTTTAGAGCCCGGAAACCATATTGCTACTTCAATGTCCAGTGCGCGTGACCTTTGACCTTTTGACCCCAAAATCGATAGGGATCATCTTCATCCCATGGGTAGTCCATGTATATGATATGGTGACTGTAGGTGGAAAGGATAACACTTTAGAGCCCGGAAACCATATTGCTACTTCAATGTCCAGTGCGCTTGACCTTTGGACCCCAAAATCGATAGGGAACATCTTCATCCCATGGGTAGTCCATATGTTTGATATGGTGACTGTAGGTGGAAAGGATAACGCTTTAGAGCCCGGAAACCATATTGCTACTTCAATGTCCAGTGCGCTTGACCTTTGACCTTTTGACCCCAAAATCAATAGGGAACATCTTCATCCTATGGGTAGTCCATATGTATGATATGGTGACTGTAGGTGGAAAGGATAACACTTTAGAGCCCGGAAACCATATTGCTACTTCGATGTCCAGTGTGCTTGACCTTTGACCTTTTGACCCCAAAATCGATAGGGAACATCTTCATCCCATGGGTAGTCCATATATATGATATGGTGACGGTAGGTGGAAAGGATAATGCTTTAGAGCCCGGAAACCATTGCGTCTACAGACGGACGGACGGACGGACAGACGGACAACCCGATTCCAGTATACCCCCCCCCCCACAACTTGTTGCGGGGGGTATAAAGAGGCATCCTTGCTCATCATTACCATGCTATTAGTTTGTCTACTTAATACCCAGAGACAGAGAAGATTTTCAAAGAATTTCTACATTTTCACTATATGACCAATAGAGCCCCACCCTAACACAAGAACCCCTGCCCCAGGGGCCATGAATTTCACAATTTTGGTAGAGGGCTCAATGCTCATTATAATTATGCCCACAGTTTGGCTTCTTGATGTCCAGGAGTAAAGAAGAAGATTTTTTAAAATTACACTCATTTTGATGGTTTTTGCCCCACCCCTCAGGCCCCAGGGGGGCAGGGACCACGAATTTCACAATTTTTGTTCCCCTTCACCCACAGATGCTATATGCCAAAATTGGTTGAAATTGGTTCAGGGGTTTCAGAGAAGAAGCTGAAAATGTTCAAATGTTAACGCACGACGCACAACGCACGACGAACGACGACGGACAAAAACAGATAGCAATAGGTCACCTGAATGAATTCAGGTGACCTAATAAGATTAAATCTTGGAAGTAAATTCCCTCGTACATATAGCATATTATTGGATTAACATTAACCAAAGTTGACCCATCAATGATAATAACTTCGACACCTGGAAGTATGTCTGGCAGAGTTGTTTATCTTCCAAGTTGTGGAACAAACTGAGACTTTTGACAGAAGTTTTCCGTTATCACTAAGTGATGCAGGGAATGCTTTGTTTTCATGCCTAAATAATTCTTAGAGATCACATTCTCTTGACTGACATAGTATGAAAACTTTGCAAAAAAAGGTCGACATTTTTCCTTCAAATGTTTCTGGTTTGGGTCTAGCTGTTGCCTGAAAAAGTCCATTTTGTTTTTCTTGATGATATCATAGAATTTGGATTTCTCTCCTTCTTGTAAACCCTTCATAAAGTCACCAAACGTTTCTTTACCTTGGACAACGTGATTTGCATTCATCTCTGCGGCACTTAAATGAGCAACACTCTCAATATCTAGTGTTAACAGCTCATTTGTGTCTTCCGTGAAAGGATTGCCCATTTCTTTCATCGTATCAAAACAGCTGATTTGTGTCTTCCGTGAAAGGATTGCCCATTTCTTTCATCGTATCAAAACAGCTCATTTGTGTCTTCCGTGAAAGGATTGCCCATTTCTTTCATCGTATCAAAACAGCTGATTTGTGTCTTCCGTGAAAGGATTGCCCATTTCTTTCATCGTATCAAAACAGCTCATTTGTGTCTTCCGTGAAAGGATTGCCCATTTCTTTCATCGTATCAAAACAGCTCATTTGTGTCTTCCGTGAAAGGATTGCCCATTTCTCTCATCGTATCAAAACAGCTCATTTGTGTCTTCCGTGAAAGGATTGCCCATTCCTCTCATCGTATCAAACAACTGATCTACTCTTTCGGTGAAAGGCCTTTGTACTTGTCTAGTTTGTTCAGGATGTTTTACCTTCTCATTAGGATTTTTTGCACCAGAAAGTTTTTCATATTGGGAAACTATGCGAGCGATCTCAGGACCCTTCACCATTCATCGCCTTAGTGCTGATGAATCTTCTGTGACTCCTATAGCACCATCGTCACCTTTAATCAATGCATTGGATTATTCATGAGCTTGATCAATTGCTAAAGTGGAAAATTCGTGACAGGATTTGTGAATTACGAAGTTACCCTACCGAAATTCATTGTTGATTTGAGGATGGGTATGTATCCCTGAGGTGAATTGGAAACCACCCTTTTACCACCTCAATTTGTAAAATGCACAATGAAATATGGGATACAACAAAGTTCGGGATTAATCAAAATTCCTACACTTAGCCCGATCGTTTATCCAATACCATTTAAGTTCCGTGCAATATGTTCACCGTCCGGACAATAAATGCCCCGTTACCCTTGGCTCGGCTTTCCCGCGCTGGCACACCGTGTCTATTCAGGCGCGACTATCTGACTATAAAACAAAACAATTGCTTTTGGGGCTGGTCAGATGGTATTTGGAACACTATGCTAGGGAACTTTTGATATAGCTGGTATTGAATCCCATGCTCAGTTTCGCAGCAGTGATGTCACCCATGTGCCCTGGTTGTGCCATGACATACACTTTTATTGTCGAGTGCTATTTATGTTTTTTTACTCCTTAGAGAGGTACAAAAAATATTCACAGAAGATAAATCCCCAATAACAAGGAACGAAGCAAGAACGTAAAGACATGATACAGAAAATTCCAAAATACGAACTTCAAATTCCTTTAACTGACACATAAATGGGTAATAAACCTACTAAATGTTCCAAAAACACACATTTTCCAATTCATGCATGATTAAGAACCATATATATTCATTTACAGTTGGAAATATGCAGTTGAATCGAGACACAAACTTATAACAGAACTTTCACTATCAGGAATTTTAATTTGTTGACGACTAAGTTGCCATCTTGAAAAATGGCCGCCATATTGAATTTTTCAGGTGGCTAACGTTCTTTCTGGAAAGAATGATGTATGAGAAGTATGCATGCCAAATTTCATGCTTGCATCACTAAGTGCAAGATTTTTACATATTTTTGACATATGAAAAGTTTACAAAGTATGGATTCAATTTATAATTAAAGGTATAAAATAGAGATGGAATGTTTGGGGCGTAAAACAATATACAATAGTTTTATCATTGAGATGATCAAGCAGTGATTGCTGTCTTGGAATTCAGGAACTCACCGCGTCCATTGTAAGTAATACTGGATACATGATATATTAAATGAAATCTGTCTAATTTCTTAGACTAACTTACGTGTACAATCTACTGTTCTCTCTCTCTCTCTCTCTCTCTCTCTCTCTCTCTGTGTGTGTGTGTATCTCTCTGCTAATTTTTTATTGTCAAGGTCCCCGACAGATTACATTATGTTGGTATTTGAAAGTCGCTGCAAATGCTTATGATGGTATATCTATGGTAAATCGATTCACTGTATACCCACACTATCATTATTGTGCCAGGATTAAAGTAATCTGACGATGTAAAATTTTAATCAAGACTTTCTCAAATGCAATTAATATTGATTTAATATAAACACGGCACAGTAGATAGGTAGGTTCAGAGATATTACTAGTAATTTGGTAAAACAAAATTATTTACAGGGAAAAAAATTAATGCTGTAAACATATCAAGCAACATGTTATTTGAATCTATATGAAACAATTCATCCTTGGAAGATCGGAAAAAACGTACACATCAACTCTACCTTAAGGTTCGTGGGTACCAGTACTTTCAAACATTTCCTTTGTATCGATCTGACTTTTTTTTTATGTCAAAAGACAATATTCAAAATTTACTTCAAGTATGGACACATTCTATAATGGCCTTGCAGTATTGTACTCATAAAACACCCATTTTTAACCAAGAAAAACTGTTAAAGAAATGCAAATAAACGACACTCCACACTAAATTACAAGCTTATTGGAAGAATATTGAATTAGAACATTGTATAAAGTCAATTTTCTCCCACAAAGACATGTTTCAGGATGCTACCATCTTCTACATCACATATCACGCAGAATGAAGACCTCAAAGCAATTAAGTAAGAGCTTATTTCCACCGTACCGGCAAAGTTTGATTTCGTAATTTCATTTCTAAAGTGTGACTCACAATTAAGCCCAATGACTTTACTTTGGTTAATTCTAATTCCGTCTTGTGATTATCAAGTCATCTGGAGCTCTGTCCTCTTACCGAACTGAAACCTTATAATATCATCCGCAAATTATTTTATGACCTTGAGCTTTGAAGTATGACCTTGATATTGAATACACGTGCCAATTTTCATTTTTATTGGTGTAAATCATGTTTTATATTTTATTCTGTTTTGATTATGAAAAACATGCATCTTCAACGACCTTTTCCGTGTCATATTGTTCACAGACACTTTCTTGAGACAAACCAGAGATTGAAATCTACTTCCAGCATAAGTCTCTGTACTTGAATCCCGTATCAAATGCAAGAAGAACGTTGTTTATATCCACAAATTTTGTCCAGGAAATCGGAGAGGAAAATAATTCTAGTAATTCGCAGCTTGTTTTTGCTGTACATACCATAAATATACAAGAATTAAGAATGGATTTCTTAATTGACTGGGTTAGTTGGATGCAAGGTGAAGATAACGAACAGTGGTCAATCTCATAACTCCTATAAGCAATACAAAATAGATAGTTGGGCAAACACGGACCCCTGGACACACCAGAGGTGGGATCAGGTGCCTAGGAGGAGTAAGCATCCCCTGTTAACATGGATTTCGAGAATTTTGCACTCAGATGAAGACGTCGTCATAGCCGGTGAAGGACTGCAAAATTTAGGCCTATGCTCGGCGCTTACGGTCTATGAGCAGTGAGATACCTTTATCGTGCAACACGGGGCCTCGGTTTTTGCGGTCCTATACACATATCAAAGGAAAACACACGATTTCAACTATTTAGAGGACCATCTCGTCAATCGGTCAGAAAGGAAAAAAATGGCGCCTAGCTAAAGGGAAAGTGCCAAAAATTGAAATATTGAAATGACACTTAAAGGCGTTACATTTTGAATACATAAAAATTACGATATATTTATGAAGAGGGGCATATTGCTTTGCACCTGTCGGCCGATCGGTAGACCACATTTTGTCCGCTCCATATCTTGAGAACCATTCACTTGATCGTAATATTTCATATGTGGGTTAGTTATGAGTAGAAGAGGACCCCTATTGTTTTTTAGGTCCAAAGGTCAAGGGTCAATCTACTCTGGACATAGGAAAACATTGTCCGTTCAATATCTTGAGAACCTTTCGCTTGACAGACTTTGTACACTGGTACATCCTAAGGAGTAGATGACCTTTTTTGATTTTGAGGTTACATGGTCAAAAGTCAAGGTTCAAACTGGATATAGGAATATACTGACCACTCAATGTCTAGAGAACCCTTTGCTTGATAGACATCAATCTTGGTACACTGGTACATCTTCAGTAGAAGATGACCCCTATTGATTTTGAGGTCACATGGTCAAAGGTCAAACTGAACATAGGAAGACATTGTCCGCTCAATATCTTGAGAACTCTTTGCTTGACAGACATCAAACTTGGTACACCTTCAGGAGAATATGACCCCTATTGATTTTGAGGTCAAAGGTCAAACTGGACATAAAAGGAATATACTATCCACTCAATATCTTGAGAGCTCTTTGCTTAACAGACATCAGACGTGGTACATTGATACATCTTCAGGAGAAGATGACTGCTTTTGATTTTGTGGTCAAAGGTCAAACTGGACATAGCAATATATTGTCTCCTATATATTATGACACCAAACTTGGTACACTTGATTTTTAGGTGATATGGTCAGTTCACTCTTGACATAGAAAGATATTGTCTGTTCAATATTTTGAAATGGTGATACTACAATCAAATAAATAATGCGTGTGTATAACCCTTTTCAATTTTGCACCGGGGGGGGGGGGGGGGGGGCATATATGTGGTATAAACATCTCTTGTTCTATCATACTTTTAACTTGAAGACTGTACTGTACGTTGTCACCAAGACCGGTGAATGGCTTCAAATTTAGGCCTATGCTCGGCGCTAACGGCCAGTGAGCAGTGAGGGTTCTTTAGCTTGCCACACATACTGTGACACGGGACATACGTTTTTAAGGTCATCTCCGAGGACCCGTGACATATACACCTGATGCCGAGTGTTTGGCGATGGAACTGTCACTACCTATTTTAAGGACTTAGGTCTGGACATCGCGGCCGGGATTCGAACCCCGACCTTTCGCATGCGGGGCGAACGCTCTAACCTCTAGACCACCACGGCGGTTAATGTCGACATTTGGACATTTATGTTAAAGGGAAAGGCAAACCTAACCACATTGTTGCTTTTATGAATAAAGTATTACTTACTGATATCGTAAATGACAGTCTTTAACAACAAAAATCCTTGTTTAACGATTAAATCAATATTAATCTACTCGGCATCATATATCTTAAATTACCCGCCTCTAAGAGGGCCATTGAAGTTTGGTTTATGACGTCACACCGTCAGTTCCGGTTTATATCTTCAGCAGCACTGTAAACATGATAAGTCACGAACAGATAAGTTTGGAGCCGTATAGATTTGATTGATTGATTGAATGTTGTTTAACGTCCCTCTCGAGAATATTTCACTCATATGGAGACGTCGCCATTGCCGGTGAAAGGCTGCAAAATTTAGGCATATGCTCGACGTTTATGGTCTTTGAGCAGGGAGGAATCTTTTTCGTGCCACACCTGCTGTGACACGGGACCTCGGTTTTTATTAATAATAAAAATCATAATAATGTGCGGCATTTATATAGCGCATTATATAATTTGTAATTACTCTAAGCGCTTTAACAATGTAAAACATGATAAGATTAATCAGAGCACAAAATATAACATCCAAATAAAATAAAACAATTTAAACATTACGAGTTCATGCGACAAACCAGCCGTTACTTTAAAAAAGAATATATTACAAAATATGGTTATAAGATTTTGCGGTCTCATCCGAAGGACCGCCCCATTTAGTCGCCTCTTACGACAAGCAAGGAGTATAGATTTGAGCCCGTTCTTTCGCAAGAGGAAAACGAGAAAAGAAGACGTTCAGTCGAGTCGCAGACCAGGCAGACGGTACATGTGTCTTCATACAAATGTCTCGAACCTCAACTTGTCATTACGCAAATGATGGATTCACAGTTTAAATAGTCTTTTCTTTTCAGACTTGGTTGGGTCAGGAATTTCAAGAAAAAAAAACCTTTTAACATCTCCCCTTCGCATCAGTGTAACAAACTGCTTGACAGGAAGGAATCAACCTATTTATTCGTAAAATCTACCACGTGCACATCTTTGATGATCAAAACCAGAACAGACGGTGTGACGTCAAATTTATTGATTTTTGTGGTCTTGATTTCTAAAGAGTTCCACATCATGGTAACCTCTATAGATAGCGGGAATTTCAATTTTTAACGTTTTCTAATTAGTACTCAACTTATCTAGGCTTTATATCAACAGATTAGTATGACAAATTTTTATCATATAATTAATCTTATCATTTATCATGTAAATATTTTTTTGGATTGCCTTCCCCTTTAATTTATTTGGCCAGAAGTCGTATTTGTAAACTTTCGTTCCTTCGGCGACAGGTTCTTCAGCATTTAGAATAATCATCGCTGCAGCGAATCTTGCCATGATAATCCGATGAATTTTTAGTTTAGAATACAAAAACAGGTGTTAAACTGAGTAGGGGTATTCTTTCCAAAATAGTGACTTACGTCCTTTGTACTACTTGCAGGAGGTGTAATTTAAACGATGTAGGGTGTGGGCTTCTTTATCAAAACCACTTCAAAGGTGATTTTAAAAGAGGATTCATATTTTTTTCCCACAATCCGGAAGAAAAGCCCCAGTGATTGACAAATGTTGAAAGAATTTGACTGTGGCTTGTAAACAAAAGATAAAGGGTTTTACCATCTTATATAGTAATAGCTTTAAGTGTATATCTCAGATGACTGCGATGAGAGAGCATGACAATAGGTTTAGACTTCTTTCTGCCTGCAAAATGAAGGTACTTAATGACTTACTGACATTTATTCACTAAACCATTTAACCCATTTTGAGAAACGTACCAAATTCTCTGTAGCGAATGACCCGGGGTAGCAGATCGAATAATATAATTTTGGTTTTCATCTTGATAAACGAGTTCCCCGATATCCAAGTAATGAGATACTTAAATCATCTCTAGACGGACAAGTTCATTGCATGCGGAGTTGAATGTTTTTGGTCATGATTATACATGTGTAGTCTGCATGATATATTATCAGACTGCTTAGTTGTTGCTTCCGTCTGTTTGAGTGGAAGTTCGGAGATGTAAATTTTCCGATGTCATATGACGTATTCCTATTGTTTAGTATATTGTCCCGGTAGCACGACTTTTACGAATAGAAATAACAAATATTTAGATCCGCCACTGTCGGTCTTATTATGACGTCGGCCAAAAGTTAGACATGACGTCACACATCACCTTATCCAATCGGATCATGCGCTCGTCCTTTTCCGTAACCGGTAAGGTTCATTTGCGGTTACGGAAATAGCCGAGTAGTTACGATTGCATCTTACCCTGCCTTTCATCAACATTGCACTTCGTTAAACATTACGCGTAATGGTGCACTGAAATTTTGAGCTAGGAGACCACAAAATTAGGATGATAAAGATGAAGCGTCACTATGAGTTACTAGTCTCGATCTTCCAGACGTTTGTCTTTATCCGACGAACGAGTCGATGCGTCTTGATGATCAAGACTATGTAAGTTAAAAGTTCAACAGACACACCTTAGGTACCCAAACCATGCACCACTTCCTTCCGGTGTGGTTCGTGATAATGAAAGCAAGAAAAGGCTTGCTTATTTGAACAGAAGATACCTTAAAAATACAATAGCAGCGTCTTAATGAAAACCACCATCACAACGATAAAAATGTAAATGTGAATATAACTGCTTTCAAGACAATCGCAGTCATGTTCAAAACCGCCTAACCTTAATCCCTGGTGGTTCCGCTATCACGAAAACTACATTGCCTAAAAACCTATGAGAGAAACAAAGCACTGCATTAGAATCGGCTTTATATTGTATCATACAAAGAAACAATGTTTTGACACGGAAGATGCTGGAATAACCTCCCAAAGGATACCATTTATAGATGAATGTTGTAAAACTAAGATCTTAAGTTCAACGTTGATTCATATTCTCATTTGGCGGTTTAAGTTTGGACCCAACTACTAATTTTTACAAACAGATATTGATCGTTCAATTTTCAGGGTTTTTGCATTTGATGTGCATGGAATTAAGGATGGATTCATCTCAGATTCATTGAACGCGTTTCTCTCTCTCTCTCTTTCAAATTATGTTAAAGGAGATGTAGACCATCTGCTCCAGTTGTCAAAATATTTTCTTTTCCAATATCAACAGATTGAATTAAAATTCAAGTGTTTGGGTGTGTACATTGAATCCCATGTAAACATTCTGAGAAATCATTGCTGATGAAAACATTCTGAGAAATCAATGCTGAAAAAAGGGCCTCCGTGGCCGAGTGGTTAGAGCATCGCACTCAAAATCACACGAACTCCCAACTCTGGTTGGCGTGGGTTCGAATCCCGCTCGCGCCGGTAAGTGAGAAAGTTTCCCAGTTTACTTTCGGAAGGTCGGTGGTCTCCTCCCAGGTACATTGTATCTGAGTTCTCTCTTTCACCAATAAAAACTGGGCGCCACCAGACAACTGAAAAATTGTTGAGTGTGGCGGAAAACAGCAAAACAAAATGCTGAAAATGTGTATGAAATAAAGGTAAAACATCATATATATTAGAAATTGTGGTAATTCACTATCACAGAATAAAATTGAGAAAAAAGCGGTATTCATAAATAAAGTATAATATTGTATGTGAAAATAACAAGGGCACAAATAGGATTTTCATGCTTCTGTCCCATTAATCCTCAGCAAAAGATTTATTTTGTAGAGTCATGTTCATTTTTTAAATAATGACAGATAGAAAATATTTATTTTTCCAATTTGTAACTCGAATATTGCCATTCATTGCCTCAGAAAAAGATTGCTGACGTATCCTGATTTTCTATATCACAAGCAAGTTTCAAGACATGAATTTTACATTATTTTTTTTTTTTTTTACCATATTCTATGAAACATAATAAGCTGTATTAAGGGCCAGACTTTTGCTTTCTCTGATTGATTGATTGTATATTGTTTAAAGTCTCTCTCGATAATATTTCACTCATATGGAGACGTCACCACTGCCGGTGAAGGGGTGCTAAATTTAGGCCGATGCTCGGCGCTTATAGCCATTGAGCAGGGAGGGGTTTTTATCGTGCCGCACCTGCTGTGACACGGGACTTCGGTTTTTGCGGTCTCATCCGAAGGACCGCCCCATTTAGTCGCCTCTTACGACAAGCAAGGGGGTACTGAAGATCTATTCTAACCCGGATCCCCACGGGATTGCTAACTCTGAATACTGCTCATCAAATGTTAGTGACAAACATGATGCTCTGTTAATTCAGTATATCTTTGGAATAAGGAAACGGCGTTGTTGCAGTGGTAATTATATTTATCACTTACAGTGGATATACGTTTCTTTGTATCCTATTAGAGAACTTTTCACTCATATAGCTTTGGGAAAAGTAAAACAAATTTTGACGAATGCATGGCACTTACGGTCGTAGTAGTGGGAGTTCTTTATCGTGCCATCGCATGTCGTGACACAGGACCTCCGTTTTTAAGGCCATGTCCGACCCCAAACTTTCACTTTGGGAGTGCGTTCGAGATCGCCGTTCTGCGTACGAGTACAAATTCCTGTCGATCCCGAACTCCAAGTACGCAACCCGAGAACGGGTTCGAGGTGCAAGAACTCGCACCAACTCTGTAGGTAGTGTGGTCGAAGAACAAAGAACACGTTCGTGCGCACATGTTCTCGTTGTTCGTGACTCTAAGAACGGAGCACGAGAACAACGGGAACGGCGACCTCCAACGCACTCCTAATGTCGGGAGGAACAGTCACGACCTATGTTGAATGTTCTCGGTTAAACGCGGCGCTGAGATCGAGAATTGAACTTAGGACCTCGGACAGGTTGCGAGGCTAACACCATAACTACTAGGCTATCGCGACTGATCCACGGATAGATGTTCCTCGCTAACAATTCTAACTTCATTAACATTAGGACCATTGCTTTCAGTATCTAGTTAATCGTTGGTTGTTTTGCTTTTTTTTCTCGTCTTGAATCTCGTATTTTTATACTGGCTATTAGTACGCGTCTTCATCTTTGTTTACATTGACGTCAACATTACACTTTATCTATCTTCTATGTCCAAAAGATTTCCGATAACGAATAGTAAAAACAAAAATAAATCCAATAAAAACAGATTTATATAATCATTTACGAGTTATCTATCCTATGAAAAAGACGCGATGGCCTTAAGTGCTTATTTTGTCTACTGCGGGTGCACTAAAGCCATGGAGCGATTAGATGGTCCAACACAGACGTGGACTTTGGACTATCAACATGTGTCTGTGTTGTTATCACACTGCGATGTTTTCTCCTGTCCAATTGGTGAGGGTCAGAGAAAAAACATATCCCTGAATCAATAAACAATTTCCTATGGCAGACTATGTCAGAAACAGAAATATGATATTGTATGTAATTTGAAAGTTACTGCCAGATCTTATCCGACGCGCCGCGGTTTCTACAGTTTTAATACCATTTATGTAGACAAGAAAATACAATTTCTTCCTTAAGCATTCATTAACGCCTCGAATTAAATCATTCATAAGATGGGTAAGATTAAAGTCATTGTTAATATACATGTACTATATAAGTATCTAAAATTAGACATGAGGCTATAGTACACGTTGACGATGTTAATATGCTGTTATCTGAAAGCAGACGACCACGTGACTCCTGATAACACAATTTTCAGACTACCTGTAAACAAATACCGACATTATTAGAACATGATCTTAAGAGTATAATGGAAGTTACCTTCAATCAACAACTCTTAAGCAAAGTTTCGTCTTTCGGTAGTGATTCTGTACACTCCTCGAAGGTGGGAAGCAATCCATTGGACCGTGAGTTAACATCTACTGTTGATAGGGCTCTACAAACGACTGCTGGGAGGTTTGAGTGGTTGACTTTGGTCTTTAGGGATATGACGGACAGGGAGGGGTGCCAACACAACTGTTCTGGTCACGGAACCTGTGACAATGGAATATGTGTCTGTATGGTAAGGATATACAAAACATCAGAAGGTTCGTTCGTGTAGTCTTGCCCCAGTCAAGTGTATCTGAACGAAGACGATGCTCTATTTCATCTCGGTGATTGAAATACACCTGTATCGAAGACTATTTGAACTTTTGCATTCAAACTTCACTTGAAAAAGTCTATGTGACCAAAGGATGAACCATTATGCTTTTTGAGATCAAAGTCACCAGATCACATATTTTGAGAATATATGTTTCCATATAATATATCAGATAGTTTTAGATGAGGAATCTTTATAACTGTGAGATGACACGTATTGTTTTTTATGTTGAATGTAAGGTCATCTGGTCACACATTGTAAGTAATGGTTTTCAGATGATATCTTGAACAGTTGCTGAACTTCATTCGGAGATTCTATAGGTATGAAGGATGACCTTTAAACAAAACTACTAAGAATAAGAAATGGTTTCCAGATAAATCTCAAATATTATTTCAGCTACAATACCAAAACTTCACAATAAGATCCCATATGTTTTAAGGATGACTCCTTTTGTTATATCAAATAAAAGGGGAAAGGTTTCCAGATCATTCACTAAAACCAAAGAGCTCTAATCTTTAAATCATAATTTGCATATATATCTCCAGACATTCGATGTCCTACTTTTACTAAATAACTCTTATGTACTGTATGTATGTAATGTGTCGGGGGAACTGACCGCTCACTTAACGTGACCCTGGTCTCACATGTTTGTCCGAGGTTCGTTATCTTCAGACAACGCGTGATTGACAGTGTAATTTATGTATAGACCTCAACTTATCATGCAGATTATCTAATACTGAAATTTAATATATATTTTGGATGTGTTTTTTTTTAAATCGATATTTGTTTTAGGTACAGTATGCAGGAGAGTTCTGTCAAAATAAGAACACGGGCTATTTTGTGGCATTTGGAAGTATTTTTGTTGCCCTGAGTGCTGTTGCAATTATTCAGCTAGTAAGTAATATTGATTACTAAGTACTAATTCTTACAAAATTCTAATGAGCTATGAGACTTATATCTGGAAAATTATTCTAATTTCCCTTAATTTTGACTGTTTAACCACACCCTGTTCAAAGTTTCGTTTTGTACAAATTCGTAATTATTATACATGTATTCATTTATGAGAAAATACTTTGTGAATGTGTGTATTTTCCCCCCTTATAATGTCCCTTTGTTGTACAGGTGCTGTGTATCCATAATGAATATACCAGGCAAAAACATAAATCTATAAGGAAGATCCTGCGTATTAATGCCCAGAAACTTCTCTACTTTCTGACATTTTTTGCTACAGCGATCAGGGGCATTTACTTCTTTACAAAGGTATGGATAAGAATTTTGTACACCAGTGGATAGTAGATTATTGTATTTCAATAACCTTCATATACATGTCCTCGGTATAGGTTACATTTGTAACACAAATGATTGTAAATGTAGATGTTACAACCAACATATTTTTGCAGAAATGTTGTAAGGAAATAAGAGAAGTACATTTCTAACAGGGAGAATAGATAAATTCCCCGCTAAAATAACTGTGATTATCACATAAATCTTCCAGTATCATAACCCTTATGTCTTGTTATTATTTGACAGTGGAGTATATCAGACATAGCCTCCTCCAATCTCTCCAGTGCTTTCTATCCTGTCATGCTCTCCGGATTTTCATTTATAATATGCTTTTGGGCAGAGGTAAGCACCCGACTTCTAATATATCATTGGCAGTGTATCTATAGACTAAGGTCTTTGAGACAAATGAACAATTCCATCTTTCTAAACTATTTTCAGGCGTTTCACCTTGGCGACATTAAGTTTGACAAGCCACGGTTTTTGAGTAAATCCATTATCGGGTTCCTTATCTTCAACTTTCTGATGTACGCTCTCCTGTTCATCCAACTCGTCTCCACTGACGTCATAGACGATGCAGACACAGTGGTATGTTTTACCTGATTGAAATTTTAAAGTGTGTAAAGGGAGAAAGGAGCGGGAGATAAGCACCACTCATGTCCACCCCATTGTCTTCCTAACAACCCGCTTAGTTGCAATTCATGGGGTTTGAATTCAAAAATTCAAATATATTTGAGTAATCAATCGTAAATTACAAAATATAGATTTAAAGATTAGGAAAGAGAAAAGAGATCGCGCGCGCAATTGGTTGGATGTGAAAATGACAATAAAATTGATATCGAATAACATTCATGTTAGATTAAGTTATTATTGCAATCTGATTCAATATAGTTCAGACTATACCTCTAGCAATGATGAGATAAATATTATTGAGTGAGAGGGAGAGAGCTGAACTCATTAGAGAAGAATTAGAACTATCAGGAATTAATTCGCCAACGCAGGTGAAATACGATTTCGATTGTTACATTACAAGTCACTTATCACAATTATCTTCTTCAGAAGCTGATCACCAAAGTTTGTAATTGCTGCTTTGCATGTCTGATGATAGTAGCAGTCATGTTCTTCCTCGGATACGGCGTGGAAGTCTACTTTAAGGTCAGTACCCTGACAACGGCATTGACTCCGTAATAGACATTGGTGGAATGTTTAGATCGAAATTGCTTCTAGAAAGGGTCGCAAGTTAACAGAGCCCGAGGAGGACCTCAAGAAATACCAGGATTATGTTTCCTACTAACGAGATAATGCTTAATTTGTTCCCATTATTTTGACCCTGCAAAAGATGATTTCATTCCCTTGTAATAATACTGGTATTTGTGGGAAGGGAAATAAGTATTGAAAGTGAAAGATTTCGTATTAAACACGTATATAGAGGGAACAAAATACTATTATATAGGGAAGAAATGCCTCATTTATTGTCACTCGCTTATTGTCAACATTTATAAATGTAAGACTGATAGATTAAACTTTCAATATTCTGTGGCGCCAAAAACAGCATATTCCTACCCTAATCGTTTAAGAAATAACACGCTTCATGCAGTATGCTGGCGTATAGCGTCGTAGCTCATACCTTCATGTTCTGCCGGAGTCGTACTATGTTTATCAAGATTCATGCGCACATTGTTCACATTCATTAGGAAATAACTAACCTTTCAGTTAGTAAAGATATCTAAAGCAAAAAGACTGGAATTGTAAATACATAATGATGTACTTTAGCATTAAGCATTTATCTATTGACATCTATTGTGCTTGTATTACCCAACACTGCGCAGGCGTATTGAATGTTTGTCGTCTGTACATCGCTGCGTATTATACGAAAACTAAAGAGTCTCAAATAAGAAATTTAAAAATGTATATTATCTTGTAATGACGAGTTCATTCTTTTGTTTGACAGAAGGCATCTGGTTATAAGCATTCAGTCTCTCGTTATAACGAATTAATATTTCACTATATTTAACGGCTTTTTTAAGTTACGAGGGCTGTTCGATATGTAATGTGTATTGTACAATATCTCAAAAGCATTCGACTCAAATAGTGAAATGAACATTACATCCCTTCATAGTATTCTCCGCGGTTTGAAATACATAATTTCAATCTCTGAATACATTTCTGAAATGCGTCACGGTACACTGATTTAGGTAGACCTCTGAGGCACTGACTGATGACTGAGCCAAGGGCTTGTCGGGACTTGTAACGACGACCAGATAAGAACTTTTAAGGTTTAGAAAAAGGAAAAAGTCGCATGGGGCTAGATCTGGAGAGTATGGTGGATGTGGCAAGACGGTAACCTTCTCCGACTTCAAAAATTGCTTCACAAGCTCAAATGTATGTGATGGAGCATTATCATGAAGTAGACGAACATGTCTAAATCTTGACACAGGGCGTCGTTTATGATCATATTTCTTGAGAGCTTTTTTAGTATCACATCTCGGTAATACCAACCTGTAACACTTTTGACCTTCGGCACCGGAATTTGTACGGCTATACCATCACATGAGAAGAATATGCAATAAAGAACTTTCTTTGTGCTTATGATTCTTTTGGCAACTACAGGCCTTCTACCGTGTTTAGTTAGCCATATTTTGTTTCCAATTTTTCTTACTGGTTCGAAATAGTGAACCCATGTTTCGTCACCAGTAACAATGTTTGCAAATTGTCTTTGATTGAATTTGGGAAACATTTTGAGCAATTGCTTAGCAGTTTGTACTCGTACCCGTTTTTGGTCATCTTTCAATATATGCGGTATCCATCTGGCAGAAATCTTTCGTACTTTCAAAATAATCTTCAAAATGAAATGCACCCGCGATAGCGATATGCCAACAGCTTTGGCAATATCACGAATCGTGTATCTGCCATCACTTTCAATTATTTCCCTGACTTTAGAGACATTTGTCTTGCCTGTTACTGTCACAAGTCAGCCAGATTTTGCTGCATCTTTGACGGACTCTGTGCCAGTCAGAAACTTCTTTCTACACCTACGAACTGTCTCATAAGATACTTTATCAGACCCATAAATTCCCCCCAATTGAGTAAAAATCTGCATTACCGAATGACCGAGTTTTGTACGAACTTTTATATAAGCTCTAATTTCTTCAACATTCTCAACCCGTTTCCCAGCCATTTTTACAACAGTGATCAACAACTGGCTCTATTGAAAAGACTATAAGTTTAAAACTATGTGGAGCTGAATACTCGTGTTTATACCGTTGGAAAGGTATTGAATAGAGTTATACAAAAGTACCATCATCCACGAAATCGTGCAAAGCGTTATCACACTGTGGTACAATAAACATTACATATCGAACAGCCCTCGTACTTACCTGGGTAGATAGTTATCTCGCGATAACTGGTGAGTGTGTTATTATAACGACTTTGCATATCGTTATAATAGCTACTTGCTATAACAAGATACCCAGGTTGGGTGTAAATATAGTGCCAAAATATGCTGTAGGCCACTTGCCTATAAAGTTTGTCTACAAACTAAAATTGTTCTTGTGTAGTACACGAAAATGATGTCGAGGCTTCCTCGTCATATATATACATGTAGACGTGGTAATAAGCATATGGTGGTAATTCAATGCAACCTGCCCTCTTATGTTAGTATTTCATATAATTAATCCATAACTTATTTAAAGAATAAAGTTTTGTTTTTAAAAGGTCTCTACTAAAAACACGATATATTCTTGTTGAACATGACACAATGCTCTGAGCACCAGGTTTTTACCTACTCACTTATCCTCTTCGTGCCTATCAGCACATAAGGCCTCAACCAGCTGACGCAACAACTGCCTGTGTTTTGCTTTCTTTTCTATTTCCCCCCAGGTCTTCCCTATATCTTTCATCTCCTGTTCTACCATCCTTCGCCATGTCTCATTTGGGCGTCCTCTTTTTCTCTTTCCATCAGGTGTCCATCTCAGTGCAATCTTAGTAATATCTTCACCCTTTCGTAGAACATGCCCAACCTAACGCCACCTTCTTCTTTTAATCTCCATCTCCATGCAGCATTGATTGGTCTTAAGATATAGATCTTTATTCGATATCTTTTTGGGTCAGTAGATTTTACAGATTTTTCGTAGGCAGGTGTTATGGAATGAGGAGAGTTTTTCATGTTAGTTTGTATTATTCTCCAGCATTCAACCCCATATAGTAACACAGATTTCACGCTCCTGTTCTATATTTTCAGTTTGATGTTCATACTGATCGACCCACTTCTCCATATGGATTGCAGTTGGCAAAATGCGTTTCTCGCCTTGCTTATTCTGGCTTTGATGTCTTTCGCCGTCCCATTGGTGTTACTTAACATGATACCTAGATATTTGAAATCCTCAACCCCTTTTATGATGTTATTTCCTATATTGACTGGTTGAGCTGTATTACTGTTTACAGTCATTACTTTGGTCTTCTTTTCATCAATGTTCAGGCCTATACTTTGAGCAACTTAATATAATTTTGTTGTTTTGTTCTGCATGTTGTTAACATTACTTGACAGAAGGCAGATGTCATCAGCAAAGGCCAAATCTTCTAAGAAGGAGTTCATGGTCCATCTAATGTCTGTATTCTCATTTCCTAGTGTTGTTCTCATACACCAGTCTATTGCAGTGATGAATAGGAGAGGAGATATGATGCATCATTGTCTTACTCCAGATGTCACCGGGAACCAATCTGACTGTTGACCGTTATGTAGTACACAGCATTCATAGTTGTTATAGAAAGCTTGTATTTTAAAAGATAACTATTTTTGATGGTAATTCATATGCTTTTAGGATGGCCCACAAGCAGTCTCTTCTGATGCTATCGAAGGCTTTTCGGAAGTCTATAAAGTTGAGGATAAGTTTATTTTGCCACTCAATACTTTGCTCTATGATGTTACGGATGGTAAAAATGTGGTCAATACATTCTCTGCCTGATCTAAACCCTGCCTGTTCTTTCCTTAGCAGATCATCTACTGCATCATCTATTCTATTTAGTATGGCTCTTAACAGGATTTTGCTGGGTACTGATAGTAAGGTTATACCTCGCCAGTTGTTACAGTCGTTTAAATCTCCTGTTTTGGGTAATTTTATAATGATATATATATATATATATATATATATATATATATATATATTAAACTCATTATAAAACCAGGTTTTTGTTCGTCGTTTTTCCACCTCATTTGCCCCACAAGCTGAAAAGAAAATTTCGAAAACTTATTGCACATCTAAAGGACACCACCAATAACCTCCCAAAAGATGATTTCGCTACTGTGTAATTGGTCCCCAAAGTGAAAATGAAAATTTTGAAACCTTTTTGCACACTTATAGGACATCTTTAATTCGTCTTCCAAAAGATGATTTGGCTACTGCGTAAAATGTAAGAGGAATTCTGGGAACGAGGGAGTTGGTTTTTTGGGGTCCAAACAATTCGTCAATTCTTTTACCCCTTTTGGCCCCCAGGATGAAAATGAAAATTCTGAAAGTTTATTGCACCTCTACAGGACACATGTATCATTGATCTTGGTGACGTCACCATATGGGTAAAAAAATTCTCGGGAGGGACGTTAAACAATATACAATTAATCAAAAGATGATTTGACTCATGCGTAAACTGTTAGTGGAGTTCTGGGAACCAGGTTTGTTGTTGTTGATAAAATGTCGGTTTTCTACCCCTATTTAGGCCTTAGGATGATAATGAAAATTCCGAAATCTAATTGCACATCTACAGGAAACCACCAATCATCTTGCAAAAGATTATTTGGCTACTGTGTGAAATACAAGAGGAGTTCTGGAACCAGGGGATGGTTTTGATTTTTTTTTTGGTTATTGGTTTTTATAAGCGTCGTTTTTCGATCTGTATTTGAGCCCCAGGGTAGAAATGAAAATTGAAATTTCTTGCATATCTACAGAGCATCATCAATCATCTTCCATAATACGTAAAATGTATGAGGAGTTCCGGGAATCCAAGTCTTTATTATTTTTGGGGTTTTTTAATTATTTTTTTTTAGAATGAAACTGCTTTTTTACCCTTAGGGTAAAATTGAAAATTCTGAAACCTTATTGCATATTTACGGAACACTACCAATCATATTCCAAAAGATCAATCGATTACTGCTTAAAATAAAAGAGTAGTCTGAGGAAGGAGAAAGTGTGACAGACAGACGGACGTATCTGGGTAACAGCAATATACCCGAACTTTCTTTAGAAAGTGCGGGTATAAATATAAAACCGTGTCTAGAACTGTTCTATGTACATGAACTCATGAATGTGGAGGACCAGAAACAGTTACCATAAAAATACTTGTTTTTTCAGTTGGTAAATAGAACACAATGCACCCTCTATAAGTAGTGAATCTTCCTGGAGTGAAATCTTTGTGAATTAAAAGGTGTAAAGCGATTTATGTCGACTTCATCATGTATGAATACAACATGACGTATATATCGTCCATCTACTTGTTGACTAATTTTTCATTTATGATCACACGGCACTTCAAAATGTCGACAAAAGACAAGCATAATATTGAATTACCAAGGGTCTAAAGAGATGATGAAAGAATCATTAAATTACTTAGGGAATATTTTCTCGCTATAAGGAGATATTAACTCATCATAAACGAGATACTAAGCTGTTAGATACATTGAACACTTATTTTGGAATGTTATTTAATACCCTGTTTTCTTAAACTTCTCGTACTTGTCGGTCAACACGTTAGAAAATAACCATGGATGATTTCTTCAACGTAATTGACTGTATTAGCAATGTGACGCATTATTGTTTAATGTGGCGCCGTGATTAATTGTCAGATGAACCACAGCTTATTTTTGAGGTTTTTCCACAATAAAAGCATGTTGGGGTATAAATGTATATATACATGTACATGTATAGGGCAAAATGTGAAGCTTTAAGATATGTCCGTATCTTATACAGCATGAAATCAAATTTGTCCAAACTTTGGCCCCCAATGTGAGGGCAATAGGATAGACCTTCCAACCAACAGAACTTGAATCGATCTCAACATGAGGTCCAAAAAAAGAGCTTGCTGGTTCCAATTTTGTTGCCAATTAGTTGTATACATTTCCTGGATCTTTCTTTCGATATAAGTAAATACATGGAGATTAAACCCTTTTCTTGAAGCTTTGTTAATGTTGCATGGCCAGTATATACTAAACAAAATCGTTATGGAGTGTAATAAGGTCAACAAACCTCTACATGAATATTAACTTTAATCAATAAAATGGTGGTTTTTTTCCTGGGAAATGTTATATTCAGTCACGAGGGTGGTGACGGTTATTGTCTAGAACATCACGGCTATGTAAAAACAGATAGATAGTCATGTACATCGGGTTTCGTCTAGCTATGTTGAATAAACTCTATATAGTATGTTTATCCAAGAACTTGATGGGGTTTTTGGGGAGAGGGTGTTTGTTCTTTTTAATCCTAATCTAATTATTTGAACAGGTACATGGAGCATTCAATAGCAGATCAGGGAACGTGGATCCTTGGCAGCTACATGCATCTCGTTTGGGTCTGATTGCGCAGGCGTCATTACAGCTGATCACCGCGTTATTCATAATCGCAGACGTGCAAGGAGACATTTGGAAAAATCAGTGAGTTATAATCCCTATTATTTTCAAATACGTGTAGTGAAACCATTAAACTTGTCACTTTTATTACAAATTTTGTCCCTTTTGTGTTCTACAGCTTGCCAATATTAAGTCAGAACTTTTACGACATTGGATTTAGAATTGTGGAGTTTGGTGTCGTGCTCTGGTTTCCATGCGTTTTATGGAACTGCAAAAGGTAAATTCTGATATGACAAAGAGAGGATAATATGTTACGGCTCGCCAATTGCGTCAAAAGTATCGAATGTGATATTTTACATACAACCATTATGATAAAAATGCTAGAGTGAAATTAAATTGCAAGTACCGGGAAAATGTGTTCATAGTCTGAAAGATTTTAAAGTAAATACATGTATCACGAAAATGTTTAATGATGTGAAAGTTTACTCTTAATTACGTAGAAAAGAAATAGATGTTAAACAAAAGTGTTTAATGATGTGAAAGTTTACTCTAATTATGTAGAAAAAATTAGATATTAAACGTAACAATGAGAAACACAAACATTGAAGTGAAAAACGACATAAGGAATATCTGCACTAGTTTGTTTCCTGGAAGTTTCAGGTTCGATTCTGTTTACCATAATAGTAACTGTTCCCTCGCCACAAACATAGTGATAAAGAAACCTCACTGCTACAGTATTAAACTCCATGCATGGGTCAAAACTTGTGCTACTTCACCGACAGCGGGTAATATCTCTAAAATTATGAGAGAAAATTCTGAAATGAGATTTTAAAACAGCATGCAAACAAACATAACCAAGGATTTGTCATTTTGAAATTTCTACTAATACATATCCAGGAACTTACTTATGTTTCTTGATTTTGTTTGCTATTATACATCTGTGACACTTGTGTAAAAATCTTACAGACTGATTGCATATTTTCCCGGCGTGTTCGAATTTATTACATTCAGTATTCGTACATTTCTTTTTATCACGCTTTTTAGCTCACCTGAGTTGAAAGCTCAAGTGAGCTTTTCTGATCGCCTGTTGTCCGTCGTCTGTCGGTCCGTCTGTAAACGTTTTACATTTTCGACTTCTTCTCCAGAACCACTGGGCCAATTTCAACCAAACTTGGCCAAAAGCATCCTTGGGTGAAGGGCTTTCAAGTTTGTTCTAATGAAGAGCAATGTCCTTTTCAAAGGGGAGATAATCACAAAAATGCAAAAATAGGGTGGGGTCATTTAAAAATCTTCTCTAGAACTACTAGGCCAGAAAAGCTGAAATTTACATGAAAGTGTCCTGACATAGTGCAGATTCAAGTTTGAAAAAATCATGGCCCCCGGTGGTTGGATGGGGCCACACTAGGGGATCAAAGTTTTGCATACAAATATATAGGGAAAATCTTTAAAAATCTTCTTCTCAAGAACCACTGAGCCAGAAAGGCTGAGATTTACATGAAAGCTTCCTGACATAATA